>NW_028191079.1:0-442535 GCF_048542155.1 Nylanderia fulva
TTCTAGATATCTTTTAGATGTCTAAAAAGATTTTGATGAAGATGTCTTTGTAGAATTTCTAAAAGATATCTATTATATGTCTTAAAAATATCTCAAATCTCACATCCCAAATAGACAAAAAGATATCTTTTAGAAATCTAAAAGATATCTTTTTGTCTATTTGGGATGTGAGATTTGAGATATTTTTAGAAATCTAAAAGATATCTTACTATATCTTTCATAGAGATGTCTTTCATTTTGTGCCAAAAGATATCTTTTAGGAATCTAAAAGAGTCTTATGCAACAGTTTCAGATATCTTTTAGATATCTATAGATATTTTCACGATATCTTGTAGAAATCTAAAAGATATCTTATGGAAGAGTTTCAGATATCTTTTAGATATCTATAGACGTCTTCAAGATATCTTGTAGAAAGTTAAAAGAAGTCTAATAGTTATCTTTCAGATTTATAAGATATATTCTAGATTCATAAGATATATTCTAGATGTCTTGGGAAATATTTTCTAGATGCATTAAATTTATCTTTTTATTTTTTTATTTTTCCTTTAAGATATCTAAATAGATCTAAATTTATATTGGAAAAATAAATAACACATAGCATAACAATGTTAATTAGTTTATTAATTAAAAGTTACTGCTTAATTGTTTGCAACAACTTTTAATTAATAAACTTAACATTGTCATGCTATATATGTTAAAATTGTTTTCTTGAAAAAACTTGAACACTATTTTAATGTGAAAACATGGAAATATATATTTAAAACTACACAGAAATATTACACATACAAAATATTAAACATTACGTATTAAAATTAATTAATGAAAGGCTTGTATAAATTAACAAAATTTAAAAAAAGTAAATATTGTAGGCCAACTAAACGAGCAATTAAATAAGATCTAAAGATTTATTAATAATTAAATAGTTAAATTCTCATTCCGTTAGAGAAACAATATACAGCGTAAACGTTTCGACTGCACTACAGTCTTTTTCAATACATAAAAATCAAATGTTAAACTACAAAGTTAAATATTAAAATACAAAGTTAAATATTAAAATACAAAGTTAAATATTAAAATACAAAGTCCCGATTCAGCCGACTTTCGGACCAATATTTTTCTCGCCTATTTCTTTACAGGGGATGCATAAGAGAAGGAACAGGGGGAATTTTTGAGATCCCAACCATAGGATTCAAATTCCTTTCCAAAATGTTCTTTCCTTCATAATTGTCGCAATAACATCGCGTTTGGCTCTATTGGTCGAGAGGAATCAAGTGGAGATTGTGGCTTTAAAAATTAAAAGAACTGACTAAATAAGTATTCGCATTATTGTTAAAATACAAAGTTGGTTAAACATTAATATACAAAGTTAAACGATTCTTCGCTGATGACCAGTAGATGAGTAAGACGATTGGTCTGAGATTCCAAGTTTTGCGACATTTAATCATGCTGTGGATATTTTACGCGAATTAAATTAATATCAGAGAAAATTTAAAAATCTTTCAACTTACATTATCGTTTTAACAAGTTCTTCTTCTCGACATTTCAAGTGTGTGTTGCGAAGTCTAAATAACAAATGTCAAGTTAGAGAGCGTAATGTATCTATTTATTACCAATGTTTTTTCTAAACTATGATTCAGCTAATTTTTTAAGTATGTCACAATAACTACTGTCTAGCAATTCGGTGTCTCTGTTTAAATTAATTCCATTTTTCTGTTCTTTAATGTGGATCATTTCAGATATTAGCCTTTTGTGGTAATTCTTTTCATGATCCATAATTTTAGTGTTATCCCAGTCAAATGTATGCTGTTCATTTAGAATGTGTTCCGTGACAACCGAATGTTTAGCAGAGTCTAATTTAATATTATTTTTATGTTCTTTAAGTCTCGTTCCTAACTGTCTTTTTGTCTGTCCGACATATGTGGCGTCACAATCATTGCAATTCAATCTATAAATAACATTAGAATTCGTGGGACAATCATTTCTGTTCTTTTGAACTTTTATGAAGTCATTCAATTTTTTAATGCAACGATATCCTACCACTACGTCAGGTCTTCTTATTGCTGAAGCGACTTTATCAAAAATTGATTCTATATATGGTATGCCAAAATATTTAATGTTCGTCTTTATGTTATTAGTATCTATTATATTGTTGTTGTTAGACTTGTTAAATTTCTTCGTTGAAAGATGTTTCAATCTGCGTTTTATTTCTATGAAAATTAAGTCAAGAGGATAACCGTTGGATAGCAAAATATTAATAGCTTTCTCTATATTATTTTTGTGAAATTGAAAATGTGATAGCAATATAGCTCTATCTACCAAGCTATAAATTGTTCCTATTTTATGACAAGTCGGATGATTTGAAAAAAATGAGAGTAATCTACCTGAAAATGTCTTTTTGTAATACCAATCTAAATAAATTTTATTATCTATTACCTTGATCTATATTTTTCTTAGTTGTCTATAAATTGTTTTATTTTATTTACATGTACTCGTATCATCCGCCTTCCCTTTTTTATGGTGTAATTGACGTCAGAATTTTTTTCGGTTATTAATGTATGGTCCTGTCCAAAGAGCGTCGAGTTTCTTGGATCGTCCGCGTCGTAGTGTATCGTCATATATAAGCACTTTATCACCGACTTTAAATTTTATTTCTTTTGCGTCTTTATCATAATATTTTTTTGATTTGATTTTTTCTTCGTTTACGCGATCTTTTGCAATTTGTTGTGTGGCCCTTAACCTTTCTCTAAGTTCTTGGGCGTAGTCATCGTAACTGTAAGTAGCCCTCGGTGGTTTTGTTAATGCTGTCGGTAGGTTGGCTTGATGTCCGTAAATTATGTGTGGAGTCGTATTATAAGTAAACATTGCATAAGGCGTCCATTCGTCATGATTGTCATACTTCCCCGTTTTTTTTGCTCGAATATTTCGGGATTTCTGTTTGTATGATGTTTATTTCACGCGTTGTTTCCCCATCTATTTCATCTATAGTTATTAATGGTGTTCGTAATTCGACAATTTCGTCAGTTGTAATTATGACGCTAATTGGGCACACGTAGTTCTTCGGTTGCACGAGGCATCGTCCTATATAGACACCGGGTGCAGTTTGTTTGGCTCTTACGACTCCTGCACTATTTTTATTTGTGGCGGCTCGGATAATCGTTTCGCTGCGCGGCTGTAATCGGATCTTCTCATACGGTTGTAAATTTAACACGGCGTCCCCTATGGTGAGTTCCCGTTTTTTTAAAATTGTAGTTAACTCCCTGTTTCTGCAAAAAATCTATCCCGAGAATTCCTTCGTATTCCATAAGAAAATCGTCCTTGACGACGTAGATTGTGTGCTTTATTTTCCGATTTCCTATGTCAATTGTCGCATGAGTCTTTCCTATTGTCTGCGCTTTGTGTCCCGTAATGTCAATGAGTGTTATTTTTCTTTTATGTATTAGTGCGTCGTCTTTTAGATATTTAAGCTTTATTAATGAAATAGTGGCCCCTGAATTGAATAACATTTTAACTGTGCCATTCTGAGCTTCGCGCATCGGTAGTGTAATTAAATCCAAACCTGTGGTCTCTTGTAGTGTTGGTCGTATGTGTGATACGCGATCCTTGATTGCGCGTATCGGGGTCTCTCCTTCCGAGTTTCCCTCGTTGCTATCGCGTTCGTCCTCAGATTCGTTTTTTCGTGACCTACCTTTTTTCCGGTCGTCTTCCGATTTTATCTGTGTTATTTTTGCGTTATGTTTTTTTGTTTTTTTCCCAGCGTTTATTTTTGATCTATTTAAATTTCGGCATTCTTCACGACTGTGTCCGCGATTTTTGCAGTAATTGCAAAATTTTTCTACTGTAGTTACGCAATCTGACTTCTCCGGTTTCGAAAGCGCGTATTTACTACTATGGCATTTTCGCCCGATGTGGCCTGGTTTTCTACATTTGTAACAAGTAATTTTTCCAATATCTCGCAATGACGACTTTATATCCCGTTGGTTATTTTTAGTTGATCGGGTTGCATTGGCGTTCCTGACTTTTTCTTTTGTTATTGCTGCGTTGATAGCATCCTTCAATGTACGATAATCCCGTGACCTAACAATAGTTTGTATTTCCTCGCGTAGTCCTGTCTGGAAGTTATGTAACGCCTGATCTTGTATCGTCTCGAGGATAACGCGTTTTTCCGTCGTGAAGCGCGCTCGTCCCTCGATCATTGATTCATAGAGCTCCATCACAATAGTCTCGACGCGAATTCCGAAGGCTTGTGAGTCTTCGTTTGCTTTTTGTTTAAGGGAATTAAACTCAATTTGTAAATGAGTAGTCGTATGCTTGCTTTGATATGTTGATTCTAATTGCCTTTTTAATTTCTTGTAAGTTTGTATATCTCGCGTTTTGCAATCAAGCCAAGCCTTTCCTTTGATTTTTGTGCTAAGGATGTCCCAAACTAGACTGTCCTCGTCGCGTTTGTCTATATGACTAATAGCGTACGTGCATGCATCTAGAAATTCATTGAGTTTGCGCTGTGACTTGCCGTGGAAAGTGGGTATAAGTTCTTTTGCTTCCTTTAGCTTCATGTATCTTCCGCGTATATTTCTACGGTTTCTTACGTCGTACTCACTGCGTCCGTATGCAATGTCGTATCTCTCTTCCTCACGTCTGTTCCGGTTTTTGTTGCGAAATTCTTGTTCATCTTCGGATCTTTGCTCGTAAGTGTCTCTTCGTAGATCACGTCGATGACTCTGTCGTCTATCCAGGTCTCGGTTGCGTAAGCAGTCTCACGAGTCGCGTCGATTGTCATACCTATTGTTTGCATCCCTACCATATCGATATCTGTCCGCGTCCTGATAGCGTATATTGTCGCGTATGTTCTGCCGACTGTCGTACCTTACGATAACGTCCCTGTCGCTAATGTATTTGCGGGAATTTCTTGGGTTATCGCGATACGGTATCATGTTTCGGTCGTGCGTACGCCTGTGGAATTCTTGACGGCTGTCGTCCGATTTCTCTCCGCGAGACAATGACGCACGTATTTCTTTACGCATTTCCTCGCGCATTGCATCTATTTCCGCACGCACATCTGTTCGTATTTCGCGCATACCCTGTATTAACTCGCGCAATAGAGGACTATCTGTGTCTACCCCGCAATTATCACATGATCTATGCACATCGACTTCCACGAATTGTTCATGGCCGCGTGCTACAGCATCACGAAGGCGGTTGATTTCACGGTTAACAGCACCTTCGGATACGTTCATGGCACCGTTTGGCGGTGTTCGCGACATGTCGTCCTGATATTCGTTAGGATCAAAAATGCTGCTGTCGTAGGACGTAAGCGAGAATTCTCCGCGTTGCGACACGTTACTAGAAGTTTGATTTACGCGTACTTTAATTTCTTTTCTTACTTTTATATCGGCGTCGATTTCTCCTTTTGCAAATAAGCTTTCGTCGAAAGTATCAAACGGAAATTCGTGTTCGGTTTTTTCGTGAGTAAATAATTCTGAGTCGCTCTGACCTGAATAATGTGCTTCTAATTTTATTCGCACTTTTTCGAGGTTTTCTAAAGTTAACGGTAGGCTTCCAGTTCCGGTAAGAGAGTGAGTGACAGGTGTGTGAAAGCGTGGCAGGTATTTGTGAAGAAAGAGTGAGAAAAGGGGTGAGGTGAATAGGAGATAAGAGGTGAGAGGGTGTAGAAAAAAGAGAAGGAGAGATTGAAAGGATAGGAGAAGATAAAGGGGTAAGGAGTTAGAAAGTAGAAAGTAAGAAAAGGTGAGACAAGTGGACACGTAGACACGTGGAAGAAAGAGAGTAGGTGTAGGGAGTAGGTGCAGTAGAGTAAAAAGATAGGGAATTCACTAGAGAATTCACTAGGGAATTCACTAGCGAGTTGAAGCGAGTTGGAGCATAGAGTAGGTGAATCGAAGAAAGAAAGCGATAAGAGAAAAATGATTAATGAAGAGAATATTAGAGATAGGAAGATAGAGACCAATAGAGATAGGATGTTAGAGGAAGGGGGAAAAAAGGGAGATGAGGAAGAAATAAAAAAGAAGGCAGGGAGGCCGAGAAGAGTAGATGAGTTAGGGAAGGAGAGGAGGAGCAGTATGGGATGTATAGAGGATTTTTTGAAAAGGAAAAGAGAAGAAGGGGAAGAGGAGGATAAGGAGGAAGAGGAAAGAAGCCTAAGAAGGAGCAAAAAGACAGAAAGGCTGAATAGAGAGGTAGGGGGGATAGAAAAGAAGGAGTTAAGGAGGATGATGGAGGAGATAGGGGAGAAGATAACAGAGAAGTTAGGCGAGGAAATGAGAAAGTTGAAGATAGAAATTTGGAAAAAGGAGGGGGAATGGAGAGAAGAAAGAAAAGAATTGAGAAAAGAGATAGAGAGCCTGGAGAAGAGAGTGATAGATTTGGAAGCAAGAGTAGAGGAAAGAGGAAGAAAGGAGAAAAGAGAAAGAGAGGGGGGCGAAGGAGGGAGTAAGGGGATAAACGAGAAACAATAATAGGAAAAGTGAAGGACATAGGAAAGAAATTAGAATGGAAGAAAAGAGAAGAGAGAAGAAATAACATAGTAATAAAAAGAATGGAGGAAGGGAAAGAAGGTGTAAAGGAAAGAGTAGAGAAATTAATGAAAGAGATAGGAGCGAAAGCAGAGATAGAATGGATAAGGATGTTGAAAAGAAAGGAGGGGAAGGAAGGTGAAATGGTGGTAGTAAAACTAGGAAGTAGAGAACAAAAAAGACAGGTAATGGAGAGGAAGAGGATATTAAGAGGAAAGAGGGTGAGAATAGAAGATGATTTAACATGGGAAGAGAGAAAGATAAAATGGAGACTAATGGAGATCGCGGAGATAGAAAGAAGAAAAGGAAACAATGTATGGACGAGCTATGGAAGGATAAAAATCAATGATGTATGGTGGAGATGGGAAGAGGAGGAAGGTGTGCTTAAAAACTGGAAAGGAGAAATTAGAGAAGGTATAGAGAAAATGAGGGGGGAAGAAGGGGGTATGAAGACAAGAGTGGAGGAAAAAAAGGGATAGAAGAAGGGAGAAGAGAGGAAAGGAGGAAAGGAGGAGGGGAGAACAATAGTAAGAAGAGAAAGGAGGAAGGAGAAAGGGAGACGGAGGCAGAAAGGAGAAAAGAACAGGAGAGAAAGGAAAAAGGAGGAGATGTAAGAGAGGAATGGAAGATAGGTTTTTGGAATGTGGCAGGGCTGAAGAATAAGGAAGAAAAGTTCTGGAAGGAAATAGAAGATTAAGAGGTGGTGGTGATGATGGAAACATGGATAGAGGAAAGGGGGTGGGAGGCGATTAAAAAGAGGTTACCAAAAGGATATAGATGGGAGAAGCAAGCAGCAAAGAAGAGAAAGAAGAAAGGAAGACCGATGGGGGGAATGATCATGGGGGTAAGGGAGGAGAGGAGAAAGATAAAAGTATCAGGAATGGGAGAAAAGGCGGAGGGAATAATGATGGCGGATTTAGAAGTAGGAAGAGAGAAGTAGAGGGTAATAGGCGTATACATCAACGGGGACATGGAAAGAAAATTGGAGGAAATGAAGGAATGAATGGATGGAAGAGAAAGAAGAAAATAAATGGACGATTTTGGGAGGAGATTTCAACGCAAGGACAGGTAGAAGGGGGGGAGTGATAGGAGGGGAGGAGGAAGAAGAAAGAAGATCGAAGGACAAGAAAGTTAATGAGGAAGGGAAGAAGTTGATAAAAGAGTTAGAAGAGGTGGGATGGGGAATTTTTAACGGAGGGATAAAAGGGGATAGGAAGGGAGAGTACACATATACAGGAGGAAGAGGGGAATCGGTAATAGATTACGTGGTGGGAGAGGATAAAGTAAAGGAAAGGATAAAGAGAATGGAGGTGGGAGATAACATAGAATCGGACCATCACCCATTGATTGTAACGCTAGAAAGAAGAGGAGGAGCTGAAAAGGGAAAAAGGGGGAGGGAAAAGAAAAAGAGGGAGATGGACAAAGAGGGGAGGAGAAAGAATTAGAGAGGAAATAGAGTGGGGAGAGGGGTGAAAGGAGGGGATTGAAGAGGAGCTAGAGGAAAAAATAGGAAGAATAGAAGAGGAATTGAGAGAAGGAGAAAAAGAGAGTGGAGAAGGGAAAAGGAAAGGGTGGTGGGACGAGGAATGTGAGGAGAAGAGGAAAGAAGTGAGGAAAAAGTTAAGGGAATAGAGGAAAAAAGGAGGAGGAGGAGAAGGATATAGAAAAGTAAGGGCGGAATATAAGCTAATGTGTAAAGGAAAAAGGGAAGAGGAGAGGCTAAGATGGTACAAGGAGGCGATAGAGGCAAGAACGGAAGGAGAGGTATGGAAGATTATAAACAGGGAAAGGATAAAGAGAGAAGGGGTGAATGAGGAGATAAAGGTGGAGGAATGGAAGGAATACTTCATGGACTTATTGAGAGGGATAGAGGTAAAAGTTGTAAGAGGAGGAAAAGAAAAAAGGGAGAGAGATGAGGAGCAGGAGATAAGCAGGGAGGAAGTGAAGAGGATGCTGGGAAAACTAAAGAAAGGAAAAGCAGCGGAGGAGGATGGGATACCGAGTGAGGTATGGAAATATGGAGGGGAGAGGGTAGAAGAGTGGGTATGGGAAATGTGCAACAGAGTATAGAGAGGAGAAGGATGGCCGGAGAGATGGAAAGAAGGGATAATAGTGCCACTGTTGAAAAAGGGAACGGGGAATAAAGTGGAAAACTATAGAGGAGTGACATTGATGCCAACGCTATACAAGATATACGTGGGGATTTTAACTGAAAGGTTAAAGGAAGAAATGGAGGGGAAGAATATGATACCGGAGAGTCAGACAGGATTTAGGAAGGGAATGGGGGTGATGGATAGTATCTATGTGTTGAACTATCTGGTAAATAAGAGGGTAAATAAGAAGGGAGGAAAGGTAGTCGCGGCATTTATGGACCTGAAGGCGGCGTTTAATTCGGTAGATAGGGAGGTGTTAATGGAGGCAATGAAGAGGAGGGGAGTGAGGGAAGGATTAAGGAGTAGGATAGAAGAGGTGTACAAGGAAACAAGGAGTAAGGTAAGAGTGGGGAAGGAGGAGGGAGAAAATTTCTGGACGGCAAGGGGGGTGAGGCAAGGTTGCCCAATGAGTCCGCACTTATTCAGTTTGCTGATAGCGGATATAGAGGAAATGCTAAGAAAAGGAGGTTGGGGGGGGGTGAAACTGGGAGGGGAAAAGGTGCATTGTTTGGCGTACGCAGATGACATGGTACTGTTGGCGGAGGATGAGGAAGGGATGATACATATGTTGGGGAAAATGGAAAGTTATATGGACAAGAAAAGGTTAGAGGTAAATGTGGATAAGACAAAGGTAATGAAGTTTAAAAAGGGAGGAGGAAGAATGAAGAGAGTGGAGTGGAGATGGAAAGGAAAAAGGTTTGAGAAAGTGAAAGAATTCACATATTTAGGGTATAAGCTACAGAGGAACGGGGGGCAGGAGGCGCAGGTAAAGAACAGAGTTAGGAAAGCAGGAGCGGTGATAAGACAGGTGTGGGGAATGGGAAAGAGAAGGTTTGCAGGAGACTGGATGAAAAGAGTATGGCTAATGGAAAGGTTGGTGGGGACGGTGTTGGAATATGGGGCGGAAATATGGGGATGGAAGGAGAGGAGAGAGGTGGAGGCAATGCAGGAGCGATGGATTAGGTGGACGTTAGGAGTAGACTGGTGCACGCCGGGGTATATGGTAAGAGAGAAGATAGGAAAAGACAAATTTAGGATAAGGGCAGGAAGGAGGGCGGTAGGGTATGAGAGGAAGTTAGAGGAAGGAAGGGGAGGAAGTTTAGCAAGGAAATGTTTTGAGGATATGAAAGAGAGGATAAGAGGAGGAAAGAAAAGAACGATGTGGGAGAAAGAGAGGGAGAAATTCTGGGAAGAAAGAGGAATAGAAGGGAAAGAGATGGAGGAAAAAAGGGAAAGGGGAGAGGAAGTATATGAGGGGTGGGAACAGAAAGACAGGGAAAGGCAAAAGGAGGAAAGATGGGAGAGGATAAGAGAGTCGAGATATAATAGATGGTATGGGGAATGGAAGAAGGAGAGTTTACCGGAATACCTGAGAAAGGGATGGGGGGAAAGTAGATGGAGAAGGATAGTAAGGTTCAGAATGAACAATGAGATGAGAAGGGCGAGATACTGGGAAGAAGAGGGGAAAAGAAGAGTTAGGTTATGCGGGATAGAAGATGAAACATGAGAGCATGTGATAGGAGAATGTGGGGGAGAAGGGGAGAAAGGAAACTGATAGGAAAGAATGAAGGGAATATTGCAGGAAGGAGGAGAAGAAGAAGGATGGATGAGAGAAATAGAGAAAAAGAGGGAAGAGGGAAGAACGGAAGAAAAGGGGAAGGGAGGGGAAAAGGAGGAAGGAAGTATGAGGAGGAGAATGAGTGAGGTATGAATGAGGTGGTGGAGAATATATGGGGAATCGGAAGCCGAAGCGAAGCGATAGGTAGGGACGGCTCTTTCTCTCTCTAAAGTAGTAGATAAGTAGGTTAAGGTAGAATTAAGTTATTTGTAAATTAGATGTAAGAGTAGAGATAAGAGTAGATATAAGGATGATTGTAAGAGTTTTGTAAGGTTGGGGAACGCTCCTTCAAAAGCGCCTTCAATCCCTTAGGGGACGAATAAAGAATTGAATTGAATTGAAGTTAACGGTAGTGCTCTGATAGATCGTTTGGCTGAGTCGCTATGTAACCACGATTTATTTGCTAACGCTTGTCGGGGTGTTTCGCTTCCCTCCGACATTCACGCAAGTGCATATATATAAAAAGTTCTATTACGGACTTACATTAATACGGTTAGCATATTTATCGCTCGTTTGCTGACGCTGCAGATCATCGCTCGGCGGTGTTGATACGGCTGGCGGTCCGGCGTTGTAAGGTGATCCTGCGAGTCGCTGTACGGTGCGATGCGTTGTCCCTGTTGTCGTAGGTCGCGTCCTAGGTGGTGGCCTACTTCACGTTTGCTGATGCATTACCCGTGTGTGTGTGCGTGCGTGCGTGCGTGAGTGCGTGCGTGCGTGCGTGCGTGCGTGCGTGCGTGCGTGCGTGCGTGCGTGCGTGTGTGTGTGTGTGTGTGTGTAGTCTTGCACGTACGGCACGCTGCTGCTTATACGTCGGCTGATTTATCTAGCTGACGTGCCTGTTTCCTTATATGCGCGTATATGTTACAGGTCTTATTTGATGTCTTCTGTGTTGTCCGCTTTCCGTCGATTATTATTTTCGACGTGCCTGATTATTAATACTGCTGTATTTTTTAGGTCTTCTTCCGAGTAGTTCCTGACGATCCTTTGGTGCGATCCCACCGCTGCCACCAATTTTGTTGTGTGCCTCGGGTAAGGCACAAGGGGTCGCGCCAAATTAGGATAAGAATCCGGGGCGTCAGGGCTTGAATCGGGATGAATGAATAAATGCACTTCACTTTTTCACTATTAAAAAATTTTTATTTGAATTGAACATTTGACGTTTTCTTTATTTCCACAATATTACACTTGTACGTTACTGTTTGCGCGAGTTATTTAAAGTTTTTCAAAGCTCCCGGGATTGGCACATGAACTGTATGAAAATCCACGGTGTCACTAGACATCGAAATTAACCGAACGGTAGGATAAAGGAAGAATGAAATATCAGTGCTTAAGAGAGATGACAAAAATGAGTTGATCGTTTAAGAGTTTATTTGAGACACACAATTGAGATAGAGACAAAACTGAGTTCGAGACACGTAGCCTTCGCGCGACAACCTCACTTGAACAGAGCTCAGCTCAACTAACTGTTGACGATGTGCCGAAAGAAAAGAATTCCCCGTTGTAGGGGTGAAAGGGGGGAGCAATAGTATATTTACTTGAGTGCGAATCAGCTGATCGAAAGCTGATCGCCAGCTGATCGGCAGCGAAAAACAACAAGAAATGTCACGGTCGCGGCACCGTAACGAAATGAAACTCGAAAATAATACATTTTTTACGCTGAAATAATTGGCTATACAAAGACGTGAGATATAATTAAAACGATCGAAAACTTTAATGTCAAAATATAAGATTAATTAATATACGATAATTTTCACTTTGTCCAACTCCAAACATTCCGCCCGCCTTGGCAACTCCGCGTTGACAATATTTACGGAACGTGAGTCTATCGCGAGACTGTCTATGTTTTATTGAAATCCGGCAGCAGGTACAATTTGACAATTGGTCTCTTGAGCGTAGTGTTGGCCGTCTTTACACTGGCAACCCTGATAAGTCCGTCAGGCCAGTTGTGCACGTCAATGATGCGTGCGAGAGGTGAGCATTTGGTAGGAGGCATCCGTTCGTCCTTGATGAGAACTAAAGACCCAACCTGAAATGAGTTTTGCGCTTGGTGCCACTTAGAGGAGACCTGAAACTGAGACAGATATTTGGCAGCCCAACGTTTCCAGAATGACTCCGTTATCTGGCAAAGTAACTGCCAGCGCGATAACCGAGATGCTGAGACATCACCCAGAGAGGGCTCCGATATAGTGGTGAAAGCTGATCCGATGAGAAAATGCCCTGGCGTGAGCGCTGAGACATCCGTTGGATTATCCGAGATAGCGCTTAGAGAGCGAGAGTTGAGAACCGCCTCGATCTGGATTAAGAGCGTGTTTATCTCTTCATAGATGAGCAGCGTGTCACCTATGACTCGCCTGAGGTGGGATTTGACAGATTTCATCCCAGCTTCCCACTTTCCACCGAAATGAGGGGCCGAGGGTAGATTAAACTTCCACGTAATTCCATTATTGGCGAGCTGAGAGACGATGTAAGTCCATTCTTTTGATGAGGTCTTGAACAATTGCTGTAATTCAGAATCCGCTCCTATGAGATTGGTGCCGCAGTCGCTAGTAATTGTGGAACAAATTTTTCTGCGGCCCGTGAACCGTTTGTAGGCGGCAATGAATCCGTCGGTCGAGTAATCTGTCGCCACCTCGAGATGCATAGCTGAGGTGCTGAAGCAGATAAAGATCACGAAATATCTTTTATAAGTTTTTGCACCTCGTCCGCGGAAGGTCTTGAACGTTAGCGGTCCGGCATAATCAACCCTGGTATGATAGAAAGGTCGACATGGAGTTGCACGAGAGGCCGGGCTGTCCCATTTGTTGAAGCCCGGTAACTGCTCGTTGATGTGTACAAGTTACACATCGATGGATAAATGAGCGAACCGGCAGGCGACCACCGAGAATCCAAAATTTGCGGCGTATAACCGAGAGCATGAATTGTGGCTTGCCATGTAATGTCTGTTTATGGTAATAATCCATTATGAGGTCAATCGAGAGCTGCGAGGTAAGATCAACGGATGTTTCTGCGCCGGATCCAGCTGAGACAATTGAAGACGTCTTCGTAGTCGGAGGCGCCCTTCAGTATCGAGAAACGGAGTGAGACGGAATAATGCGCTTGTTTTTGGCAGCTGCTTACTCCCTTGTAAGAGTCGAATTTCTGTTGAGAAATAAGCATGTTGCGTTAATTCGACCCAAAGAAGGACTGACGATTCTAACTCCACTGCAGTGAGAGAGTCTTGCGATACAAGCACAGTCTTTGAGGATCGGAAGCGTTGGATCGCACGTATAATTCACGCGGTAATGCGGGTCAGTCGAGTGAGAGATGAGTATCGTTTTATGAGATCCCACATATCTGGCTCTGGACTCACAATCGCGATAGCGCAACTACGGGCTCGTTCTTCGAGATGTGCGCTGGAGTCAAGCCAGAGACCTGAGACTAACCACGCGGTCGAGAATTGCTGTAGCCACGGAGGTCCATACCACCACGACTGATCTTGCTGGAGAAGTTGAGGTGATGTGCCGCGAGACGCCACGTCAGCAGGATTCTCCTTCCCTGAGACGTGGTGCCACCGAGAGTTTGAGAGCTCTTGTATGAACACGACACGATTACGCACGAATTCTTTCCATCTTGATGGATGGCTTTTGATCCAGGTTAACGCGACGGTGGAGTCCGTCCAGAGATGCGTTGGCGTTTGAGTTAAATCGAGAACTTCGCGGATTTTGAGAAGCTGCTTCACGAGGAGTACGGCAGCTGATAATTCGAGTCGCGGAATCGTTACACGTTTGAGCGGAGTCACTTTTGTCTTTGCATTAATGAGAGTCACATGAATGCCGGCGAGAGTCACAACACGGAGATAGATAACTGCGGCAATTGCATGTTAAGAGGCGTCTGAGAAGCCATGCAATTCGGTTCCGAGAGCCGTTGAGCTGGTGCAGAACCAACGCGGAATCACAATAGCCGACACCTGTTCGAATTGCTGTATGAATTCGATCCATTGAGATTTGAGCGAGCCCGGTAATTCGTCATCCCAGTCGAGACGTATTGCCCACAGTTGTTGCATGAATCGCTTTGCCGTGATTAGAATCAAAAATCCTCGCGATAAACGAGAGTACCGAGCGTTTCGTGAGAGCATTGTCTGAGCGCGGAACCAAAGGGGCAAAAAACACGAAATTGTCACTTGATCGATTCCAACGAATTCCGAGAGTATAATGCGTCGTAGAGTCGCCGACGGGTAGGATCGCGGAAGGATCCTGATCGCGCACGGGAATACCTTGGAGCAATTCCGGAGCGTTTGTAATCCACTTCTTCGGATTGAAGCAGCCCGCCATGAGAGTATCCTTAAGCTGCTGCATCTTTTCTTTCGTCGTAGAGATGTCATCTGACCCGGATAAAATGTCGTCCACGTACGTATCGCGGCAAAAAATTTCGGCAGCCAGACCGCGTGTGGATTCAATGTCGTTTGCGAGCTGTTGCAGACAGCTAAGTGCGAGATATGGCGCGCAAGCTAGACCGTATGTCACGGTACATAGGAGATATTTTCGCAGCCGTTCACACGGAGAGTCTCTCCAGAAAATCTTCTGAAGTGGCCAATCGTCTGGATGTACGCGAATTTGTCGATACATCTTTTCTATGTCGGTCGCGAACACGTATCGATGTCGACGCTAGCGAACGAGAATGTCAATGAGATCCGTCTGCAATTTCGGGCCGATATGCAAGCAGTCGTTTAACGATATTCCGAGATTTGTTTTCTGCGATCCATTAAACACGACGCGTAATTTTGTGGTCAAGCTCGTTTCTTTAATGACGCCGTGATGCGGCAGAAAGAATTCGCGTCGCAAACTATCATGAGAACTTGAGAGACGCATATGATCAAGTTCAAGATACTCACGTAGGAAGTCCTTATAGGCTACCTTGAGAGAAGCATGCGTTACGAAGCGCGCTTCCATTCGTCGGAGCATCCTGAGCGCTGGAGCGCGAGAATCACCAAAGTCACTTACGTTTTTTCGGAGCGGTAACCGAACGATAAAGCGTCCATGCGCGTCACGAGAATGCGTTGTCTTGAAGTGTTCTTCACACTGAGATTCTTTTGGGGTGAGCGTCACGTTATGCACAGGCGTGATTTCTTCCTGAGCCCAGAATTTTTGGAGCAGATCGAGAAGTTCACAATCAAGAAAGCACTGCAGA
The DNA here is from genome assembly GCF_048542155.1 of Nylanderia fulva. Lineage (NCBI taxonomy): Eukaryota > Metazoa > Arthropoda > Insecta > Hymenoptera > Formicidae > Nylanderia > Nylanderia fulva. The sequence continues at coordinate 15,468 of NW_028191079.1, forward strand.
CCATTAATTGATTGTTCTGTTGAGATGCGATCATGCTCAGAGTAGAGTTGTCCTGAGAGTATCCAGCCGAGAGTGGTTTTCTGAGCGATTTGCGTACCGCTAGCTCCTCGGCAAATGCCGTTTTCGAGAATTTGCGCATAAACACCTGCGCCGAGAATCAGATCAATTTTTCCTGGCGTTGCAAAGCTCGGATCTGCAAGCGCCAATCCATGGATATGAGGCCACTGAGCATTCACAATAACTGCAGGTGGCAGATAAGAGGTGAGTTTTGGCAACACAACAGCTTCGATCTTTAGAGATAATGCCGAATTGACGCGTGAGATAATTTCCAAAGAGACACATTCGTTAGAGACACTGGATCGCTGAGCACCGATCCCAAAAATTGGAATTGCAGCTGAAGTGCGTGAGAGTCTTAAGATTTGTGCGACGGATTCGGAGATAAATGATGCCTCCGATCCTTGATCAAGCAACGCGCGTACTTGATAACGTTCGCCGTATGGTGAGACGACGGTAACGAAAGCGGTAGCGAGCAGTACTGACGTACTTCGAATTATACGCGATTGTGTCACATGACTGCATGCTTGAAGCGTTGATTCTTGTCCGTCGGCTTGCGCGAGATGCGTGGAGGTGAGTCCAATGTGCGAGGTCGACGGAATCGAGGCAGTCGGCGACCCCGGCATTATTGCGGCTACCGGTTCGTTTGATGAGAGACGTAGCGTTGAGTGATGTTGCTTGCGACAGACACGACAGCGCTTTGCATTACGACAGCTTTTCAAATGATGAGGACCGAGACAGTTATAACAGAGGTTTTTCGATGAAACTGTCTCGCGTCGTTGAACGGGAGTCTTCTCAAGATATTTCGGACACGCCGAAATATAATGGCTTAAATTACACAACGCACACTGCTGTTCGGCGGTGGTGGTAGCGTATGATTTTGCGTTTTGTTGAGGTCGTGTCATATTTGTCGCTGGATGTTTACGTGAGGTCGTGGATCTTTCGATAGCTTCAAGAGTATGCACGCGTCCAACGAGAAAGGTTTCTAAATAGGCGAAGGAAGGCGCGGTAGTTGTCGCGCCGAGTGTTTTTTTCCAATCCTTCAATGATTCGGAATCGAGATTGCGCACAGTCATAAAAACGATAAGATGATCCCACTGGCGCACCGGGCAGACGAGACCACCGAGGATTTCCTTAACGTCGCCGAGAAGTCGCTTAAGTTCCGATGATGATTTGGTTTTCAGTTTGCGAATTGCGAATAATGCTGATAATTGAGCATCAATTAGTACTCGCTTATTTTTGTAGCGAGCAATGAGCATTTTCCAGGAGCGTCTGAGATTTTCACTAGAGATAGTCACATTTTTCAAGAGTTGCGATGGCTCCCCTGTCAAGCTTATCTTTAAATAATGTAGTTTCTCGACCGCCGACAGATCATTATTTTCCATGATCATGGACGTAAACAATAATGACTCCATTGAGCGTAATCACCTGAGAATTTCGGTAGGTCGATACGAAGCAGTCAACAAGAATGAGATGCGGTAGATGTCGTCATTGAGTTCTCTGTCGCAGACTCACTCCATTCCGGCGCGAGCTCATCTAACATGTCAAGCATGATGCCGTTCGCATCGATGTATTTCTCTTCGCACAAGGCACGGAGGTCGTCGACGAAATACGGCAGCTTTGCAGTTTCGGGGTTCCGCACTTTACACAAGCTATTATGAAAACTCTGGAATTTTTCCCAATTAGCCTTGAGTGCGCTCACGCGACTTTGCACTGCTCCACGAGTTGTTTTTGTCGGTCCAAGTTTATGAAGATTTTCGACTGCGCGAGAAATCAGACCGAACAATTCATTCTGGCGAGCAATGGTGTTTTCGATTGTTGCCATCTTCGATGGAGTCGGAGTAACTTGACTAGAGAGAACACAACACTTGTGAAAGATCACTGATTTGAGAACGCACGTCGAGAGCGGCAACTGCATTTACGCGAAATTCACGCACAATCGCAAATTTGGCAGCCGACTGCTGAGAACCGTTGGTGTGACAGCAACGAGACAATAAGCATGATAGTTCACCCTCACGATGTTTGGTAATTTTGGTTACGAGAAATTACGAGATTCGCAAAATCCAAAGATCCGGATCGAAGGACCAGCAATGTTTGCGCGAGTTATTTAGAGTTTTTCAAAGCTCCCGGGATTGACACATGAACTGTATGAGAATCCACGGTCTCACTGGAGACATCAAAATTAACCGAACGGTAGTGTTAGATATATTCATAAGGTTTCAAAAAGACGCGCCGTCTTGTACTACTGGCGTGTCTAGCATTGACGCAGTCTACCGTTCTGCGCCGAATCGGGCCAGACTCAGGCACCCGAACTGCGCCGCGCATGCGTGCGTCTGGCCGGCTCGACTTTCCCACTTGCGTCTAACCTTGCAATGGAACCGCAGGGGTTTTGAGTCACGAATATATATCGTTATTAGTGAATTTACGGCACGGGTGTAATTCTCTATTTCCTACCTTCCACACTTTCCCGAATACAACAGATAGGATAGAGGAAGGATGAAATATCAGTGCTTAAGAGAGATGACAAAAATGAGTTGATCGTTTAAGAGTTTATTTGAGACACACAATTGAGATGGAGACAAAACTGAGTTTAAGACACGTAACCTTCGCGCGACAACCTCACTTGAACAGAGTCTAGCTCAACTAACTGTTGACAATGTGCCGAGAGAAAAGAATTCCCCGTTGTAGGGCTGGAAGGGGGGAGCAATGGTATGTTTACTTGAGTGCAAATCAGTTGATCGAAAGCTAATCGCCAGCTGATCGGCAGCGAAAAACAACAAGGAATGTCACGGTCGCGGCACCGTAACGAAATGAAACTCGAAAATAATATATTTTTTACGCTGAAATAATTGGCTATACAAAGACGTGAGATATAATTAAAACGATCGAAAACTTTAATGCCGAAATATAAGATTAATTAATATGCGATAATTTTCACTTTGTCCAACTCCAAACAGTTACGTATATCAGTTTAGCAGCACTAGGTAACTATGACTTCGTGAATCGCGCACGCGACTGCGATAAGATGTTATAGATCGCACACGGTTAGCGAGGTTTTCTAAATTAACGACTCGAGAGCTACTGCTGGGCGCCTCTCCTGCTTCGTTTTTATAGTTTTGCTTTTTGGAAGTTCCTTGATTGGAAGGGGTGCCTGGCAACGGGTCCCCTCGGTCAAGGACCTAGATGCAAGTAAAGTAAATTCCAAGTTTTTCCGCTTTGCTTGTACATTGGGCAATTTCGGTTCCGCGTATATTTCGCAGCGTATGCATTTTTACGTGGTCAGTGCCCGCCGTCAAGCGGATGTAATATGAGTAATTATACATTAATAGTTATTTCTCTTAGGCATATAACAAATAGTCGATATCGATATTGGGGGTAGGTTCGATATTTTATAAATTATTTTTAGGATTGTTGCGAAATCAGGTAACTAAGGGTTTTTGGGGTGGCTGATAACAAATCTGTAATCCGTTTTTAAGAATTCAAAATGGCGGATCCAATATGGCGGTCGCAATTTTTGCAGTTTCGATTTGATAAGGGTGATTTCTACCCTTTAAACGGCAATTGGGCCAATATAACAAAATACGTGTCCAATAATTTTCCATGTACTACTACTTGTATGCCAAGTTTCAGAAAAATCACCGTATGACACTTCCCTAGTGTTACTTGTAAGAAATTGAGCTTTGTTTTGCGAGCTAGCAAATATTTTAAAAATGTATCGATTTTGATATTGTTCTTTAGTCAGGCCGCATCTGAAATATGCAGCTTGTCTGGTCTCCTTATCAAACAAAGTATTGTGTAATGCTCGAGAAGATACAGCATCATTTTCTTCGGAGAGTTAGCCTCATAGGGCGCCCTATGAATATTTTTGACCATTCCTACGATGTGTATTATGATGTTATAAATATAAAAACTTTAGAAAAGAGAAGAACGTTTGCGGATCTGTTGTTTCTCTATAGACTTTTTAGTGGGTGCATTAAGTGCTCATCACTGCTTGAACAGATGTGGCTGCATGTTCCAAACAGAAACCTCAGGATCAATACTATTTTTAATGTAAATAATCATCGAACTTTATATGGAAAGTATAAACCGTTAAATAGAATATGTGAGTCTGCGAATGCCTTTGCGAGCAAGGTGGACTTCTTTGATACATCTTTGGACTCATTTAAGAGGTCGTTGAATTCAGTGTTATATTAATCACTTTCTTGTTAGCATTGACATTTATGTTATGAGCGTTAGGGTTTATACCGATACTGTATTATTTATCAATGCAAAAAGTTTCCGGATGGATGCCACGTGGTTAAACAGCGTAATTCCGACGTTTCGCAAACGTTGCAGTTTGCATCTTCAGGCTGAGAGCTCCGATAATGAGCCTTCTTGAGTTGTGGTCCTTATATATATTGTGGGAGATTTTTCATCTATGGAAAAGTATTCCGTTATGACGCCGTTATGAAGCCAAACCTCTCAGTCAAAATATAAGCAGGAAAGAATGACTAGCACTCCGTAATCTCAAACAAAACAGTAAGATTATTATAAAAAAACTATTAATCTCGGCTCGAATTATTGTGTTACAATAAAAATAAAATCTCGACGGCAATCGGAGCCTATGCGAATGACATGCACAAAATTAATAAATTAAAATGAGATCTCAAGTCAAACTCATTTATTAAATTCTAAACGTTTCGACCCACTTCGGGTCTTCTTCAGTAGCTGCAAAATACAAAGAAACAAAAATAGAAGATAATCGGTACAATCAGAAAATTATAAAACTCGTATACATACAATCCGCAAATAAATTAAATATCATTCTCCTCCCTATTCAAACCGTCCGGCCGTCGGAGTGTCTCCCTAACGGTGACCATCGTCAGGAAGGAAGCGGAGCAGTGACTCCCTTACCAACACTAATCAACATGGTATAAATTAAACGTAGAACAATTCACAAGAATTAAAAATTAAGAACCGGGAAGAACACTCACCCCGACAGCAAAAACAGAGAGAAGACGATGCTACACGTGACACATCACTCTAACGACTGTGCGGTATTCTACCTCGACACAGTCGATACATATATACGCAAAAAACAAATATAAAAATAAAATATGAAAATAAAAATAAAAATAAAAACATCTAAACTAATCGGCACTCATATCAAAAGTCTAACAAAAAAACCCGGCTATGTAAAATCACAAAGCTAGATTTTGGTAAATTTTTCTATTAACAGATCAAGATTCTCGTTTAATTTATCAGTATCGCTATGTAAATTTAAACTATTCCTCTGACGTTTTATGTGGATCATTTCGGATATCAAACGTTTACCTAAAAAAGGCTCCTCGTCTAAGACTTTTACATCCTCCCAATTAAATTCATGGTTCAATAATCTATGTTCCGATATGACTGATAATTGTGACGCGTTTCTTTTTATGTTGTTGCGATGTTCTTTCATCCTAGTTTTCAACAATCTACCCGTCTGCCCTACGTACGACGCATCACAATCCATACAATCAATTTTATAAACTACATTATTATGGAGTTCTCTTGGTAACTTATCCTTGTGTACTTTAATGAATTTACGGAGACTGTTAATTGCTGTATATGATGGAATGACATCCAAATCACGTGTAATGTCCTCGATTCTCTTCGATACATTATTAATATACGGAATATTAAAGTACGAAACTTTTTTCTGCGTTAGAATCTTGTCATTGCATACATTTGCTCTATTGTTATGCAACTTATTATTATAGCGGAAGAACAACTTTTTTAACCGCGCTTGTAATGTGTGAAATATCAAATTGAGAGGATAATTATTAGACAAAAGAACTCCAATCATAGACTCAAAGTTAACTTTATGGAATTTCGGATGAGATAGCCAAAAAACTCTATCTATGAGGCTGATAATGGTGCCTTTTTTATGACAGAGAGGATGCTGCGATTCAAAATTTAAATATCTACCTGAATACGTCGGCTTATGAAACAAATCAAACTCAATGCTCCCATTATTTATAATAATGGTGACATCTAAAAAATTCAATCGGTTGTCAACCCCTTCCTCCATGGTGAACTGCAATCTAGGATGGAAAGAATTGAAAGTGTTTAAAACTATTTTAAGCATGGAGGGTGGGGCCGCCAACGCGATATCGTCAACATATCTAAAATAAAATGGAAATGGCAATGGAATCGCAGCAATCGCTCTACTCTCCAAATCTTGCAACGTGATATCCGCAATAATCGGTGAGAGGGGGGAACCCATAGGCGTGCCAAAAGTCTGTTGATAACATACATTATTAAACATAAAATAAGTCGAGTTCATAATAAAACGAATTGCCAGTAAGATTATTGTTCTACCGGCGGATAAGGGAAACACCACGGTAGTTATAAACAAAGATGAATACTGCAACAAAATCAAAGCCGTGCTCTTAGACCATAATGTCTATAAAAAACTTAAACGCAACCCGACCTCCAGCATAGAGAAGAAAACCTCTTCGCTTCTCAAGAATACAGGTTTCCCTCTCCAAACAACTAAAAAGCTAATCCCCCGAGATTCTTCAGACCTTTATGGTCTCCCGAAAATCCATAAAGATTCAGTTTCATTACGCCCTATTGTTAGCAATATCGGAGGACCCACTTATCAATTAGCTTAGTTTCTTGTTAAACCTCTCCAAACCTGGAACTTAATGATTCCCATATCAAAAACTCAATAGACTTTGTGAGCAAGATTATCAAACTCAAAACAAAAACTACTGACATTTTTGTCAGTTTTGATATAGTAACTTTGTTCACAAATGTACAAGATATTCTAGATATTATTAAAAAATCTAAAAATATTGACTCAAATTTTTTCCCATTAATAAAACATTGCCTAATCTCAACCTATTTCCAATTTTAAGGAAAGTTCTATTAATAAATCTCCAGAGTAGCAATAGGATCCCCCATCTCACCTATCAATGCAAACATTTTCATGGAACATTTTGAGAATAAAGTTCTGAAAAACGCACCTCTCAAACCCTCTACATAATTCCGATATGTTGATGACACCTTTGTCATCTGGAGTCATGGCAGAGAAACGCTCTCTCAATTTCTCGACTTTCTAAATTTCCAGCATTGCAGTATTCAGTTTACAATGGAAATAGAATAGAACAATCAGCTCCCCTTTCTAAACGTGTTAGTTAGAAAGAACGAAGACGGCACCTTAGACTATCGGGTTTATCGAAAACCAACACATACAGATCCATGCCACCTCTCATCATCACCCGACTCAGAAGAATTCTGTCATTAGTTCATTAATATGCAGACCCTTAACAATTTCTGAACCAACTTCCCCGAATAAAGAATAGAACATCTCAACCAAGTCTTGACCAAGAATGGGTACAACAGCAAAGACATCCATCGAACAACTAAAAGGCTGAAAATAAAATCTCCAGTTCTACAAATATGAATACATCAAGTAAAAAAAAAGAAAACAAAGATAAAAAAATAGATGATCCTTCCGTATCTTTAGGGTACAACAGAACGCATTAGCAGGATCCTGGGTAAATACAACATCGAAATAATTTCCAAACCTTAAAACAAGATTGCGCAATTACTTTCTAATTTCAAGAACTGGAGATCACACTTAGAAACACCAGGTGTATACAGGATTCTTTGTTCCTGTGGAAAAGTGTACATAGGAGAAACTGGGGGAAAGATCAGTACACGAATTAAGGAATACCAACGAAGTGCCAAGTACTGTCATTTTAGTCAATCAGCCTTGGCAGAACATTAGATGGAGACGGGACATTCGGTATAATACGACAAAGCAACCAGACTAGCCTCCTTGCAAAGCTATTTCGCCAGGAAACATCGTGAAGCCCTAGAAATTTTCAAACATCCCGACAACCTCAACCGCGACAAAGGTTATCAATCAAACCCTATTTGGCACCTTAATATACATTCACACCACTAGGCGGCGTCATAGCGGAATACTTTTCCGTAGATAAAAAACCTCCCACAATATGTATAAGAACCACAATCCAAGAAGGCTCAGTATCGGAGCTCTCAGTCCTGAAGATGCAAACTGCAATGTCTGCGAAACGTCGGCATTACGCTGTTCAATCACGCGGCATCCATTCGGAAACTTTTTGCATTGATGATTCCGTGAAAATCTCAAAACTAGAACTGTATTATTTATGTTGTATCTTATTCTGTATTCTAAAGGGTTATATATTCCCGTTTATTCATTAAATATATAAATAAATAAATATGCTCTTTTCTCTATTCCATCCCTGTATGTCAAGAAATAATTTCATTTTATTTTTTTCAGCAATAAAACTTTAAATGCGAACTCGAACGTTGTGTTTTCTAGTAGGAATATTTCTATTACACAAATGGTGATGTTCAGTCGAAATTGTACGCGTGTTTTTTTTTTGGTTTTTATTTTGTTAGACCTTATTTGTTACCCGAAGTATCGATAATACCTGATGTTGAGCATACAGTAAGTGAAATCGTAGACGGATGTTAGAGGCAATTGTATTTTTTGTATATTTTTTTTTCTTTGTTTCCTTTGTTACTATAATACCAAAGCTGATAGTGCAACGCCTAGTAAGCAGTCAGCCCAAAATCAGTGTGAGTCTGTATTTTTTGTTAATATTTTTCATTGCTGTCACTCCAGGGATCTTTCCGCTCTATAGCGTAAGAGATAGTCCGAAGAGCGAGGCGTCATAGTTCCCCTCCCAGCCACTTCGGTATACTACGACTCGCCATTTTGTCGGCTTTTTCCAAAATCCTACCTACTCTCCCTCTACTCTTCTAAAATGAAGATCACCTAATCAGAGTGTAGGCCAGTATAGGCAGAGCCCTATCAGACTCCGAGGACTAATGTCCCGATAAAAAAATGGACCAATCACGAATCGTAAAACTCTGTCTAGCCACCCTCTCTGACTCAGGGTGCCAGGGGGAAAGTTTTGACCCTCGCAGCAGGAGCCACCGACCCTCACAGCAGGAGCACTGACCCTCACAGCGGGGAGTCGGCGCCAGTAGCCGAATGGTGGGGGTTTGTTTTGACGAGCTATACCTACCCACATACTAATTATTTACTATAATATTTATTGTAAATATTTTCTGATATTTATGATAAATATTTATATCTATTGAATTTAAAATTCCAAAAACATAAAATATTTATGATAAATATTTATAAAATATTAAAATAATTATTATAAATATTCTATAAATATTTTATAAATATTTTATGCTGTCTGGGATATATGTATATAGTCATTTTAATGTCATGTTGACGTCAAAATGACTACATATATTTTATAATGAATTTTTGTCATATAACATTGAAATAATTATTTAAACATCTACTTTTACCTTATCTTATATAATATTTTGGTCACGCACATTAATATATGTACAATATAATGTCAATTTTTCGTCATATATATAATTTACTAATTTAGCACGCTCTTTAATTAATTTTAATGCTTTTGTATTAAAACCAGATTCACCATTGACAGACTTATACCATTTATAAGGAGTTTTTAGATGAGACATGCAAGTATCAAATTTTTTCCGGACGTATGCGTATGCTCGAGAAGAATAAAAATGTAAAGTTAAAGTAAACACTTTTATTTCTGGGCTGTATTTTCTAGGCAGTGCAATTTTGTTGTTAATTTTGTTGACTTGCCATTTTAATAAATGTTGATTAAAATTACCTAAGTCTTTTGAAACGTTCAGCTGTTTAGTATCGAGTAAATTTTTTCGCCGCAAAGCCGTTAATACGTCTTTGAGCTTTGCAATTGACTTTACGCTCCTGCGTTGTTTTTGTTGCAGAATTTTAATTTTCTTTTGATAGGTTTTTTTTATATTGTTGAGAGCACTCCACAATATTTCTTTTTGTGGCGAATTTTTGGAAATGCGTGGAGAGACAGCTGTTCCATGAGATGTCATTCTTTTCCTAGATAATGTATAAAAATTCTTAGAAACTTCTTCGCTTGATCCTTAAACACATTGATTAGTTAATATATATTAAATTCTGCAATTAAATGAATATTTTTAGAGAATTATTTGTCACAAAGAAAATGAATATAATATTTTCAGTGTTTGAAAGTTTTATATTGATTACATTAGAAACGTCTGTATAGGTTTTAATTGCATGCTCGTCACTTTGAAGTGTATCTGCGGTTTCTATTAAAATTGGAAAAATTAAAATTAATACTGCTCCATAATCATATGTTTGATCTTCCAAGATCTATACTTAAGAATCTATTATGTAAAGCGGGGAGCACACACTTTTGCATAGGCGCATAAGCGTAAGCATAAGAATCTTGATTGGTCTATAAACGTATGCATAAAAAATTCAACCAATCGAATTTTTTATGCATATGCTTATGCGCTTATGCAAGAGTGTATGTTATGCATCATTGTGTAAATTTTTGTATTATGTAAGCTGCGCAATGAAACATAATGACATTATTAAAGGTTACAGAATAGGCCATTAACTTTCTTTACAAATCAATAATTATGAAATTACATAAATTAATTTAGTACAGCATTCATAATAGACTCATTATTAACATTAACATACTTGTTCTTCTAGTGTCGACTATGTGTTGGATTGAGTGACAGACAGTTTTTCTTGAGTCATTGTGTTTTCATCCGATATTTTATCTTAAATCTATTATAAATGTTGTACTAACCTAATTTATGTAATTTTATAATCATTGAATTGTAAAAAAAATTAATGGCCTATTCTGTAACCTTTAATGATGTCATTATGTACATACCAAATGTGATAAAAAAGTACCAAATCTGATACAATGTACCAAATCTGGCAACACTGCTTAGCAACTCTTTTCCTCAATTAGTTAAATTAAATGTTTCTAATTTATGTCTAGGATCTAAGAGTAATACAATGCAATAAATCCAATTTGTCTTATTATAATATTTAATTAATTTATCCCTTGTTCCTTGAAATGCCAAAAGCAAATTTTCATCGATTCCACATCAGTCTTCTTTATAGTTTAATATTGTATCATATTTTCTATTTTACGTATACAAAAATCTGTAATTGATACCTTGATGCAAAACAAATCTAAAATATTATTCACATTAGATGATTGGACATCTATTGAGGGAAAATCATATTATGGGATAACTGCACATTTTATCAATGATGATTGAAAATTGGTTTTCGTTGCTTTAGATTTCGTCATTTCGAATGGTCGCCACACAGGAAAAGTATTGCAGAAATATTTTTTGCATGCTTAAAAGATAAAGACATTTTTTAAAAAATTTAGGGCATAACGTTAGATAATACGGCGTCAAATTTTACATTCATTGAACAATTCAGAAAACTTAGGATAAATAATTCACTTTTTGATGTTGAAAACCAACATTTTCGCTGTTTTGCGCACATTTTAAATTTAGCTGTGCAGGATTCTTTAAAGAAATTAGTTAGTAAAGAGACGCGCAAAGATGAAATAGACAATGACGATGATTATGAATCTGTTGAAACACCAATTCTTAAATTAAAAAAATTTTTTATAAAATTAAAAAGATCGGAACAACTTCGCAATAAATTAAAAAGTAGTTGTTACATAACAAACACAAAGTACTTATTGCCGATAATTGACGTAGCAACGCATTGGAATTCAACATACGACATGATCAAATGTGGATTATTAATGCGTTCAGCTCTGAATGCACTTTGTAGCACTAGTAATGATATGAACATTGAACATTTTCTGTTAACAGACGATGAATGGTACTTGATAAAACAGATTAGCGTTTTTAAAAAATTATAAATTAGTTTTCACTTTTCTTGGAGGAGACAAGTATGCTACTTTGCCGCTAGTCATAGTATTATTTAATATGCTACTAGATACGAGGGTCACTATTTATATTTCGGGAATAGGAACAAAAACAAATAGTTAAGCTGCGAATATATTTTTATTGTTTTTCAAAGTACTCGCCACGATGATCGATACACTTTTGCATGCGCTTAAACCAATTTTCAAAGCATTTATTCCATTTCGAATGAGGTATCTCCAAAACATGATTTTTGAACGCTTCAATACGAGGGTCACTATTTATATTTCGGGAATTGGCAACACTGATGTCATATGAGTCCATCTGACGGTTCCATCGTAAAGTTTGACATTTTTGACGATATACGTACTCAGAACATTTTGTCATACGGACGCTATTTGTTTATTTTATATTTAGTTGAAAGTTTCGTCTCGGCAAAAAATGGAACTGAATTGTGAACATTTTCGTGCGATGATTTTTTACGACTTTCGACGTGGATTATCACAACAAGAGTGCGTCAATCAACTTAATTTGACTTTTGGCGATGAAGCCCCATCAAAAACCACTGTGTATCGCTGGTATAGTGAATTCAATCGTGGTCGTAGTTCGCTGTCCGACGAGTTTCGTGAAGGTCGTCCAAAATCGACTGTAGTGCCAGAAAACATCGATGCTGTGCACGAAATGATTAAGCAAGATCGTCATGTAACCTATTGTGAGATTGAGGCATCCCTAAGCATTAGTTCCACCAGCATATATGCGATTTTACATGAACACTTAGCTGTGCGAAAGTTATGTTCGCGTTGGATCCCACATAATTTGACAATCGCTCAAAAAAAGGCTCGTGTCGATTGGTGCAAAGAAATGCTTAAGAAATACAATCGCGGTGCTTCAAAAGACGTTTATAAAATCGTGACAGGGGACGAATCATGGATATATTCGTATGAGCCCGAAAGTAAGCAGCAGTCGACTGTATGGGTGTTCCAAGATGAACCAAATCCAACAAAAGTTGTTCGCGCACGAAGCACTTCAAAAAAAATGGTGGCTTGTTTCTTCGGAAAAACTGGTCATATTGCAACAGTGCCTCTAGAGGATCGTAGAACAGTAAATTCTGAGTGGTACACAACCATCTGTTTACCAGAAATCTTCGGTGAAATAAGGAAAACAAACAAGAGACGTCGGATTGTTCTTCATCATGACAATGCGAGCTCTCACACATCGGCTCAAACAAGAGACTATTTGAGCACTCAAAACATCGAATTGATGGGTCATCCGCCGTACAGCCCTGATTTGGCACCCAATGATTTCTTTTTGTTCCCATCCGTGAAGAATAAACTGCGTGGTCAACGATTTTCATCGCCCGAAGAAGCTACGTATTTGTAAAGACTTGTACAACTTTTGTACGCATTGTGGTACGGTTTGACATATTAGTTTTAGGATTGAGTATAAAAAATTGTTCTTGCATTTCTTGATCATCGAAAAAGTTAAAAGGCAGATATTTCATTGCTATCCATTTCACAATCTTGCGATCTAAATAGATCTGATTTGTTATAATTGGCATGGACTATAAGAAAAAAAATGAATTAAATTATCGGTCATTAATTAGTAAAAATAAAATAATTAATAATTGTATTTCATATTTATATAAAGAATATATTCATTATTCAGTTTTTTAAATTTAAATAAAAGATAAAATTAATTATAATATTTAAAAAAGATATTGTGTGTGTTTGCGCGCGCTCACGGAGCGCACTACATGCAATAACGCACATTAAGGTAGTTCTATCATTTTTCACACTTCTCACGAATTTTTTGAAATTTTAATATGTTGTAGACGGAGTTAATATCTATCGATTACGAAATTTTGAAGTCAATTCACCGTTTAGTTTAACAATTATTTATAATTAAAAATAGCACCTTTTGTGTCTGTGTTCTATAGGTGATGTATTTTTATCATATTTTAATATGTAACAATAGAACGGATCTTACGATCTTAATAAAAAAACCAGTGGGGTATATAACACGAGTGTGGTAGGATTATCTAAAAAAAAAAAATTACCGTTTAGTTTTAAAGGTATCACTTTGTAAAAAAAATTTTTTTTCCAAACGGAACACGGAGAGAATTTGCGATGATCATGTGGCAACGCTATACGTAACAGCTGACTGATAGGCACACGACAAAGTTGTGATTTTAATCATTTTCCGATTAATGAAAAAGAGTTTAAGGTCATTTTCTTTTTTTATTGTTGTTGATTGTTTGTGTTGGTTGAGTAAGGAATTAAAGACTACAACTTAGATGTGTATGCACAATACTGTCAGTATATTTGAGTGTAATTATAACACAAGTATAGCGCGGAATACTCCAGATAGATTTTATTACGCCAGGCACAAGAGTCTACAACAGCTAGTACCGGTCGCCACGATACGTCGCACGAGAGTGAAGGGATAGTATACCCTTCCGTATGCTCCGAATTCTCATGTGTGCTCCGCGTGATTTTCGTGCGCAGTTACACGTGATCGCGTCGTGATCACGCCAAAATACTTAGCGATATACACAGAGAGACCAAGATACGAAATATGATTCGCTCTATTACAACATTTATCATTACAGAATCAATTTATTCCATAAACGAACATAATATATATGCACAACATTAAATATAGGAACAGGTTATAAAAGTATGAAAATAGTAATAACAAAAGTATGGCAAATATATATATATATATATATATGTAAGATGGTTCTATTATTGAGGATTTCGAAAAGAAAACCAATGTGTTGCTCTGTAACAAGAGAAACGACAATTAAAGTTTCTTTCTCCGTTACCTCTAATTACTCTCTCTCTACACTCTTTATTCGAACAATCCTTCTATCGCAATGTCTTTTGTAAATTCCGCACACGTGCTTATTATCTTCTCTCTCCTTCTCTATATATCTCCTTCTCTATCTATCTCCTTCTCTATCTATCTCCTTCTCTATCTATCTCTCTTGATCAATGTTACCAACTTCCGCCTACTGTCACTCATGTAGCGCGGCCGATTCAAATGAAGAAAGTACTTTTCTTTACATCTCCCCCCCTAGGGTTGAAGATTTATAATAATGGTTGTTTCTTGACTTGTATATCTTTTTTTTTTTTTTTTTTTTTTTTTTTTTTTTTTTTTTTTTTTTTTTAATCTTCTTTGCTTGCTTCTTCTTTATTATTTGAGATAGGTGTTAGTTTTGTAATGTGGAATAGGCCTGTTTCGGATTTTTTTCTTCCTGTGTTTATTTTGTAGATTGTATTTGATATTTTTTCTGTTATCTCAAAAGGTCCTATTCTTAATTCGTCTAGCTTTGTCCTATTTAGTTTATTACCGTTTTCTATATATACTCTGTCTCCTATATTGAACTCTTGTTGTTTACGGTTTTTATCAAATATTTTTTTGTTGTAATCATGTGATTTGATAGTGTTTTCCAATGCTACTCTTTTATCCTTGGTCCAATCTTCTATGGTGGTTTTTCCTTTTACTTCGTCAGGTGCTGTAGAAACGTTCGTGCTATCTAACAGATATTGTGGTGCAAAACCTGTTACTGAGTGTTCTGTCTCGTTATATTTTTCGATACATTCTTTTGCCACTGTTGTCCAAGCTTTTTTTTTTTTTCGTTCATTTATTTTACATCTAATTCTGTTCACTATCGTTTGGTTTAGTCTCTCGTTCAAGCCATTGGAGAAAGGTGTATTTACTGCTGTGAAGACCAGTTTTATATTATTTTTTTGTAAGAATTCTTTAAATCCCTCTGAGTTTATTCCTGGGTATTGGTCTGTGAGGATCATCCCAATTTCATCCGTTTCTGTTACGTTTTTCACTAATCTGATAAAATCATTAGCGTTCTGTGTCTTTGATGTTGAAATGAAGGCATATCTTGTGAAATGATCTACTAGCAAATGTAAATATTTCTTCGTTGATCTAGATCCTCCGAAGCCGCCAATGGTGTCTATCGACATTATTTCGAACGGCTTCGTTGCTGGTCCCAGGTGTGACATTAGCCCGTATTTTCCTTGACCTCTCGATTTATTTTTCTTACATATCTCACAATTTTTACATGCTTCTTTTATGTTTCTTGTCAAGTTTTTCGCTGTGTAGATTGGGCTAATTTTCTTCTGCGTTTGTCTAATGCCTATATGACACCATTCTTCGTGACTTCCTTGATAATCTTCTTACTGAAATCTTCTGATAGAATTATTTTTTCTTTTTTTTTTATTTTTTTGTAAAATATTCCATCTTTATTTATTATGTTTGGTCTCTCATTTTTTATTGCCCGGTTTTTCTCTTGATCTCTTTTTACTTCATCTATTTTTATTAAGTTTACTATTCTCAACACTTCCTCTTTGTTCTCTTTTGCTTCCAACACTGGGTTTCTGCTCAGACAGTCTGCTTCTACATTATTTTTCCCTGGTAAATATGTTATCTTGAAATCATATTGTGATAAATAATAGGTTAGATCGCCCAGTTCTTCATCTGTTCTTGCTTTTATATTTAGGTTTTCCAAAGGCTTATGGTCCGAGTATACTGTGAAGGGTTTTCCTATTAACCATTGTTGCCAGTATTTTACCGCTTCTTTTATTGCCAAACACTCTAAATATATGGCTTTTTTCCTTTTTTGTGTTTTATTCAGTTTTTTCGAAAAATATGCAACTGGCTTTTCTTTTCCCCCTGGTTGTTCTTGTTTCAGCACTGCGCCAATACCTTCTAATGATGCGTCTGTGTAGATTTTTATAGGTAAATTTTTATCAAATATTTCTAATATTGGTTGGGAGCACATGAGTTCTTTTATTTTCTTAAATGATTTTTCACACTCTTCTGACCATATATATTTTTCATTTTTCCGTAACAGCTTATGTAGCGGATCTAAAATTATTGCGCTTCTTGGTATGTACTCATGATAAAAGTTTATTTTCCCCAAAAACCGTCTTATATCTTTTTGCGTCTTTGGAGTGGGGAAATCTCTAATTGAAGCTAGGTTGTCTTTAATTGGTTTTACCGAGTTGTTCTGTATTATATGGCCCAAATATTTAATCGAATCTGAAGCGAACGTACACTTCTTAAACTTCAATCTAAAGCCTTCTTTTATTATTGATTCTAGTACCTGCCTTATATGTTCCACATGTTCCTCGAACGATGTTGAATATATCAAGATGTCATCGATGTAGTTTACTGCAAATCCTATTAATCGATGTTTTCTTAATATGCTACTTAAGATTCGCTGGAAAATTGCCGGCGATGTTTTCAAACCAAATGGTAGACAGGTCCATTGGTAGTGTCCATCTTGTGTAACGAAACCTGTTTTACTTCTGTCTTCAATTCGGAGTGGGATGGACCAGAACGCTGAGTTGATATCCAATGTTGTGAAATATTTGCAGTTTCTTGTTTTTATAATCAAATCATCTATTATCGGGAACGGTTGAGCTTGTGGTACTATTATTTTATTTATGTCTCTAAAGTCAATGCAAAGTCTAGATTTTTTGTTTTCCTCTTTTTTAAATGCCAATGTTACTGGTGCTGCAAACGGACTATATGATTCTTCAATGAGGTGTCTCTCTAAAAGATTTGCAACTTGTTCTTCGATTTCCTTTCTATCATCTATTGTGCATCTATACGGCCTTTTACTGCAGTATTTATCAATCAATAGATCTATCCGAGCTTCATAATCTTTTACAGTACCTATGTCGTACTTATCCTTTGCAAACACTCTCTTATGTTCTTTAATAAGTTTTTCTATTTTTTTCTTTTTATTCATATCCAGGTGGTTTATTTTTATTTTAAATTCGTTTTCTTTTATATGTTCATTAAAATTCACTGAATACTCTTCTATCCTATCTTGATTATAATTTGTCTTGTTTACAGCTTTTAAATTTATATCTCTCGCTTGTTCTATTGCTAAATTTTCCTTCTGGACTAGCCTAAACTTTTTTATCATGTCTAGTCCGATAATGAAGTCTTCAAAATCGTCTCTTTCAACAATATGTACATCTGTCATTTCTTCAGTATTGAAGATTTTTACCTTAATAGTTATTAAACCATTTGTTCTCTTTACACCATTAGCCGTCTTTAATTGTATTTTATTTATATCCTTATCTTTTATGACTTTAACTAATTTTGAATTTATTAGTGAGATTTGGGACCCTGAGTCATAGATCCCTTCTATCTCCAACTTATCTTCTAGTACTACTTTGATTTTGACTAATGGTGTTATATCTAGTTTTTTTTCTCTGTGTTCAATTCTACCTCTATTACTGAGTTGTTTCCTACCACGCTAGGCTTACTATTTTCTTTCTTCTTAAACCAGCATGACTCCATTGGATGATATCTGATGCCTTTGTTTAAACTTTCACAGTTCTTGCATGGCTTTTTTTCTCCAGTTTTTCTTTTGTTTTCAAATTTTTCTTCTTTCTTCTGTGAAAAATTTTTTTTATTCACCAAACTCTCATATCTTCTTATTTCATTAAATAGTTTTGTTGAATCTTCACATTCTTCTCTATCTATTTTATCCATAATGAAACCTGGCAGTCCCACTGCTATTAAGGTCGTTAATGTTTTTGTGTCTATATTTTTATTCATGTCGAGCAAAAGTCTTTCCTTTCTCATTGCGTAATCAATAAGAGATCCTTCCTTATATTTAAATGACAAAGCATATGTTACTGTGTTCCATCCTTTATCAGCGAAGGTCTCTAGAAATCTATCTTTCCATTCCCTCCATTTAGCAGTAACTGTCAGTTTCGTTAACGTTGCACAGTGCCAATCCGAACAAGATTTATCCAAAAACAATCTTAATATCTCTATTTTCATTTCATCTTCTATGATATCAAACCTCGTACATTCCTTCTCAAATGTCTCTATCCATTGTTTGGCATTTGAGTGTTTACTAGTAAATTTTTCAATCATATACTTATCTGCAATTTGTTTTAAATTTTTCTCCCCTTCTTTTTTCTGTGATGTTTCCATCAATTTTTCTAGTATCTTACTCAAATCATCTTTTCTTATATCAGCTCTGTCTTTTTCTTCTATTTCTTGTAAATATTCATCTGCGAACTGTATATTACCATCCTGGTCCATATAAATTTTTTTCAACTCTTCTGTCATAGAGATCCATACTTTTCTTGACTGATGTCTTTTTTTTAAGCTATTCTTTGCTTTCACATAATTCTCTGTTTTCATTAATTCTGTATGGTTGGCTATGTATCTATGGTCTCCTTGTAAGATATACGTTAAACCGTCTTCCGTTCTAATTGAGGTTATGCCTATCGTATTTGATTTTTCGTCTTTTGGAGAAGCGACTATTGTGAACTCAAACTGTAGTTTATCCATTGTTGTAAGTGGTTGAAATTGTCGTTTTGTAAGATGGTTCTATTATTGAGGATTTCGAAAAGAAAACCAATGTGTTGCTCTGTAACAAGAGAAACGACAATTAAAGTTTCTTTCTCCGTTACCTCTAATTACTCTCTCTCTACACTCTTTATTCGAACAATCCTTCTTTCGCAATGTCTTTTGTAAATTCCGCACACGTGCTTATTATCTTCTCTCTCCTTCTCTATATATCTCCTTCTCTATCTATCTCCTTCTCTATCTATCTCCTTCTCTATCTATCTCTCTTGATCAATGTTACCAACTTCCGCCTACTGTCACTCATGTAGCGCGGCCGATTCAAATGAAGAAAGTACTTTTCTTTACATATATATATATATATATATATATATTGCCACCGTCTCTCCGTCCTCTCTCGCCAAGAGAAAGAGTGAGCGAGAGACCGATGCGCAACTTCGTCGTGCCGCTCTCCGTTAACTCGATCGCTACTCGGTATCGAATATTGGGCGCCAGGTACGGTCAGGCCGCACCACTCATTAAAATCGCGACAACTAATTAGCGGATACGACGGCTCAGCCTCGGAAGCTCGGTATCAACAGGGGGTAGAGTGTCGGGGTTCTTTCTGCATGGAGAGTCGGAATCGCAGCTTCGGAGAAGGAGAGAAAATATCAACATAAACTACAATCAAATATAAGATAAAATAACAATTGTATATTTCCAGTTAGTGGTATGTAGAAACAAGACGTTTATACAATATAATCGTCGAGCTCGGAGGAGGTCGCTGGGTTTTTCTCTAAGTATCTAATTATCGTTACTCTCCTCCTTTCGTTGTCCGCTCGGAATCGTGAACGCCATACGTTAATTCAGCGAGAGTTATTCTCAAAGCTCGGTAATAAAGAACTCGATACAATTTTATAATAATGATACAATAATAAAGTGACTGTCGACTCGTTTTCGGTGCCCCTCGAAGAGGCGAAGAAGGCGAAGAGAGGCTTAACTACGTAATTACGCGGAAATCGACGCGAATCCCGTGCGTATTCCAACAGATTTTCGGTATTTTCTACAATAAATTACAACGAGCCCAACCGCTCGGTATCGCAAAAAGATTCTAACAACACACGGGTCTCGGCCAAATCCGCGCTTACCGGAAGATCGAGGAGGTGGCCTTACAATGCTGCGTAGTAGTCGCTGGATGCGGATCGCTGTCTTTGTACCGCTTGGGACATCGGCTCGCCAAACAGTGAATTTGCCTCGGGTCAACAGGACCTCGAGAAGTACGCTGGGGAAGGGGGAGACATTGCGCGCCACCCCGGCCCGGTTGCCATATTTCGCGGCAGCGTTGCGCCCCGCGCCAGGCCCGGAATCGATCCTCGTATCAATCTCCGTCTGTCGCGGCGGGTCGCGGACTTCCTGCCGCCAAGGTCGAATGCTCGCCCTCGGGAGTGACGACGTCGCAGGCCCGTTTTCGGCGACCCCGTCCACACCTCGTAAGGTTGCATGATAGTGTTCGAGACAGCCTTGCTCCGCTGGGGGAGATCGTCCCGGGGTAATCGGTCCCGGACGATCTCCGCATTCTCTTCGACGTGTGGCGGCGGGCCCCTCAGGGGTAATCATCCTTGTGAAGGGATGCAGGCGCTTTTCCGTTCCTGTTCCGGACTGCTTATGTTCGTCTACGGGGCTGTAATAATTTCACTCGCAGTATCTCATTCTTATACACTCGGTACCACGTAATTTGATTTCTTTTTACTACTCACCAGGCCGGGCTCTCAGCCTCCGTTCCTCTCTTTTCGGGATCGTCCCTTCTCAATTCGCCTGGGTCCTCTTCTCTCTAAAACGATTTAAACTCTCTTGGCCCACCACCTCGACTCCCGCTACCGAGTAAGGGCGAGCCAGCGAAAAGGTCGCTGCTCACCTGCAATACGCAAAATTTTGAACGCTCTCCGACGCTTCCCGGCCGGGCGTGTTCACCCTCGTGACGGGCTCCAAAAGTCCACGTCACAATATATATATATATATATATATATATCGCCGCTTTGTAAATGTGATAATAGTGAGGAAGTTCAGACTGTATAGACTAGTCAAAAGTATTGCTCCGGTAGTATTGTATATTAATTATGATATTAATCATATTTATTATTAATCATTAATTATATGATTAATAATTTAATAATAATTAATATCATAATTAATAAATAATATCATATTAATTATTAGAAGATTATTAATCATATTATGTTAATGAATTTTCAATATCTTTCTTTTTCCTTTCTTAAATTCCTTAGTTTCCAAATTTTCTTTCTTTCATAATTGTCGCAATAACATCGCGTTTGGCTCTATTGGTCGAGAGGAATCAAGTGGAGATTATGGTTTTAAAATTAAAAGAGCTGACTTAAAAAGTATTCTCATTATTGTTCGTCGCGTCTGGACCTAATTACGACGCTTTGAGTGGGTGGGGGGTATAAACATTGAGAGAAATATTTATTCGTAAGTGTCTAAATAGCTCAGTTGGAAGAGCAATCGCCCGGCAAGCGGAAGGTCTCGGGTTCGATTCCCGATTCAGCCGACTTTCGGACCAATATTTTTCTCGCCTATTTCTTTACAGGGGATGTTAAGAGAAGGAACAAGGGGAATTTCTGAGATCCCAACCATAGGATTCAAATTCCTTAGTTTCCAAATTTTCTTTCTTTCTTAATTGTCGCAATAACATCTCGTTTGGCTCTATTGGTCAAGAGGAATCAAGTGGAGATTATGATCTTTCTTTTTGTTCCACAATTGACGTACGCAGACGTGTTCTTGACATTCCATGATGGCAGCGACCCATGCGGTTATCATACAAACTACCCAAATCATTTTTATTTTGAGATTTACCCCCACCATTAGAAAAGTGACAAAGTTTCCAGACCTGTATGTACGACCGTGGTACAAACAGTGAATTTCGCATCAATTGGAGGCGAAACTTTTGATGGATATTGTAGCGATAGAACTACCTTAAATATCTACCTTAAATGTATACTGCACTCCATAAATTATTTCAAACATACCGACAAATTTAAGTGAATTATATTCACAATTATTAAATTCCGCTTCAGTAATATTACATTTTAAAAGAACGTATAAGTTTTTTATCAATAAAGCCAGATGATGCAATGCTGGATCAAGTAATATATTGTAAACAAATAAGACTATAAAATAAAAGCCATTCAGAAGCTTTCCATTTTGCTTTTTCGAGAAACGACCGCGGTAATCTATGTATTTCATGTATCGCCGTTATTTTCTGTAAGCGATCCAATATTTTTTTATATAGTGAGATTTTAAATGAACCTTACAATCTGCTGTAGACTATATGTCTCACATTTAGTTACTAACACCTAATAATATTCCATGCATATAATCAATAGGAAATCCCCAGTCATATCAAATGTGGAAAATTCAAGTAAAATGCTCGGACCTTTTACACCATAAATGAATTTTGTAGAATTTTCTACATAATTAACGTCTCTGATGTATAAATCATGGCTTCGATCTCTGATTTCTTTGTCTATAATTGGATATAGCATACTACGGTATAAATATTTTCCTGGTAAATAACGCTAGCTGCAACCGTAATAACCGACTTCAATAAATTGAATGGACGGTCATGCGACCGAATCAACATAAAAAAATAAAAGTAAAAATTTTACATTTATTTTTGTCGCTTAATTGTATGTGTTAAATTGGGTTATAATTATTCCTTGTGTTTCCAAAACTTTGGCTTGATCGACAAAAGGTTTTAAAAATAAATTCATCACTGTCTGAGTTAATTTTTTTCTCCGAAAAAATCATCTAATAATATTTTGTGCAACCGGCGCGCGAAAAGTCGCCCTTTACGCACATGATGGGATTTTAGAAAGGGATTTTTCACGCACCGGTCACACAAAATATCGCACTCAACATGTGCGGGTTATAAATCGGCTGATCGTGCGGATTGTTACACTCGGCTTCGCCTCCTGCGCCAAACTTCCGCACTCTCGACCGATTTACGATCCCCCGCACTTGTTAGCTAATATACTATTTTTAAAGCGTAGTTTTGCCGGTAACTTGATAGTAGGTATACTAGGGGAGTTCTAGATCAGAGGCAATGAGGGGGGGTGAGGGGCGGGGGGGAATCGGGGGCGAGGGGGGTGACGTCACGCGGGGGGAGGGGGTCTTATCAGTAGATAAGCTTATCTTTTGTGTATAAACATATCAGATAACCTGATAAGGGGATCATGTTACTTGATAAAGGGATCATGTTACCTGATATGTTTATAAACAAGATAAGATAAGGGGATCATGTTACCTGATATGTTCATAAACAAGATAAGATAAGATAAGCGGCGTCTTTGTAAGGTATCAAAGATAAGATAAGCGGCGTCTTTGTAAGGTATCAAAGATAAGATAAGTTTGAGCGGTATCTAAGTTTTCATAAATTTTCTCCGAAAATCCAAGATAAGATAAAAATTCTGCGAATGGCTGCCGCCGTTTCAGGCTGAGCGCCGACATTAGGATATCTATTACTAAGAGGGTTGCGTTTCTTCATCTAAATTTGATAAGATAAAAATTCTGCGAATGGCTGCCGCAAAATCCAAGCTTGGATCGATCGAACGCCGACAATTGGATATCTAAATTTTCTCCGAAGATAAGATAAGATAATTCTGCGAATTATTAAGAACAAAAGGTTTGCCGACAATCAAGCGGGTTGATACATACAGGTTGCGACATGTTAATCCGATCCGACGTGTCGATCCGACGGGGTGAAATAAAATGGCGGCCTTATCTATGTATTTCTAAGAATTATCAGCGATATCTAAATTTTCTCCGAAGATAAGATATCGCACAAATATTTCTCGCGAATTAACAATTGCATCATCATCCCCACGAACAAAGGGATGATCGGGATATATAATGAGGACCGATGCAGCTGCCGGACCATAGTACCACTGGCGAGCGCACGCTCTCTTCATTCAAAATGTTTGTAATACTATCAAGTGCTTCCGACATTCTCAGTTTAAGTGCCGAACAGTTACAATATATTCCGAAGATTGTTTTACTGCAAAAGTGCGGATATTTCGTAGAGCATTTGTGGGACAAGCTTCCGGAGCATATCAAGACGGATCCGGAGGTTCAGACATATCGTCGCTGCCTCGAACACTACAATCGACCGTAGATGCGAACGCATATTGACGGTCCAGCACCGATGATCAGGGATTGCAGCGAATGTCAGCGAAAATAGGCTGAAGTTACAAGTGCGAATAAGTGATAGACAACGAAAAAATGGAGAGCGCACCGCAAAATCATGCAGAGTGTCATGAGAAGGGGTGTTATAAGACTGCCGAGAGATGGTATAGACATCTCGAGGTATGCTGTCACAATGAAAAAAAAGATAACCCGTTTTGTAATAAACGTGAAGCGGCGACTTCAATTGTACAATATGTACGAAATCGCGAACTTGGTGTGCGAAAACCGCATACAAGACGTGTAGCCCAGTTCCTGGAAACGCACGAAGACATTGTAAGAGTGGCTGGTGATTTATCTATATGCACCAGAACGTCTAAGCGACACAAGCGAGTCGCATGTTATCAACGTCGATACAAAAATTGTGTCGATTATTTCACTGTGGACAACTATAATTTTGGCTACATGGACATGCCTTCACCATCGGTGTCATGTAAAACACAATCATCCAAAAATGATTCTGACCAAGAAATGGAGGAGGAGTCAGATAGGAGAGAACCGTCATCATCATCATCATCATCATCATCGCCAGATTTCTTGTCGGCAGCCTATTTATCTTTTCTGTGATAAAATAAGTGTACAACATATGTGATATCAACGTGTTCTGAGAGAGAGAGAGAGTAGATATGTCTTCGCGGAAGGTGTAAACATGTCGATAGACAACTACTGAGCAGCCGCTATTTTTGTTTCGTCGGAGATCATCTTTCGGAGATAATTGCATCATTGCATAAACAAAGGGATGACCGGGATATATAATGAGGACCGATGTCACTGCCGGGTCATAGTACGGTGACATTTCGGCGTAATAAGTGACTCGAGAATAAATTGTTTTTGTGATAAAAAAATGGAGAAAGACAAAGAAGTAGTGATCTCCGACGATGAAGAGATGGAGGTGGTCGTCGTCCTGGATGACGAGATGGAGGTCATAACCATCTTCGACGACGACAGCGACAGTGATGGTGCGATGTACGACCCTGTGTACGACAGGGAGGTGAACAACGTCCTGGATGACATTGAGGAGATGGACGTTGATATCGTACCCATTGATGAAGACGGCGATGACGATGACGATGACGATGACGATGACGATGACGATGACGATGAAGATGAAGATGACGATGACGATGGGTACGATAGTGACAACGCTGTTCGGGAGTCGTGCAGATCCCGCATGTATGGCATACGCGCCACTGCATCCCTCGACGAGACAGCGAGGGTATGCACTGTGGCGTCGTATGTCATGGCATTCGTCGCACCATGGGGGTCGATCAGGATCTGCTTTCGCTGTTTCGTGAGAAACAGGGGCAGATTCCTGAGCATCACAACCATCGAGGGACACACTACATCGCGGTACACAAATGTACCCGAACAGCGTTGCGAGGATTGCCGGGAAAGACTATACGTGTTCTACCTGGCCAACGCTTGTCCCACATGTCAAGGACGTGAGTATATATATATATATATATATATAATATGTCAAAAAATATATATAAAATATTAAATTATTATATTTCTATGCACAGATGTCGAGTCTGATGACAGCGATGGGTGATGCGACCCCTTCTCTCTCACTGTCCCATCAGGGCTGTAAGTATATTAAAATACCAAAAAAAATCTATAAAATATTAAATTATTATTATATTTCTATGTGTAGATGCCACTACCTCGAGCCGCCACATCTCTCTCTCTCTCTCTCGCCGGCTCTCTCCGCTCACTCGCCGTCACCGTATTTATTTTATATTTTATATTTTATATTTTATATTTTTTATATTTTTTATATTTTTATATTTTTATATTTTTTTATATTTTATATTTTATATTTTTATATTTTTATATTTTTTTATTTTACATATATTATTTTTTATTTTTTATTTACACACACAGTAGAGAGGGTTTGGAGTCGTTAAATACCGCGGAAGTGACGAACCGCGGGGTTCTCATCTCTACTGCAACACATGTACAAGTACACACACGCATACACACACGCACATACACATACATATGAGGTGTAAATCCGACCGGCAACCTCCACCGCGGTACACCTCGGGTAATGCCAATGCCGGCGGTAATATATTAAATAAGAATAAAAAAATATTAATAATATAATAAAATTTTATTAATTTAAAAAATGTTTCCCTTCTTCTTTCCTTATAGAAAAAATATGTAAAAACTAATGTAAAAAATATGAATAAAAAAGTAATGAATAAAATATGTATTTTATTAAAATAAACAAATGTTTTTCCTCCTCTCCTTCACATCTCTCGCCGCAGCATCTCTCGCCGACTCTCTCGCCGCAGGCCCAAGCCGCCGACTCTCTCGCCGCAGGCCCGAGCCGCCGAATCTCTCTCGCCGCCGCATCTCTCGCCGCCCGAGCCGCCGAATCTCTCTCGCCGCAGGCCCGAGCCGCCGACTCTCTCGAAATGCGTGCGTCTTCTCTCTTACTATCACGCTGCATCAAATGCGTGCTGAATCCAGGCTTGGATCTCTCTCTCTCTCGAAGGCGTGCGTCTCTCTTACTCTTAATGTCGCGTGCGCCTCGTAAGATAAAATTATCGATTCTGCCGCAGCATGGATGTCTTATCTCATAAGATAATAATATCGATTTTTTCTCGCTGAATGCAATGTCCTTGACACAATAATTATATCTCGCAAAGTATGTAACGGGTGGCGCGCAAATAAAGTACACCATGATATATACATATAAGTATTTATTCGTCTTATATTTAATACATAATTATATATAAAGTTTTATTACATATTAAAAACTAAAGCCACCAGCTCGCAATCGACAAGTTGGTGCATGTTGAAGGCATTGCTAGCGCATATCGCATTCGACAATTCTCTCGCATTTGTTACAGTGGATGCAATATTGGAGAATTGAGTATATTTGATATCAACCGTTGCGACGAGCCTCGTCAAACGATCGAACATTATTTCAATACATGAATCGAGCTCGAACATACGATGTAACGTCGATTCGACCATCATCATGCGCATGTCCGCCGATTCGAGACTTATGAGCTTGGTGCCGTTTATCTTGTGAAATCGCACTGTTAGCGGCCCGACACTTATGCAATTATACACATCGTTGTTGGAGGAGGAGTCATTGTTCAGGTAATTGTGAATAGCGTGGCGTTGCTCGTAGAGTCCTTTCCACGTTTCGAGAGATAGTAATAGCTGTTTTCCCCGATGATCTCCTATGGCGATCTCCACATAACTCGGCGGATCCACTCTGATGCCGATTTCGAGGAATTTGAATTTCGTTGCCGTTAATGCGTATCGTCTTCCAAGTATGCGAACCGCACGAGGCTCCAGCGAAACGCTGTAAAAATTAGATAAAAAAGATAAAATAAAATTAAAAAATATAAAATATATAAAAGATACAAAAAAGTTATACTTACTCGTCGCATTTCTTCTCGCACGTTTCTTCATGTCTCGGCATGTAGTAATTCATGCTGCTGCTTCTTTGAACCGAGGGTATTAAAAAGTGAACCGTCAGTTAGAACGGTCGACGAAAGACTGATTGTATAATAAGGTACTAATAATGGAGTAACGGTCATTTTTAAAATATTAGGAAAAGGGGATTCTTAGAAATATATCTGGAGGGAAAGAACAAAGAGAAATATTTAAAATATTAGGAGAGGGGGATTCTTAGAAATATATCTAAAGGGAAAGACAAATTATTAAAAGTAGTGGGGGTAAAAGAAATTCTTAGAAATACGATTGCGTGAGAAATTTTTAAAAGTAGTGGGGGTAAAAGGAATTCTTAAAATATCTGGTTAGGAAAAATAACAAAGAGAATAGTATGTAAATAATATGTTTATTCAAAAAAACGGATGATCGTCGCGATTAGCCGACCACCAATTAAATAATTTAAATACATTTTGTAACGCGCAATTTTTTACATGTTTATTACATCGTAGAGTATATGTGGGATCTAATTTATTTAATGCAGGCACATCTTCATATATGGCATCCAAGATCTCAATCATGAAACCGCTGCACACATCGTCCACTATTTCGGCAAGCCACTCTCGCTTTTTGAGTCCTTTTACATACACGAGAGAGGACTCTTCCTCCTCGTCTTGTTCATTTATGCCATTGATAGCTGCCGTGATCAAGCGCTGAGCCATGCAGTATGGAACATTTCCAACCTTCCATTGCAAACTGTGATGATGCTGAGTTATTCACGAGGCCTGGCGCCTTTCCGACTTTATAAGCACGCTCCACGGCACAGGGCATGCGAAGAAATAGTGCGACATAATATATCCTCTTCTCAGGATTGCCGCTTCCTTCACGATAAATCGCTTGTTTAGGATAAATCCTTGCAGATCGACAAACGTTGGTGCGGACATGATTTCTTCGATGTGAGTCAGTCGAGAGGTATTACTTCACTAACATCAGACATCTCGCATCATCATGATTATATATCCTCCTCCTCCCCTCCCTCACACGCGTAGTTGTGTAAACATTTTTAGGTGATTTTGCGCACAACGTTGGTCAACGGGTTGTACTGGATCACGCGATCGTGCAAGATGAGGCAGTACGCAGTGGTATTATTAGGTATATTCTCCTTACACTCAAATTCCAATCTCACATCCACCGTTGCGCTCTTGACCGATTCGTTTTGTCGAGAACAATCAATAATCACAAACGGACCGTTTTGTAAAAACCGTGTGATGGTGAGGCTCGGCTCGAGATACTCGTATCCGTAATAATTTTTGCAGAAATGCGCATACGTGTCATACAGAATCGACCATCTGTTTCTATCGAAATCCAGATTCATATCGTCGTACGGATAACATTCCGAGTTCAGATAGAGTTTCACGTTGGTTAATTTACAGTCGTCGAATCGACTCGTATCCTCGGACATGACATTTTTACGCCCTGTCTGCAGAGCAAAAATTACATATCGCGGCTTCTCCAGTTGAGTCGCGGTATTAATGGCCCACGAATGCTTGGTCGTACGCTGCAATAGCGGAAATTCGTATAGATCCCACGAGCGGAAACCCATGCTGAGGTAACGTCCGCTTTCCAGAGCGCGCAGCATCGACAGCTTCTTAATCTCGCTCAACAACACGTGTGGCATTCGCCATTGTATCTTGAATATGTTGATCACAGGCTCCAGTGCAGAATCTCCATACAGACAATTATTGTCGTTGCGCGCTCGTATTAGGATCAACTCATGACGCGCATTAATAACAACGCGTTTGTAATCCTCGCAAAATCCCAGCAACATGTGCAGCGGTACGCAAAAATTAAAGTATCCATTCACAGTAGTAGGGCTATCCCAGCCTGCATTTCGCATAATCACGCTTCTATCGGATGACATTGTCACATAGTTTTTCAGCAGACTTGTTATTCCCACATTCCTGTTGCGATCAATCTCCACGCCATCGAGCTCGTAGCGAATTTCGTCAAACATGAATGCGACGCAATTATTTCCCAGCATCACATTGGATCCCTCAACTGGATGAGTTATCCGCAGTTCACCCTCAATGTAGAGGAAACTCTCATACGGCAACGTATATAAATCCTGTTGTTGTATGGGTATTCTTATCTCGTCGCTGTATCCAAATGTTGTGTTGGCAAACGGGTTGTATGTGAGTCTCAATCTTGACGATGCGATCGTCAAAGACTGGCTCTTCCTCAATGTTGAGAATCTCAGTCATTGTTCAGATGGCGCGCACCGCAAATCCCAAAGATTGTAAAAACGCAACGTTTGACGAGGTGAGTCTCTTCTTCGCGGTTGATTTGATATTAGCGAATGATGTTGTTGCTGGCCTGATTGTGTTCTTCGTGTCTTTATTCAACACGAGCATCCCGTTGCACGAGGGTGGCCCGCCGTCGTACGTGCAATCTAATTGTTATCTCTTCACCTCGAAAATCGAGCAATCGTCCCTCCTGGTCAGTAACGCGTAACACTAAATCAGTAATGCTCCGTACGAAGACCGGCAGGTAAATGATCTGCGCCGGCGTTTCCGATATCTTATATCCTGGTGGTACCCTCGGTGAAAATTCGTGTATCGTGTGAACGAGTTTATCATTGCTGTATGCACCCGCGGTCACGTTACACTCTATGCGGATAATGTTCACGTTGATAATATTAATCGCCATGTTCGATTTGTGCCATTTTCGCGGTTGCAGTATACGATTCGAGAACCCCAGCAGCGATCCAATGTTGTTGGGCATGCTAAAGTTTATTCTGTAGGCACACTTGATCTCGCTTTTCATCGTATTGTAATTAGCGCGGAGCACGATTGGGTAATCTTCATCGTCGACACCTTTATCGCTAACAGCATTATGTTTTCGGGAAAGTGCGCGTTTCAAAAATGTATCGCTTGCAGCTCGTACAATCCCTCGGGAATAGTAATTTTCGCGTCGTCTGTGCCGTAGTAAAATTTATTATTCGAGGAATTCACATTCGATATAGTGTGATAAGTTTCAAAATCCGTCAGACCGGACTCGTAGTCCGCGTCGCTCAAATCTATGGGCGGAAAGTAGGTCGCCGCGAGGACGCTACTCTTCCCAGTCAATGTTAATGTTAGCGACATGTTGACAAAACTGAGTTAAATAACGCAATGTCAGTCTTTAAATTCGCGGCGAGAAATCTCGGAGAAACTGCAAGCACAATTGTCCACAGATACTCTGATCATACGTTTGATAAGAGGTGTAATTGTATTCCAATTTCGGCACGTTTAAATATCGCACCAGTTCCTCGGGTGGTCGAAGATTGCCAAAACTGTCGAAATAGATTGCGCGATTTCTCCTTTTTGCATACGCCACCCAATGGGACCGTCTGTGCTGTCCAGATTGACGATACCGCTCTCATTTTCTCGCGCGCCATTTATCGGTAAATTATTGCGCATAAATACACCTTTAAAATATGGAATGTGCATACGTTTTGCAAGTTGTAGCAATTGCACATTTGTAGTTACACCTTGCGACATTTTTAACGTTTTTTTGACGTTTTTTTTTCCTCGCTCCTCGTCCATATTTGTAAGGGGCAAAATACAGTCCGCGGCCTTCCATGGCGCGATTGTGGCGTAGTATCTCTTGCAACTGACGTTGCGCGGCTTTTCTGTCGTTTACCGCTTTTGCTACGCCAGCCGCTCCGCCGACCAGGGATCCGAGCGCGCCCAGCATTGGTAAAATCGGCAAAAATCCGCCTCGTTTTGCTGCCGAAAGTACCCTCCTCTTCTTCGTCCTCTTCTTCAAGCCCATGCCGAGCTTCGTCTTGGCCTTCATTGCTGTCCAGACAACTGCGGCCGCGGCTCTCTCACCGAGACTCGAGTCTTTCGCGACGATGCGAGTTTTCGCTTTCTCGGCGAGTACCTTATCCGCCGCGTGTCTCTCGGCGAGTTCGCTGCTCCGAGAGTACGCTATATCGTGTTTACGACACGCCTCGTCCAATGGGTTGACGCCTTGATCACCTCTAGCCAATCGCTGTTCTAAACGAGTTCCCGGGCCGCAAAATTGATAGCCGTGGATATAAAGCTCGACCGGAAGTGCGTTTATCGCACGATTTAATACACCTGTGCCTATTTTCGTTGACATCCGCTGCAATCTCTAGACGATACTGAGCAAAGCGCGAGTCCGCGCAGCTATAAATAGGCGGACGTTGGAGGTCAAATCGGGAGTGAGAAAATGCAATTCGTGCGACAATCTCTGACGATACGAGTGATGAATTACGATAACAGAGTACGCTGCAGCGTGAACGAAGGTGTGCGCAAACACGATACGATGCTACCGACAACTATACGCGCGATCGTTTGCGGCCCCTCAAACTGCGGTAAAACCAACGTGTTGATAAGCCTGCTGGAAAGTCCGCACGGTGTGCGTTTCGAGAACGTGTACGTGTACTCTAAATCGCTGCAACAGCCGAAATATCGCTATTTGGAAGATTTATTGACGCCGATTGACGAAATCGGCTACTTTGCATTCTCCAATAACAGTGACGTCATTCCACCGAGCGAGGCATGTCCAAATTCAATTTTTGTCTTTGATGACGTGGCATGCGACAAGCAAGATACGATAAGAGAGTACTTCTCAATGGGGCGCCACTCGAACATCGACTGCTTCTATCTCTGTCAGACATACGCGAGAATACCGAAACATCTTATACGCGACAACGCGAACCTGCTAATCCTGTTTAAACAGGACGCCACCAATTTGAAGCACGTGTACAACGATCACGTGAATACCGACATGTCGTATGAGGATTTTAGTAAGTTATGTCGTACATGTTGGCAACTAAAGTATGGATTTCTAGTCATAGACAAGGACAGCTCGCTTACGAACGGGCGATACAGAAAAGGATTTAACGAGTTCGCGATACCGCAGAGCCATTAGTCGTTGCCAACAATCTTCCCGGTCGAGAGAAACTCTAGAGAGTGCTGCCGACATGGCTAATAATATTCGCGAGCGTGAAAAGGTTGCCAAAGAGATTGCGAAGACGGCCGAATCGATCCGCAAGAAACACCGCGCTCTGAAGACCGGAAAGATCGATGATGATATCGCCGTCAAGACTCACTTTAAACCTATTATCGAGCCGCTACAAAAGATTGTCGACAACGCGACGATTTCGGTGAAAAACGAGCCTAACACCGACGACGACGACGATGACGGTGTGAAGATCGAGACACGGTATGAGGGGGAGACACCAAAAAAAAGAAAACATAAAACTATCAAGCGATATAAAGAGGAGGAGGAGGAATTGAAAAAGAGAAAATTAAATTTTCCCCCAGCCATTGGACCCCTCACTGCGACCAACAACCACGATAAGTTTCCCTTCTTGTACCCAAGCACTCGTAACGAAATTTTGGACCCCCCCGTTACCACCGAAAATCCTTTCGAACTGGTTAAGAGCGGGAAGGCCGAAAAATTTGTGCGAAGATTGGGGCCATTAGGCAAATTTACATGGCCCCCTCTCCTCGTGCTGATGGGAAGAAATTGATATGTTGGAGTCTACTCCACGAGATATCGGCTCGGCCCGCAAACGATTCCCATCCCCAATTTTTACAAAAATAATTTTTAGGCGAACCGCGGAGCCTTGGGCTTTAACCCCCGGGCTGATCCGTTTACTTTTGGGAAATAAGGCATTTTCCACGGTGCTAGCAAAAATTAAGGGGCCCATCCTTGAGTGCAAGAAAACCCCATATTTGACGTACGGTTGGGGAAGCCCATTGCCTGGATTTGCGGTGGCGCTACACATAAAAGATACGGGCCCCCCGTTGACGACCACGGGGCAGAAATTTTGGGCCCAAGGGGTTGCTGACGCTCGCGCCCTGACCCGAAAACAACGAGCTTTTTTTCCGTTTACTGGGGACGAACCCAAACCCGGGGTCGCTTATCATTCTCGGTGCCAAAAGCCTCCCCCAATGGCCATTAATAATTGGATATGAAAGGGCCCCCCGAAACAAATTTTTCCCCCCCCAAATGGGAAGGGGGTTTAAACACCTCGGCGGGTGCCCACGATAAGAGACCCCATTCCCCCTGTGCGGACCTTTCCCTCGTTTCTAACAAAGTCTAAAAAATCTAACATGAGGTAAATTTTTATAACTGGCCGCCTTTAGAACCCTTTTTGTACCCACGTGGATATAAAAGACTTTTGTCGCCACCTCCCCGCTTTTTATTTAGTTGCCCGAACTCCCTTTTTTTTAATTTTGGAACCTTCGGGTGGCCCTCGCCCTTTTTTTTCACCATTTTTTTTGTACCTGGCGGCCAGAGCTTTTAACCCGGGTGCCTACCCCTAACGGTTGGGGGAACGGACGCCCGGTAGACATGGCAAACGTGCAGCCGACCATTTTGAGATAAAATGTTATACCACCGGGTCAAAGGGGGGGAAAGTTACGGGTCATTAAAGGCCCCCCCAGGCCACGGCCGGGGGGCGCACC
The DNA here is from genome assembly GCF_048542155.1 of Nylanderia fulva. NCBI lineage: Eukaryota > Metazoa > Arthropoda > Insecta > Hymenoptera > Formicidae > Nylanderia > Nylanderia fulva. The sequence continues at coordinate 49,799 of NW_028191079.1, forward strand.
CCCCCAGCGGTTTGGGGGGGCCAACCCGGGAAACAAAGCAAACAGGGCACCAAACCCGGGGAAAAACGAAACTTGGCCCCCGAAAACCGAAAGACGGAAGAACCCGACCCCCCACCGTTGGGGACAGCCCGTCCCAGGTCAAATTGAAACGGGAAGATCTTAACCTAAAACCCCCAACAAATAGTTATGGGGACTGGCCCGGGGTGGCGGAAAAACGACGTGATGGGTTGACTTTCGTGGGGGCAACATAACCCAAAGAATAAAATTTTAAGGGTCCCCAAAGGTTTTTCCCACAACCCCGAATTTTTTTTTTTGATTTTACTTTGCCTGCAACCAACAGATTGAACAAAAGCCGAAGCGAACGGAACCCGAGAACCGACCCCCCCGGAAAAAAGGTGAAAACGACACAATGAGGGTTACAAAACGGGCAACCCGGCAACGGGCCCCGAACAACCCCCTTTTAAAGTTTGATCCAAAGAACCCCCCCGAAAATTTTCAACCGTCGACGAACGTGCAACGCCCGAAAGAACCCCTGTTAAAACCCGCGCAACGAAAACCCCCCTTTTTTTTTAAAAAAAACCCCGAAATCCCAAGGGAAAAATAACCCCAAAACAACGGAAAGACCCGAAACACTGCACAAAGTGAAGAACGAAAAGAAAGTGAAAAAACAACACCAACAATTTTCGAACCCCCCAGGGTAAGACCGGGCCACGGACAAATTTAAGAAGAATGATAGGGGAATTTACAACGGCAACCAATTGGAGAGGCCTTTGGGTTTAAAAGAGGACCACAAAAATTCCCTGACATGTTTAGCCGAGACCGGGCTTTTGCAACCGACTGTGAAATGGCGGAACTCCCTTCTTTTCATTACCACACAACCACGATTCGTGTTCTTCTGCTGATACCTCAAGCAGTTGGAAGCAATGCGATCCTGAAAAAATTTCCCCACACGGGTTTTTCCCCGACTCCCCCACGGATATTTTACACCGCCATTTTTTGGCAAGCTTTACCCCCCGAAAATTTCATGGACTATACAAACCCTATTGAACTTTCGGTCCTTTAAGGCGGGGGCGCGGGATTTTCAACGGCTAAAGCCCACAGTGGGACTTACTGAAAACACTTACGGGTTAAAAACGCCCATCTGGGAATTTAAAGGCCCGCAAAAACTTTTTTGGGCACCCCCCACCCCCCGCGATGCAAAAGGGGCTCTTTGCTCCGTGTACAATCGTGTAAAATCGCGGGGGCCCCGGGAAAGTTTAAAGTAGGTGATAGGGGACGCGCAGCAAATACAACAACTTTCGGAAGGGTTACACGCCAAATTGGAAACCCATGGTTTAAGGTGTTAATGCAGGATAATAATCCCCGTAACATATTACTCGAGGGTTTCGCAGAATCTTTTCGGACGTTTACGAAACGGGGCTGCATCCCCGCAAATTTTCCGGATGGGGTACCTCGGGGGAGAAAATACTGCGGGGAGGGGGTGGGCGAGGTTACGGAAAGGCTGAAAAATTTGACGGTCGCACAACTCTTGGATACATAAAAACAATGTTATTTAATGTATTTTTTATTCAATCATTGTATAACATACTATATATGGTATACCATATATATATAAAATATATAACAAAAAAGATATAAAATATATATACTTCTCATTAATACATCCTTACAATATAATATAATAAATATAATAAATATAAATAAATATAATAATATAATTTACAACGGTATTCTATAATGTCCCCACGGCAAGGTGTCCGGTCGACTCAGGTACGACATACCGTTTGTCGTCGTAGGGACTTAGAGCAATTTTTATCTCGCTGATGGTATACACTTTATGCAATTTCGATCTTATGCATGACTGCTGACGCGTCATTTCTATTTCATCATTAAGGCAACGCGTATAATCGTCGAATGTTATACTACGCGCTACGACGTTATTTTTGACACCTTTTGCCTTTTTTAGTATCTTTTTTACCGTCCACCCGCAAAGCATACATTTTTGCTCTAAGCCCGACAAATTCGGATCATTATCCGCGCCGTTATTCTCATCTTTCATCAGACCCGGCACCTTTTTATTCGCGAGTGGTATACCGTACGCATTATTTCGCGGCATAGTCGCTGGTATCGAATCGAGCGATATCGCGTTTCAAATTTTTATAGACATCTTGACATTTAATTTGATATATTAAACTGTCCGTGTCGGTGTACATTACTCTACAATTGTCACGATAGAGCGGTGACATGTATTCGTGATGAAATTCATAAAGACATACTTTTGATATGTCGAGTATGCACATGCCGACGTAGATTGGTTTGTAGATTTTAACTTCGAGTTTGCGTAATATCAATTGCAACTAATATTTCCGAAATATGCTAGTACTATGAACAATTTGGTTTCGCGATCTTTGCCCTCCGCACCGTACCGTCCGTCCCATTTTGTTAATAATTTTACATCAACATGAATTGCGCACATTTTCCATCGTCTGCCACATACCGCATTATCATCAATTTATATAAATTTTTTTCAAAAATCGTTTTCCGCCATGTGTTCTAAACTGGCGTGTTGAGTTCGATGTATTTTTGCAGCCACGCTGACTGCGTGAATTGTAGTATGCGGTATATTTTTAGTTATGCGTAGCCCGTGGCCCGTGCACTGCTGTAGATTACGATAGTGTATCACGTTGCGCTTCTTATCGCAAAGCGTTGCGAGGGAGTTTATACTCCCGTTGCCGGGCGGCTTATCGCCCGCGTCCGGGCAAAACGGTAGGTCAATGTGCGCGTCATGAAGGATTGCCGCGGATACTCTAAATCTACTTCGAGAACATAGCCTATAGGCGAATCGAACGCGATAGATGATACGTCCAAAATTCGATATATCGTCGACCCACCGAAATCGGCAGACGGCAATGGTTGACACATTGGCCCATCCGTACAAATTATTTACAACTCGAAATACATGAGGTACGATGAGGGTTTCGATGGGTCGTACGATTGCATGTACTTGTTATTAGCCTGTGCGTATCGGCCTGAACATTGACTAAGGCCGCCGCGTATACCCCGTTCGACAACATTACCATGTCAATGTCTGTTAATAATTCAAATTTTATATTCGTATGTTTTAACATGGCCGTCCCATGTATATCCGGGGAGAGTAATAATAATACCGGGATCGGAGTCCGTAACTTTTATACAACTATCGCGAAAATTCTCAAATATATCGGCCAATAACAAGACATCAATTTTTAAATATAAATCGCTATATTCGCCTAGCGTTCGAAGGGAGAATCGGCTCCAGACGGTCTTCGCTGCGGGCGTAATCACTCTCGGATACTGTGTCGCCGGTTAAGGAAACTGTAAAATGAGTCGCGCGGCGGTAAACGTGTTGTCTTGTAATCTGTCCACGCAGTCTATGTATTCGTACGGAAAGACGCCCTTCCGTGTCAATAAATTGAATTTTCCTAGTTAAATTTTGATATTCCGAATGTAAAATTTTTAGTTTTCTTTGTCCAAAAATGACGCTAATTTGGTCGAGACTAGCGCTGAGAAACTTGTACGAATCGATAAACCGTAATTTGATATAATTTTTCGATTATTATCTTGTGTTCAATCTAACAGTCTTCGAGAATGAAATGTATTTTCCTTTGTTATCGGCAGTAATTATCGATTTCCCCCCTTCGAACGCTGTGGCTATGTCCTCGAATAATAAATGGTGCGTCGTAGCCGGACAGATTGTGAAAGACTATAGGGATACAAATGATTTCTTTGTAATTTAAGTTACACAATTTGAATGCGCAGGACCCCTGTACCGCCCGGTAAGGTGGCAATGATCGCGGACGCGTGTATCGTCTCGTCAAACGGTTTTTCACAATGTGACAATGCGTTCGCGGGCGAAATTTTAACCACTCGTCAGGGCGTTAAATTTACCATAGGAACATTGTCGTTAAAAATATTTTTTACGCGGATTGCTAAATTTTTTAAGCTGTTGCGAACGACCATGCGACGCAATCGACACTACGGCGGGAATTGTAACGCGGACAACGAACTGTCGTATGAACACTGTACGTAATACGCGATTGCTGAAACACTTGATGGTGTTGATAATTTTGGCATCTTCGGTCTTTGCCAAAAACACACTCGAGGGTCGGCGTACACTACAAACGGCAGCCGCTTCTTCCCTCGTGTAGTTGTCGAAGCTGAGCCACTTGTCATTCTCGCTCGGCAACCGAATAGCGCAGTCGTTCAGTTCTCCCGCAATCTTCCATATGCGCCTCAATTTATCCACCGCTCCGAAATAATGTAGGCATCTGTAAAAAATAAAAAATTTAATGAAAATTTAATTAAAATATAATTTAAGTTTATATATACTTACCGATCGCAGATATATTTTTGACCATGTTTTTTGCTTCAGTTGTGAGCTGACGAGGCGAGACAGATTTTAATAATGGCATTGAAATGCCCCACTCCGTGTTCGTCCTCCACGTACAGAGATTGACGTGCCTGTGCCTGTCCTTCTTTTTTTTTCCGAAAGACGCAACGGGACGATGTTCTCGTTCTCGATGATGTACACGTTTACGGAGATGTTGTTTGCAAGTTCGAATTTTTTAATTTGATTCACAGTCACTGGAAACTCAATGTTTTTGGAGGTTCAGCACTGTGGTGTAATGCGGATAGGAGGATTCTCGATCCACATGTATATCAGCGGGGTACAGAGCGGCCACCACTGACCATAGCGAAACACGCATTGTCCGCTGATCGCACATTAACAACCGCTCCTCTTGTTACAATTTTTTGCGGTAATGTGATACGACATCCCCGCGCGCATAGGATTATACTTGTTGATATTTACTTCAAAACTATTATCCGCGACAATGCCCAGCCGCTATCGCGTTCCTGGAACTCTTCTAGCGATGCTAGCGTGGGCTCGATTACGCGGCGCTCGTACCACTCGCGTACATCGGACCGTGCGAAAGAGTTCAAAGTTTCTTTTGTTAATACTTTTTTGGGCGTTTTTGCCCCCGGACAAAAATTCACCGTTAAAAAACATTTTTCCCCACCTTTACACTGATTTGTCTCGGACCCCTTTTCCCCCAAGGGGGTTCTCGACTAAAACCCCCTGGGGGCATTTTCCAAAAATGACGCGGTTCTTTTGGCGGCTTTAAATTTCCCCCAAAAACCGGTCATGGGGGGAAAAACGAACCCCTGTATTTTTTTCCCCCCCAAACAGTCTTTGCCTTTTTTCCCCCCCAAAATTAATCCCCCCCCTTTAGGCATGGATTCCCCCCCCCAAAAACCTTCTCAAAAAAGCGCACCTTTGCCCCCTCGATCGGGGCTTTTCCCCCGCCACCAAGATTGTCTAGGGTCCAATCGAGGACCGGATTTTTGGGGCCCGGGGCGCGTTCCCCCCCTTTTTCGAAAAATTTTTTCACCCTTTTGAAACCCCCCCCAAAATTTTCCCCCCAAAAGTTAGCAACTTGGCGGGCCCCCCCCAACCGGGGGGGCGAAAAATTTTCCCCCTTTTTGGAAAAAAATTTAATTTTTCACACTTTTTTACAAAAAAAACTTTTTTTGGGGAAACACAAAAAATTTTTTTTTTAAAAACCCCAAATTAAAGAGCGTGCGCTTCCCAGTGGTACGGGGGCCCGGAAACCCCCTCGGTCCTTTTAAAAATTTTCCCGATCCCCCTTTTTCGGGGGGGTTTTTATGAAAATTTTTTAAAAATTCGCGAGAATATTTGTGCGATTCTTATCTGGGAAAAAAAAATTTTAGATCCCGCGATTCTTAAAAATACATAAAAAAGGGGCCGCCATTTTTTTCCCCCCCCCCTTTCGGATGAAAACCCCGGTCGGTTTAAAACACCCCCGCAAACCCCCCCCGGAAATGGCGACGTCGAAAATTCGGGGTAATAGATTGATCTAGGAAAAACTTTGTTTTTTAATTTTCGTTTTTTTTGGTTTTCGAACGCTAAACCCCCGACGCCCCGTCGGCTTTCGTAAATTTTGAAAACAAGTTAAAATTTTGGGGAACAATTTTTTTCGACATTTTTTTAACATCTAGAGTAAAAAATTTTATAAAGGAAAAACCCCCATAAAATTTTTTAGGGGGAATAGGTTTCTTTGTACGTGAAGGGGGAAAACAAAAAAGAAAGCCCCAAAAAGTACGCGGAGGGGGGTTAATAGAACTTAACCCCGATAACTTCCGAGAATATTTTCTTAAAATTCTTTTTTTAAGGGGGGGGGCCTTTTTGAGAGATTTAGGAAATTTATATTTTTTTAAACTCAATGACAAATATTTTTAAATTCAACCCCCCCCGTTTAAAAATTTTCAAATTAAAGAAATCGGATCTAATTGTACTTTAATGATTTGCCCCAAAAAAAAAAATATAAAAATATATAAAAAAAATATAAAAAAAAGGTTTTCGGAAAAGGGGGGAAAAGGTACGGCGGTCGGGATCCACGCCGGATTCAGCGGTGCGGCGAGAGTCGGCGAGAGAGGCATAAGGAGAGAGAGCCAGCGGGCCGCTCCATTTTTTAAACCGAAGGGGAGAAGAGAACCCCCCCGGGGGTGTGAGAGAGGCTTACGCGTCGCACTATACCTCGGCACCTGGGGCCCCCCAAAAAAATAATAATTTAAAAAGTTTTTTATTATTTTTTTTGGTTTTTTTAATATATATTTCTTTTTTTCCTTGGCACCTTGGACACCCTGTTGCCCCAAAAATTTTTTAAAAAAATCTTTCCCCCAGTCAGCAGTAATTATGCCCTTTTCCCCCCCCATGTCTCGTCCCTCGATGACTTTAAAGATCGCAAATCTTTTCCCCCCTTTTTCCCCCCAAAAAAGGAATAAGATTTTTATGGACCGTATGGTGGGTACGTATAAAAAAAGATGGGAAACCCCCTTTTTTCTAAACGAAAAGGGGGGGGCCCCCGGCTCGACGTCTAATTTTTTCCCCCCGCGAGACAAAAAAGAAAAAAAGCGATCACTTTCGAACCATACCATTAATGGCTGGGTTTTTTTTTTTGCCCCTTTTTTTTCCTTTCCCCCTTTTTTTTTTTTTTTCAAAAAAAAAATTTTGGGGGGGAAAATTTCCCTTCCCCCCTTTTCCTTTTTTATCTCCAGGACGTATTTTTCCCTTTCCCGTTTTTACACAGGGTTTAATTTTTGTCGCTGTCGTCCCCCCGTATCCCCGGGGGTCGTGAATTTTTCCCCCACTCGTCATCAGAAACGCGACCCCCCAAAGGGGTTTTTTTTCCCTTTTTATCACAAGTTTACACAAATTTTTACAAAAAATCAATGTACTTTTTTTTTCACTTCCGTTTTAGCCAAATAAACTTTTTTTTTTGGGGGGGTTTTTTTTGCTGTAAACCCCCCACTATTTTGAGGGCATAGATCCTTAATTTTTCCCCTTTTTCCCTTTTTCTTCACGTCTATCGAAATTATTCAGAAAAAAGATGGGGTTTTAAAAGAGGGGGCCCCCCGGGGAGAGCCGTTTTTCTTTTTTTTTAACCTCAAAATGGGTTCAACATTCACAAAATTTTTTTTTACACTGTAATTTAAATTTTTTCCAAAAAAATATATACTTTTTGCATTTTTTTTCTAATTGACTTTTAAAGGTAACTTTTGGGGGTTACGAGTTTTTTATTTTTGTTTCGAGGCTTTCCCCAAATTTTAAATTTTTTTTTTGGGGGAATTATAAAGTTTTTTGCATAGAGGCTTCTGACAGCTTTTTGTGGGACGTTTTTTAAAACCCCCTTTTTTACGCGCTGTATTGCCTCACGTTTTGGGGTTTCATGGTTTTTTTTTGAAAACGCGAGCATACTGGTACCCTTTGTTAGGAATTTTCTGGTCCCCCTTTTCTTTTTTTTTTTTTTGGCCCAAGGGGAGCTTTCCCTGAATTTTTTAAAAAAGCAATAATTTTAGGTCTTAAATTACCATTTATCACTGGTGGGGACATTGGGTTTTTTAAAAAAGCCCCATACTTTTTTCACAGCCCCCTTTTTAAAACCCCAAATTTTAATTTTAATTTTTTTTTATTTTTTTTCCCCCCCTTTTAAAAACCCCTTTTCCTTCTATACACTGCACTATCATTTTTTCCTTTTAAAGGGGCCCTTTTGGGGCACATTTTTTTCCCCGTTAAAATTGGCTTGACTACAAAAATTTCAATAATTGAATGGCACCCCCTGAAAAGGCACCCCCTCGCGACTCTTTTGGGGCCCATATTTTTTGGCCCCGTCCTTTTCAAAAATATTACTTTTAAAATCACAAAACCCCCCTTTTTTCGCTAATTTTTTGCTCCCCAACCCTGACCCCCGGTCCCCGGACCGTAAAAGTGCGTTGGGAAAACCAGGGTTTTGTTTTGGAAAAGCTCGGGGCACAAAGATATTTGGAACCCCGGGAAAATTTTCCCCCTTGTGTGTTTTTGGGAAATTTTTCCCCAAAAAATTTTTTCAAAAGAAATAACCCACGCAGTAATCAACCTGATACAAAAACCCAACACATGGACCCCGGGGCGAAAAATTTAAAAAAAATCTAGCATTGACTCCCCCAACAGTACTTTTTTCCCCAAAAATTTGGAAATTTAGAAGGTCGACGACGATAACCAAATTTTCAATTTTATTAAAAAATCAAACTTTACAGTAAAAAACTCCGGATATAAAAATCCTTTACCCCCAAAAGTAAAAAAATTTTTTAAAAAATTTTTAAACCCCCCGCTATCGTTAAGTCTACGAAAAATACGATAGTTCCCCCCCTTCATGATCTGAAATTTTTAAAAAATTCCCCCCCAAAAGTCGCTCGCAAAAACCCCCGGGGAACCCCCCTAAAAAACGATTTTGCCCCCTTCAAAAACCCCCCCCGTGTTTTTTGGATTTTCCAAAATAGGTATCTCGGGTTCAAACAAAAAAAACGTACAAAAGAAGGTTGGAGAATTAACTTTAAATCTAAAAAAATTTTTTAAAACAAAAAAAACACATTTTTATAAAAAGTATGACAGGCATTGGGGAAAAATTTCCCCCTGTTTTTTTCTCCGAAATTTTCCCCCAAAAAATTTTTAAAAACGACATTGCCCCCAAGGGTTTTTCGGTTTTTGAAACCCCGTCGCAAAAAACAAATTTTTGAGGGGAAAAGTAGCCCCCTCGCGAGAACTTTTTCCCCCCCCCATAAATTTGGGGGGAGGGGGGACTACGGCTCGGTTGGCGGTTTTTAAATTTTTAATCCACTATATCAAATTTGAAAAAAATCAAAAAATTTTAAATTTTTGACTATAAAAAACGACGAGGGGGAAAAATTAAAAGATTCCCGAGGGATCGTACAGCTGAAAAGCAAAAAAAAAATTTTTTTAAAACCCCCCCTTTTCCCCGGGGGGAAAAATAAGCTATTCGTAAAAAAAATTTCCCAAAAAAAAAAAGACCCCCTGATTTTTTTTCCCCCGGTTTTAATTTTAAAAAAAAATTTTGAGAAAAAAAACAAATGCTCCGACAGAAAACTTTACCCTCCCCAAAAAATTGGATCGCTGCGGAGATTCTCGAATCGGAATACTGCAACCGCGAAAATGGTACAAACGGACATGCCGATTAATATCAACGTGAACTTTTTTCCCCCCGATTTAAAAATTTCCCCCCGGGAAAAAACAGCAACTGAGTATCCCTTTTTTTTTTTAGTTTAAAAAAAAATTTTTAAAATCATAAGTGGATTTTTTACATAACCGGATTTTTAAAAAACTTATCTGAAATTAGTAAAAAGTTGTTTCTGAAATAAGTAAAAGTTTTGTTAAGAAAAATGACAAAATCTGCTGATTTCCAAAAACCCCTATTGTCCCCCTCCCCTTGGAAAGGGGGAAAAAAAAAAAATTTTTTCGAAAACAATGGGGACAGGGGATTTAACTGGGCTCTCATCCGGTGTAGGAAAAACCCCCGTCCACGGACTCCTTTTACCTGGCCCCCGGGGGGGGGGTTTTGGGGAAACGGGGGGGAAGGAAAAAGGGGGGGGTTTGTAACCGGGGGGTCGAAAAGAGAACTCTTTCCCCCTTGCCCCGGGGGGGGAAAAGGGGGGGGGGTAAGGAAAGAACGACGGCCCCAAAAAGGAGGTTTTTTTAAAAAAATTTTGGGGGCCCCCCCCGGGGATATCAGGTGTGATCTACCTACTACATCGGGTTTCCCCCAAATTTTTCCAAAAAATTTTTTCATGGTTGTCAAGGGCATGAGGAAACCAATTCTGTAAAAAAATACGAGCATAAAATTTTTGGCAACAAGAAAAGATAAAAGGGGGGCCCTCCCGCGCCGCCGTTGCGGGGGGGTCACAAAAAAAAGGGGCCCCCGACCCCCTTTTTAAAAAAAACAAAATTAAAAAAAAAAAAAATTTAAGGAATCTGAAATCTTTTAAAAATATGGTTTTGGGGGCTCCAAAAAATTTTCCTTGTTTTCCCTTTTAAAAACCCCGTAAAGAAAAAATTAAAGGGTTAATTTTCGCAATTTTAAAACGCGGGGTTTGGGGGGTGGGGGGCCCAGAAAAAAAAAGGTGTATTGTTTTTTAAAAAAAAAAGGCCCCCTTTAAAATTCCCCTTTTTTTTGTTTATTTCGCGTCTTTTGGGGCCCAAATTTCGCACTTTGGGGGGTAAAAGCATTGAGGAAAGTAGGGGGTTTTTTAAGGTCTGAACAGCTAATTTTTAAACATTTCCCCCGGGGGGAAAACCGGGAAAAGGGGGCGGGTTTTTTTTCCCGGGTTTAGCCAAATTTTTTTGGGGGAATATTTTTTTTGGGGCCCCCTTTTTTTTTAGGGGGGAAAAAAAAAGAGGAAAAAAGGGGAATTCTTGAAAAGGTTTTCCCAAAAACCCCCGGTCAGTTCTCGATTTTCCTTTAAAATTTTTTTTCTTAATTTTTGGGAATAACCTCCCCCTTTGGGTTTTTGGGTGAAAAAAAAAGAGGGGGATCATGTTTTTTAAATTTTTAAAAAACCGATCTAATTTCTTTTATAATTTTAACTTTTTTAAAAAAAAAATTGTTTACCCAGGAATATGTAAAATAGGAATTCTGATTTTAAACCCCCCCCACTGGAAAAATTTTTGTGGGAAGTTTTTAAATTTTTATGTTATGTTTTTAAAACCCACGGGTTGGGCGCCTTCTCAAACAGTTTTTTTTTATTTTTAAAAAACTGGAAAGCCGATACAAAAGGATTTTTTTTTATAAATATAGTCAACAAAAAAAAAAAATCCCCGCATTACTTACTTTTAAAGTTACATCACTTTTTTAGAAAGTTTTTTAAAAATTTTTTTAATTTTGCCCCTTTTTTTTTAAAAAAAGAAGAAAACAGAAAAAACAAAAAACCCCCTTTAAAAAAACCCAAAAACCCCCCAAAAAAAGAACGTTTTTTTTTCATCTGAAGAAACCGCGGTTAAACCCCCCAAAATAATATTTTCCCCCCCAAACCCTTTTAAAATTTAAAAAAATTTTTCATTTTAAAAAGGGGGAAAAATCATATGCTGTACAAATTTTTTTATGCCCTTCCCCGTAAATTTTTTGGGGATTTTTTAAATTTTTTAAAAAATATTTCAGCGATCTTTTTTTTTCGATTTTCTCCTTATGTAGGGTAAATTTTTAAAACCAAAACAAACTCATGATTGAAATTTAAACTGTTTCGCTGAAAAAACAAAATTTTTCCCCCTGAGCTTTAATATCCCCCTCTATGTTTTGGTTCTAACCCCCCAAATGTCTTTTTTTTTTTCTCCCATAAGAAAAAATCGCACATGTTACTTTTTAAAGCAAAAAAAACGAAAAAATTTTTTAGCTCACCGGGGAAAAATTTTCTAAAAAAACCCCCTTTTTTCCAATTTTTTTGAGGGGTTTTTTTCCGTTTTTTTTTTTTGGTTTTTTAAAAATTTCTGTTTTTTTTTTTTTGCAAAAAAAAAAAGTTTTTTTTGAAAAATTTAGGCATTTTTATTTTTTAAAAAAAATTTTTTAAAAGAAAAAAAAAAATTATACTATTAAATTTTTTTCAGGGGGTGGGGTGGTGGCATTTTTAAAATTTTTTTAAAAAATTTTTCATGGAATAAAAAATTATATTTTTTTAAAAATTTTGTTCATGCGTGCGTGCGTCCCCTGTGAAAAAGGGGGGAGCGGGGAAAAATTTAAAGAAAAAATTTTTAAAAGGGGGGTTTTTAAAATTTTTAAAACGGACGAAAATTTCAAAAAATGTTTTTTTTTTAAAAAAATTTTTTTGGGGGAAAATTGTGGGTTTAAAAAAAATTTATTTACAAAAAATTTTTTTACTTTTTGATCTTGGGGGGCTTTTTTAAAGGGGGAAAAATAATAAGTTTTGGGAAATAATTTTTTTTTAAATCTATATTTTTACTAAAACCCTTTTTTTTTAAAAATTTTTTGAGATTTTTAAAATATCCGTTTTCAGATTTTAAAACCCAGTATAAAAAAACGTAGATTTTTTAAAAAGGGGCCCGACAAAATTTTAAAAAAGGGGGTTTTCTTTTTGCCCCCTACTGACAAAATTTTTTTTTTTAATCAAATTTTTTGACCCTTCTTTGAGTCCTCATAAAGGGGGAAATTTTGATATACATAGACAGGTTTTAATACAATAAAAAAAAAAAAAAAACTTACTTCCCTAACAATATTAAAAATTTAAAAAAAAAAAAAGGGAAGCGAAACATAAATTTTAAAAAAAAAAATTTTTAAAAATTTTTTAAAATGTCCAAAAAAAAACATATGTTTTAACTTGTAGATTCCCCGGGGGTTTTTTTTTCTAATGAAACCCCCTTTTTTTGTGGTGAAACCCAAAAAGAAATTTTTTTTGGGGTTTAAAAAAAAGGTTTTTTTTAAAACCGAAACATAAAAAAATCAGTAAAAAAACAAAAAATTGTTGGGTAAGTCTTCTTTTATTTCACACCTTATGTTTTGCTTAGGCATATCCCTCGAATTTTTTTAAAAAAAACGGATTTAATGTTGGGGTTTTTTAAAGTTTCTTTTAAAAACCCAAACCCCCTTTTAATTTAAACCCGGGAAAAAAAGCCGCCCCTTTTAAAAAAACTGAAGTATTTTTTGAAGGGATTGTAAGGGGGGGCAAAAGGGATACATCGGACAAAAAAAAAAACACCTTTTAAAAATTAAAAGGGGAAAATTTTTTCAACACAAAAGCTTTTTGTAATTTATCATTTTTTAGCAACATAAAATTTAAAATTTTTTTACAATTTTTTTTTGGGCCTTTTTTTTTTTATTTTTTTTAGTGAAAAACACGTAAGAAAAAAAGAAAAGCTGGGAAAAAATTTTTTTTTAATTTTAAAAAAAAAAAACGCTTTTATTTACAAAAAAGGAAAACCCCCCCCAAATTTAAATTAAAAAACGACAAAATAATAAAAAGGGGGGGTTTGGGGGCCCCAAAAACTCGTCTAAAAGTCTTTTTGTGTTGTCAAAAACCCACCAGGTTTTTTTTTTTACATCTTTTAAAAAATTTTTTTTTATTTTTATTTTTTAAAAAATTGGGGGGTTTTCTTTTTTTTTTTTTTTATTTTTTAATATTGTTTTTTTTTTGTAATTTTTTTTTTTTATTTTTAAAAAACTTGTCATGGGGAAAAACTAATCACTTGGAAAGGGGGCAAAGAAGGGTTGAAACGTTGTGATTGGGGAAAAAATTTAAAATTTTTTCCCCCGTCGGTCGAGGGGAAGAAAATTTTTTTTTTTTTTTTCATTTTTAAAATTTTGGGGGATATTTTTTAAAAAATTTTTCCCCCCAAAGGCCTGTAAAACCCTTTTCCCTTTCGGCTGATTTCTTTACGTCATCCCCACCCCTTTTATTTTATAAAATTTTGATTTCCCGGGAAAAAATAAACGGTAAACCAGGAACAAAATTTTTCGGAAATTATTTGGGCAATTTTTTGCCTTGGCCCTTCTTTTTTACCGAAATATTTTTTATTATTATGTTTTTAAAAAAATTAAAAAAGGGCTAAAAAAAAAAAATGGTGTTTTTTAAAATTTAAATTTATTTTCTTTACACAACCCTAAAAAACACACACTTTTTAAAAATTTTTGGATGTTTTCCCCTTTTAGGGGGTAAAAACCCCACACACCCCGGGGGAAAACACACCAACCACACAACAAATACACACACCCCACATTAAAAAAAAATATAAATAAATTTAATATAAAAAAAAATAAAAAAAAGGGTTTTGTCCAAAAAAAAAAATTGGGCCCCCCCAAAATTTCCCTTCCTTTTAAAAAAAAAAGGGAAAAAAGGGTTTTTTTAAAAAAAATCTTTTTAATTTTATGGGATTTTTGGGGGGAAGGTCAGGGGGAAAATTTTAAAATTAAATTTTAAATAAATATACATACAGCGGTTTTTTTTTAGTCCTTTTAATTTTTTTTAAAATAATATCACAAAAAATATGGCTGTAAACAAGTCACAAAGGCAATATTCGCCCATATAATTTACAGCTAATATTGTTCCTGAGTTTGACCGTCTTACGTTTCCGCGAGTAATCTAGTTGTTATAAAATGAAAGGAGTGGGGATGAGCGTCAAGAAAATCAGCCGAAAAGGGTAAACCGGTACAGGCCTGTTGTAGGAACATACTTAAAATATATACAATATTATACTGAGTAAAAAAGATAAAATTCTTCTCTCGACCGTACCTGGCAAATATTATTTATTCAATCACAACGTTTCGAACCCTTCTTTGAGTCCTTATCAAGTGATCTAGATATACATAGACAGAGATTATTACAATACAAAAAAAAATTACTTCACTAACAATATTACAATAATAATAAAAAAAAAGAATCAAAACATACTTGTAAAAATAAAAATAAAATTATATTTAGATGTCAAGAACGGAACATAGTGTCGGTTTGACACACGTCAAGACTCTTAGACGAGTTATTGGAGACTAAACCGACCCTTTTATTTTGTCGTAGATATTACTTAGATTGTCGGTATCCTTTGTACATTAATAGCGTTATTATTTCTCTTAATAAAAATACTTTTCAGCGATTTCTTTTTCTTACGTGCTTTTTCACTATGCAAATACAAGCAAAAGTCCAGTCAAAATCGTGATCGAATTCAATTTGTATGTTTGCTGATAACTGATAATTACTCGAATGCATTTTGATGTTGCTGAAATGTTCTTTACACGGTACAAAGGTGTCTTTTTGTTTGTCCGAGTATGACATGTTGCAATCCTTACAATCAATTCTGTAAACTACTTCAGTTTTTTTTATCTGTAGGCAGTCTATTCTTGCCGAGTGCAATTAAATGGTTCGGTTTTTTAGAAACATTATGAACAACTTAATATCCGATATTTTTAAAAATTCGAATCGATATCGCCTAAAGCTATTAACATAAGGCTAGTGAAATGAAAGAAGACTTTCTCAAACAATATTTGCTCAGTACTCGATTCATTTCATGTGTGTGTCTTGTGGTTTAAAAAATAATCACTTTTTTTAACCCAACGCATCTGTTGGGTTTCACCACGTGAACTGGTCATCTAGATAAAAGAATCGCGTGATCTACAAGATTAAAACACTATGTTTGTTCTTGACATCTTAAAATTTAATTTTATTTTTATAAGTATGTTCGCTTCTTTTTTTTTTATCATTTGGAAAATTGTTAGTGAAGAAATTTTTGTTTTTTTTTTTATTGTATTAATCTCTGTCTATGATATCTAGATCACTTGATGAGGACTCAAGAAGGGTCGAAACATTGTGATTGAATAAATAATATTTGTCCCGTACGGTCGAGAGAAGAATTTTACCTTTTTTAAATTCTGTCTGGCGATTCTCAAATATCTACGTTTTTATTATACTGAGTGGTTAAAAGTTGAAAACGGATATCTTGAATATCTCATAAATTTAAAAAAAATGTTTCAGATAAAATAGTATGATTTAAATAAAAAATCTATTTACAAATCTTATACTTTGACCTTAACAATGCCACCCAAGATCAAAAAGTAAAAAGATTTCTGTAAATAATATTTATTAAATCCTACAATTTTCATCTAAAACATTTTTTAAAATATACATTGTTTTTGAATATTCGTCGTTTTCAAACTTTTAAAAACTCTGTATATATTCATTAATTTCCCCGCATCTCTCTTTCACACGCACGCACGCACGCATGAACATAATTTAATAGTAAAAATTTTTTATTACATGAAATAATTTTTTTAAATAATAAAAATGCCACCACGCACCCCATGAACATAATTTAATAGTATAATTTTTTATTACATGAAATAATTTATTTAAAATATAAAAATGCCTAAAGTTACTAAACACTTGTTTTTCTGCATAAAAATCAAAACAGAAAAATTTAAAAAAACCTACTAGAAAAACGGAAAAAAAATATCATCAAAAAAATTGGTAAAATTGGTATTGATAGATAATTTTTCCCGGGTGAGCTATTAATATTTCGTTTTTTGCAAAAATAAATGTGCGATCGTCTTATGTGAGACAAACAAAAAGACTTTAGGGGGTTAGAACCAATGAACATAGACGAATATTAATAGCTCATCCGGAAAATTATGTGTTGTCAGCGAACACAGATTAAGTTTCAATCATGAGTTTGATTGGTTAAATTCATCAGTCCTACATAAGGAGAATAATCGTAAAAAAGAGATCGCTGAAAGTATATTTTAAAAAAATTAAACCCCAACGATAATTTACAGAAGGACATAAAAAATTTGTACAGCATTGATTGTTCATTTTTAAACTGAAATATTTTTAAACTAAAATGACTTGGAGAGATATATATATATGGTAGGTTACCGCGGTGTTCTTCAATGTAAAACACGTTCATTTAATTCGGATGTATGGGTTTAATTTGGATGTTTTTGTCTGTTTCTGTTTTCTTCTTCTTTTAAATAATGACTAAATTAAATAATTAATAAAAAACTTTCTAAAGAATGTGATGTAACATTAAATGTAGTAACTGCGTTGACTTTTTTTTCTCAGTAGAACATAGGGTATATATAAAAAATCCTTTTGTATCGGCTTTCCAGATTGTAAAATACAGTAACTTTTTTGAGAAGGACGACAACCCGTATGGTTGAAACATAACAAATAAATTGAACTTCCCACTTCAATTGCCAGTTTTGTCGGATTTAAAATCAGAATTCCTATTTTACATTATTCCTGGTAAACAATATCATTTTAAAGTTAAAATATTATAAAAGAATATTAGATCGGTTCTTTTAATTTAAAACATGATATGCATCTTCTTCTTTTCAGCCACAAAGCCAAACGCGATGTTATTGCAAAAATTAAGCAAGAAAATTAAGGAATCTGAGAATCTGTATCCTATGGTTGGGATCTCAAAATTCGCCTTGTTCCTCTTTTAACTTCCCCTTAAAGAAATAGGCGAGAAAAATTTGGTCCAAAAGTTGGCTAAATCGGGAATCAAAAACCCGAACCTTCCGCTTGCCGGGCAAATGCTCTTCCAACTGAGCTGTTCAGACATTACGAAACAATACTTTTCCTCAATGCTTTTACCCTCCCAAAGTGTCGTAATTGGCCCAGACGCGAAAAAACAATAATAAGAATTTAATCGGCTCTTTTAATTTAAAAAAACGTATACACCTCTTTCTTCTCGGCCACAGAGCCAAACGCGATGTTATTGCGAAAATTAAACATTAAGCTATTTTTTACGGGGAAGTTAAAAGAGGAACAAGAGAAATTTTTGAGATGCCAACCATGGAATACAGATTCTCAGATTCCTTAAATTTCTTGCTTAATTTCGCATTTTCGTCAAGGTCACTGGCCCTTTTTTGTGACTGCGCAACTGCGGCGCGATGAGGGCCGCCATTAGTTCTTGTTGCCATGAATTATGCGTCGTACGCTTTTACAGAATTGGTTTCCTCATAGTCGTGACAAGCTCATGTACTAGATTTTGGTTCAATTGGAAACGGATAGTAGTAGGTGAGATACCCACACCCCTGATATCTCCGGAGGGTAGCCAAAGGTGGAGAAAAAACCTCCCAAATTGCAGTCGTTCTTTCCGTAAATCTCATCCCTTCCGTGCCGCAAGGTGAAAGAGTTCTCGTTCGACTCTCGTTACTAAACATCTGCCGACGATCCCCACAGCCGGGCGAGGTGAAGGAGTCCGTGGACTTACAGGACGTTTCCTACATCAGTTGAGAGTCCCAGTTCAGCTCCCCTGTCTCATTGTTTTCGAGATAACATTTTTTCGCTTCCCTTCCTAAGGGGAGAGGTACAATAGAGGTGTGAGAAATCAGCAGACTTTGTCATATTTTTTTACACATACATTTTACTTATTTCAGAAACTAACTCTTTACTAATTTCAGATAAGCTAGTAAAATACGGTTATGTGAATAATCAACACTTATGATATTCTAATTTTTTTAACTAAAAATAACCAAAGAGAATACTCAGTTGCTGTATGTACCCGCGGTCAGTTTCACTCTAGCAGATAATGTTCACGTTGATATTAATCGGCATGTCCGATTTGTACCATTTCGCGGTTGCAGTATACGATTCGAGAATCTCAGCAGCGATCCATGGGTTATTGGGCATGCTAAAGTTTACTCTGTAGGAGCATTTGATCTTGCTTTTTCATTGTATTTTAATTACCGCGGACACTATCAGGTAATCTTTATTGTCGGTAATTTATCACGAATAGCATTATGTTTTCCGGGAAAGTGCATGTTTCAAAAATTCATGTATCGCTTGCAGCTCGTACGATCCCTCGGGAATCGTAATTTCCGCGTCGTCGTGCCATAGTAAAATTTATTATTCGATGAATTCACATTGATATAGTGTGATAATTTCAAAATCCGCCAAACCCGGTCGGTAGTCCACGTCGCTCAAATTTATGGGGGAAAGTAGTTCATCGCAGGACACTACTTTTCCCAGTCAATTTAGTGGGTTTGCGACATGTTGGACCCAAAAAGGGGTTACATAGCGCAAGTCAGTCTTTAAATTCGCTGGAGAATTCTCGGAGAAAAATGCAAGCACAATTTTCCGCAGATGCTCTGATCATACTTTTGATAAGAAGTGTGATTGTTTTTGTTAGAAGTTTTTTTTTTATTATATTTAAGTTAATTCCACAACCATTCTTTTGTACGTTATTATTTGTTTGACCAGAGTACCTATTTTGGAATATCAAGAGACACGGTAGTGTCTCGCGACAGTCACAAAATCGTAGCGAGGTACTTCCGTGTATTTTACGCGAGTCAGACTTTTACAGCATCTTATATTATCAGATTCATAGAAGGATTGAACTGATGTATTCTCGATAGACTTAATCGATAGCTTGGGTTAAATTGTAAAAAATTGTCTTTACTTTTGCTCTACGATTATATATACGGAGTTATTACAATGTAAAGTTTGATTTTATAATAAAATTGAAAATTTTGGTTATCGTCGTCGACCTTCTCAATGCGATTTTTGGCGAAAATTGTCCTGTTCGAGCAGTCAATGCTAGATTGTGTTAATGTCGCTCCATGATCCATGATGTTAGGTTGTGTATCAGGTTTGATGACATGCGTGCGGTTATTTCGTAGAACATTTGTGGGACAAGCTTCCGAAGCACATCAAGGCGGATCCGGAGGTTCGACATATCGTCGCTGCCTCGAGCATACAATCGACCGTGGATGCGAACGCACATTGACGGTCCAGCACCGATGATCGGGATTGCAGCGAATGTCAGCGAAAATAGGCTGAGGTTAGTGACTACAAATGTAATACGTGTGAAAAGTGACAGACAATAATATGCAGCCAACGAGTCGCGAGGGGGTGCCGTTGCAGGAGATGCCATTCAAATTTTTGAAAGTTGGTGTGATAGTCAATGCCAATCTAATGGAAAAATATGTGTCCAAGTGTCCCGATGAAATGGAAGAAAACTGATAGTGCAGTGATAGAAAGGAAAGGG
Organism: Nylanderia fulva; assembly: GCF_048542155.1. Classification (NCBI taxonomy): domain Eukaryota; kingdom Metazoa; phylum Arthropoda; class Insecta; order Hymenoptera; family Formicidae; genus Nylanderia; species Nylanderia fulva. Next base: position 69,675 of record NW_028191079.1, read on the forward strand.
TTTAAAAAGTGGGAGAAAGAAAGTAAATATTCCTATTACAATTGGTTGAAAGACTGTGATAAATGTATCGACATTTTGGAAGACCAATGTCCACCCCAGATAGATATAATGGTAATTTAAGACCTAGAAAATTATTGCTCTTTTATGAAAATTCACGGAAAGCTCGCATTGCCAAACTTGAAAAAAAAAGAAAAGTGGTACGCAGAATATGCCTAAGCGAAGATACCAGTATGCTCGCGCTTACGAGCAAAAAACTCATGTAAACTCAATCGTGCAGGCAATACATGCGCGTGAAATAGGTTTCAAAAAACGTAACACAAAGAGCTGTACAGAAGCCTCTATGCAAATACTTTATATGATTCTCCATGTAAAATAATTAATTGGCGAAAGCCATCGAAACAACACATAACAGAACTCGATAATCCCAATGATTACCATTAATGTCAATTAGAAAAGTAAATGCAAAGAGTATATCAGTGTTTATGAAATAAATTTTATTACACGTGTAAGAGAAAATTGTAGTGAATGTGTCGAGACATATTTTCATGAGGTGTAAACATAACGATAATCGGCTGCTGCCGCGGCTGCTCTTTTATAACCGATCATTCTTTCTGAGATAAGTTCGATAGCACGTGAAGAAACAAAGGGCTGAACGGGATATATAATAAGGATCTATGCGCTCTCAAATCATAGTCCAGGATTTGACAGCACACTAACCGGTCCGCGAAAAAAAAGTTTATTTGGCTATACGGAAGTGCTGAAAAAGTACATTGACTTGTGTAACAATTGTGTAAACTTGTGTATAAAAATGGATAAAGACATTGCGGTCGACGTTTCTGATGACGAGATGGAGGTCATCACGATCTCCGATGACGACGACGACAGCGACGACATGTACAACCCTGTGTATGACAGGAAGGTGAATATCGTCCTGGACGATATTGAAGGAGAAATGGAGATAGAATTCGTGCCAAACATCGTTGAACAAGAAGAAGAAGAGAAAGAAGAAGAAGCAGAAGAACACCAGCCATTAATGGATGATGGTTACGAAAGTATCGCGTGATCGAGTTGTCTCGCGAGAGAACATTAGACGATCGAGCCATCGCATCCCTCGATGAGAACACAAGGGTTGTGCATCATTTTTTTATACGTATCACCATACGGATCCATCAAAATCTGTATTCCCTGTTTTATGAGAAACAGGATAGATTTGCGATCATTGATGTCATCGAGAGGCACGAGACGATGCGGTACAGGAATGTGCATCATTACTGCATCGACTGCCAGGAAAGATTGTTCACAATCTTCCTGGGCAACATGTGTCCAATGTGCCAAGGATGTAAGTATATATTAAAATACCAAAAAAATATAATAAAAACATATTAAATTATTATATTTCTGTGTGCAGGTGCCGAGGTATAGTGCGACGCGTAAGCCTCTCTCACAGCCACCGATGCGTGCTCTCTCTCGCAGTCGCCGGATCCAAGCATGGATGCGGCCCGCTGGCTCTCTCTCCTTTATGCCTCTCTCCGCCGTATCTCTCGCCGCACCGCTGAATCCAGGCGTGGATCCCGAGCCGCCGTACCTCTCTCGCCTCCGACAACCTTTTTTTATATTTATTTTTATATATTTTATATATCTTGTTTTTCGGACAAATCATTATAAGTACAATTAGATCCGATTTACTTTAATATTGCATTTTGAAATCTGTATCGTTGAATTTAATAATATTTGTCATTGAGTTTAAGAAAATATAAATCTTCCTAAATCTCTCAAGAACGGCCGTCATAAAAAGTCGAATTTTAAGCAAATATTCTCGGTAAATGTTATCGCGTTAAGTTCTATAGATACCGTTCTCCGCGTACTTATTTGCGCGCTTTCTTTGTTGTTTTCGCGTTCACGTTACAAAGAACACCTATGTCCTCTATATATTTATATGTATTTTCTCCTTTATAATTCTGTACTCTAGATGTTATAAATCTGTCGAAACTGTTCCCCCTCTTTATACTTGTTTGTCAAAATTCACGAACTGCCGACGGGGGCAGTCGTCTCTTCAGCGTTCGATCAAAATAAATCGATTAATACACAAAGTTCTCCTCAGATCACTATCCTATCTACCTCGAGATATTTCGACGTCGCCAGTGCCGGATCTCGCGTTTCTCTCAGCATTTTTTTTTTTGGTCCTTTGTTTTTTTGGTGACCACTGGCGAGCGCACGCTCTCTTCATTCGGGTGCAAGATGTTTGTAATGCTATCAAGTGCTTCCGACATTCTCAGTTTAAGTGCCGAACAGCTGCAATATATTCCGAAGATTGTTTTTACTGCAAAAGTGCGGCTATTTTGTAGAACATTTGTGGGACAAGCTTCCAGAGCACATCAAGGCGGATCCGAAAGTTCAGATATATCGTCGCTGCCTCGAACATTACAATCGAGCGTGGATGCAAACGCATATTGACGGTTCAGCACCGATAATCAGGGATTGCAGCGAATGTCAGCAAAAATAGGCTGAGGTTACAAGTGTAATACGTGTGAAAAGACAGACAATATAATGCCTCACACAGTAAAATCATTTGAATATTATGAGAATATCGAGAAATGGTATGAACATCTCCAGGATTGTGATCATGACAAAAAAAAGATAACCCGTTTCGTGTTAAACGTGAAGAGAAGGAAGAGAAGAACATTCCGGTGACTTCAATTGTTGTACAATGTTAAGAAATCGCAATCTTGGTGTGCAAAAACCGTATACGAAAAAAGTGCAAAATTATCTCGGAGTTCGCGAACACTGTATTAAAAAAGCTGAGAAGTGTAAGTTAGCTACATGCCTTATGTATCAGCTTGAAACGCCTGGACACACAAACACGGCATGTTATGAACACGATATACATATAAAGCTTCGAGATATGTATACACGTAATAGACTTATGGTGAAACTAGTGAACAATGTTGGCCATTTGAACCAACACCACGATCACCGTCACCGCCATCATCACCGTCATCGTCATCGTCATCATCGCTAGATTACTTGTCGCAACCTATCTATTTGCTTGATTAAATAAGTGTACAACATATGAGAAGAGTATATCAACGTTTCTGAGAGTAGATATGTATATGTCTTCGCGGAAGGTGTAAGAGACATGTCTTCGCGGAAAATGTAAACATGCGATAGTCAACTACTGAGCAACCGCTATTTTTGTTTGCGGCGAAGATCATCTGTTGGAGATAATTGCAATTGCGCGTTGAAGAACAAAGGGTTGATCGGGATATATAATGAGACCGATGCCGCTGCGGGCCATAGTACGGTGACATTTGCGATCATAGTAGTAGTGAGCATAGTGAGTGAATGTACAAAATGGAGAATGGCGAGCGAGACTTAGTGGTGATCTCTGATGACGAAATGGAGGTCATCATGATCTCCGACAGCGACAGCGACGACGAGATGTACGACCCTGATATGATAGGGGGGTCAATATCATCTTAGATAATATGAAAAGATGGAAGTTGATGTCGTACCCATCGTTGAAGAAGACGATGGTGGTGATGAAGAATGTAGAAGAACTCCAACCACTCCACGACGATGGGTACGACAGTGAAAATGCTGTTCGCGAGTCGTACCACTCACGTACGCTAGACGTACATCGCATCCCTCAACGAAGACACGAGGGTATGCATCATGATGGCATATGTCTCGCCATGAGGGTCGGTGAAAATCTGCATTCCCTTTTATGGAAACAGGGAAAGATTCGCAAGAATTACAACCATCGAGAGGCACGTGACGATGCGGTACATCTCTGTACCGCATCTTTATTGCATTGATTGTCAGGAAAGAGCGTTCACACTTCCAACTTGTGCCCAATATGTCAAGGCTGTAAGTATATATATATATATATATATATATATATAATATGTTAAAAAAAAAAAAAAAAAAAAAAAAAAGGGGGGGGGGGGGGGGGGGGGGACGCTGGCTCTCTCTCGCCGTCACCGTACAACCACTTATATTAAGGTTATTTTTATTTTTTTATTTTATCTTTATTTTATATTTTGTATATTTTAGTATTTATACTTTTTATATTTTTATATATTTTTTTACATATATATTTTTTTTTTTTATTTTTTCCACACACAGTAGAAAAGGGTTTTGGAGCCCAAAAAACCCCCGCGGAATTTCCCCGAACCGTAAATCTTATCTCTCCCCTGTAACACATGTACAAATACCATACACACCCCCGCAACACACGCACATCACATCCCACATGAGATGAAAACCCCCCCCGGGCAACCTCCCGTGGTACCCCTTGGGTAACCCCAAATGCCGGGGGTAATGAAAAAAAAAAATAAAAAATAAAATTATTTTTTTAAAAAAAATTTTTAAAAATGAATTTAAAAAAATGTTTCCCCCCTTTCCCTTATCCTTTAAAAAAAAATAAGCGGAAAATGAAAAAAAAAAAAAAAAAGGGGTAATGTAAAAAAAAAAAAATAATAAAAAATAATAATTTATTATAAAAAAATATTTTTTAAATTTTAAAAAAAAAATTGTTCCCTTCCTTTGAAATCCTCTCTCGTTCCCGCTTCTTCGAGCCGCCGAATTCTCTCTCGCCGCTTCTTGGGAGCCCCGACTCTCTCTCCCCTTTTCCCGTATTTCTTGGACCGCCGAATCTCTCTCGCCGCAGGCGTGAGCCGCCGACTCTTTCTCATTCGCCCTTTTTTCGGGGCCGCCGAACCCCCTTTTCCCGGCCGCTTCTTCAAAGCCGCCGACTCTCTCTCGTTCCCCCGCTTTTTGGGCCCGCCGTTTTTCTCTCCCGCGGGCCCGGCCGCCAAATTTTTCCTTTCTCGCCACCCCCCCCCCCGAGCCCCCCGAATCTCTCTTTCTTTTTCGCCTCTTCTTCGAGCCGCGAATTCTCTCGCCGCACTTCCCTCTCTTTTCACCTCGAATGCGTCGTCTTCTTTTCTCTTAATAGAGGGTCGGGGTGCGCCCGTAAAAAAAATTATCGTTTGTTTTTCCTCGCCCCCCGGTTCTATCTCAAAACCTCGTAAAAAAAAATACCCGATTTTTTTCCCCCGCTCCCGGGCCGGCCCCTGCGGACAATGTCCTTGCCCACAATAATTATCTCTCGCAAAGAAAATGAAAGGGGTTTGGCCCGCGCAAAAAAAGTACACCATGATATTAATAAAGATTTATTTGTTTTATTTTTAATCCATAATTATAAAATATATTTTATATAATAAAGTTTTATTCTATTAAGAACTAAAGCTACTAGTTTGAAATCGACAAGTTGGTCTTGTTAAAGGCGGGTCGCTAGCGCGTACCCGCATTCGACAATTCCCGGGGCACCTTTTACAGTGGATGAAATATTGGAAAATTTGGTGTATCCCTTTTATATCGACAAACCCTTGCGAGGGAACCTCGTCAATCGATGAACATTTTTTTAATGCATAAATCACTCAAACATAGGGACGTCCCCGTTGTTTCGACCATCACATGCCTTTTTCCACTGATTGAATTATGAGTTTGGGGGCCCCTTTTATTTTTAAATCGCACTTTTGGGGGCCCGCCCTTAAAAATTTTAAAACAAAAGGGGGTTGTTGGGGGTCTTTGGGTTTAGGAAATTTTTAGTAGCGTGACGTTGTTTCTAGGGGCCTTTCCACTTTTGGGGGGGGTTTAAAAATATTTATTACTTTTTCCCCCCCGATGATCCCTAGGGCGATCTCCACGTAACTGGGGCGGATCCACTTTTATCCCGATTTCGAGGAATTTAAATTCCTTTGGCCGTAAATGCGTATCGTTTTTCTAGAAAAAACAAACCCGGGCACGAAGCTCCAGCGAAACGCTGTACAAATTAATAAAAATAACTCGTAAAAAATAAAAAAATATAAAATATAAAAAATTTTAAAAATAAAATATAAAAAAACAAAAAAATTATATTTTTTTCGGCGCATTTTTTTTTCGCCAGGGGTTTTATCACGTTGGGGAGTAGTAATTAAAAGTTTTCTTCTTTGAACCGAGGGTTTTTAAAAAGGGGGAACCCTTTTATTTAAAAAGGGCCCCACAAAAAGATGATCGAAAAAAAAATATTAAAAAACAGTAACGATCTTTTTTAAAAATTTTGGGAAAAAAGGGGGAAAAAAGGAATTCTTAAAAATCGAGGCGTAAAAAAATTTTTTAAAAAATTTAGGGAAAGGGTTTTTTAAAATCATGCGTGAAAATTTTTTTAAAAAAAGGGGGGGTTTTTAAAAAGAATTTTTTTTTTAAAAGGGGGGTTTGGGGGAAAAAACAAAGAAAATATTATGAAAAAAAAATGTTTTTTTAAAAAAAAATGGATGATCGTCGGGGGTTAGCAAACCCCCAAATTTAAAAAAATTTAAAAAAAATTTTGTAACGCGCAATTTTTTACATGTTTATTACCCCGTAGAGGGGTATATGGGATCAAAATTTAAAATTTTAAACCGGGGCCCAAAACTTCATAAATACTTTTCCCAAAGGTTTAATGGTAAAACCGCGCTCGAAAACCATTATTTCGGCCAGCCATTCTCGTTTTTTGAGTCCTTTTACATACACGAAGAGGATTTTTTTTTCCCCCCTTTTATTTAGGGCCGGGTAGCTGCCTGATAAAACGCTGACCCAAACTTTTTGGAACATTTCCTCCCCCCCTTGAAAAAGTGTTGATGCGATTTTTAAACCCCGACCCCGGCCCCTTTCCCCCGACTTTAAAAGGGGACGCCCCCTGGCCGGGGGGGATGCAAAAATTTTGTCTTTTGGGGTATATCCTCTTCGGGGTTTGGGCCCCTTTTCCCTTAAAATTAAAACGTTTGTTTAGGATAAACCCCTTTCAGGCGCCCAAAAGGGGGGGTGCAGAAAATGATCTTTTCCCCGGGGGGAGTCGCGGGGGTTTACATACTTTTTTGGCATCTAACACATCATGTTTTTGTATCCTCCCCCCTCTCACACCTTTATTTTTGTAAAAATTTTTTTTGGTGATTTTGCCACAACGTTGGTAAAAGGGGGTTTTACGGAATCACCATCTTTTCATATGAGAAAAATTTTCTGGGGTATAATTGATATATTTCCTTCCAAAACCCCAAAAATCTAACCCCCACATCCCCGTTGGGGCTTTTGCCCCCATTTTTTTTTTGGTCAAAAAAAATCATAATCACAAACGGCCGTAACGAGAAATACCGAGACGGTGAGGCTCGGCTGGGGGAAAAAAGTACCCCTAAAAATTTTTTCAAAAAAAAGGGGGATAGGGGGTTTTTTTACAGAATCGAAAATCTTTTTTTATAAAACCCAAAAATTCATATCATAGGGGGTAACATTACTTTTTTAGATGATTTTTTTCGTTGGTTATTTACAGTTGTCAAAAATTTACTCGTATCCCGGACAATTTTTTTTTTTTTTTTTTCCGGGGCCTTTGGGGCCCCGAGCAAAAATTACATATCGCGGTTTCCCCCCCGTTGAGTCGTTTTTTTTAAAAACCCCCCGAATGCTTAGTCTTTTTCGCTGCAAAAAAGCGGAAATTGTATGATCCCACGAGGGGAAAAAACCCATGCGAAAAAACCCCCCCCTTTCCCCAAAGCGAAAAATTTTCGCCTGTTTTTATCTCTGTCAAACTACGCAAAAAATCCGAAAATCTTATACCCCCCCAAACGCGAACCAAAAATTTTCCTTTTTTAAAAAGGGGACCCCCCCCAAATTTAAAGCACGTCCCCCAAACATAAACGTAAACCCCCGGGGACATGTCGTATGAAGATTTTCAAAAAATTTTATGTCCCCCCTTTTTGGGCCCCAAAAAAGTATGGATTTTAAAAAATAAAAAAGGGAAAAGGCCGTTTTACGGGGGGGCCCCATCAAAAAAGGGTTAAAAACGAGTTCGCGATCCCCCCCGAGTTTTTGGTCGTCGACACCTCTTTTTTTTCTCTTAACGGAGGCGCGGGGGTGAAAATTTTTCGAAAGGGGAAAAGGGGTTGCCATGGAAAATTGGCGAGACGGGGGCCGAACAACCCCCCAAAAAAAAATTGCGCTTAAACCCCCGGGAAAGATCGATGACAAATATCGCTGTAAACCATTTTTTTAAAAAACCATTACCGAGCCGTTTACAAAAAAGGGGGGTCAAAAACGTGACGATTTGGGGGGAAAAACGAGCCTAACCCCAACCAAAGGGGGTTTTGGGGGAAGATCGAGACACGGTTGAGGGAGAAAACAAAAAAAAAAAGAAAAAAAAAAAATACAACGATATAAAGGGGGGTGGAAAGGTTCAAAAAAAAAAAAATTTGGGGATATTTCAAAAAGCCTTTGGGGGGGCCCCCCGCCTACAACATTCTCCCGATAAGCAAACACCTGTGAAAAAAAACCCCAAAAAAAACTGGAAAAAAAAAAATTTTTTTAAAAAACCCCCCCAAAACCCGCTCGAAACCCCCCTTCGCACTGGTTAAAGATCGCCGGAAAGGTCGAAAAAAGATGCGAAAAAAATTGGGGGCCATTAAAAAATTACATGGACGCTTCCTGGGGGGTTTTGTTTGAAAAAAAGAAATTGATAATGTATACGGAGTCTATTTCGGCGAAAAAAAAAAGGGGGGTGGGAAGCAAGGATTCGCGAAAAAAAGGGGGGAAAATTTTAAAATCATAGGCAACACACGGTAAAATTAAAAACCCCCCGGGGTTTTGTACGAGTTGATCTTAAAAAAAACCGGAAAATTCCCGGGGGGAAAACAATTTGAAAAAAAAAAAGGGGCAAATTTGGGGGCGACAAACGTGAAATAAAAAAAATTTTTTGATGCGCAAGGGGGTGAAGAGTAGCAAGATTGACAACCCCCAAATTTTTAAAAATTTGAAAAAACCCCTTTTTGCCCGGGGGGGAGGCCAATCTGGCAGGGGAAACCCCCCCCCGCGCTATGACGCAAAAACCCACAATAAGTTTTTTTCGGGCTTGGAACGCCCCAACGAATAGGGGTCGCCACGATTGTCGCGCTTCGCGTAAAACCGGCAACAACGCGCACGAAAAGAGATCCTGTCGTTTATCAAAAGGAAAAAGGGGGGGAAAACGAGCTTTAAAATTTAAAAAAAAACCCCGGGGCCCCCAAATCTATTCTCCTTTTTGGACACTTTCCCAAAACATTGAAAAAAAAAAGTTATCAAAAAATTTTTTGGGTTATTGGGGGGGGAAAAAGATAAAACCGGCGATCATTTGGGAACTTGATGAAAAGATGTGTGCGAAAAACGCTCTATTTTCGCGTCGCTACAGTTAAAATTTAGCGAAAATCGCGAAAAATTCCCCCGTTTTTCGAAATTTTGGGGGGGAAAAACCGTCCCCTCAACAAATTGTACCGGGAAAAAATTGGGGTTTAAACTTGATCATCCAACAGAAGGTTTTTGTTTTTAAAACTAAAAATTTTTAAAAAAGATGTAGAGGGGTTGGGAGACTGAAATAAAAAATTTTGCGGGGGGCCCCAAAAAAACTCCCCCAGAAATATCTCAAAAGAAAGGGTTTTAAAAAGGAAAAAAGTTTCCCCAAAAAGAAAACTAATCACGTATACACTACAAATTTTTCAATGAGCAAACGGGGGGTTTTTTGGGCCGCCAAAAATTTGGGGATAAAAGCCAACAGTAAAAAGGGGAGAAAATGAACGGCGTATGGGCCCCTTTTTCGAAGGGGGCTACGAACAGGCAAAAAGGGGGCGAAGGGGGCTACGAATAAGTATTTTTAAAAGGGGTTACAAGCCTCGGGGGAACGGTTGCAAAGGGCCAGGGTGGGGTTTTCCAAACAAATCAGAAGCGACTGGGGAAAAAAAATGCATCGAGTCGGGAAAAAGATTTTCAAACTTAAAAAACGTGAGTGAAACGAAAGAACCCGAAAAAATCCCGAAAAAAAAGGGGACAACCCGAAAAAACCCGAAATAAAGACCCCAACCTGAAAAAAAACCCCCAAAGAATCCCGAAAAAAAAGGGGGCCCCAAAAACCCCAAAAAAAACCCCAAAAAAAACCCGAAAAAAAATCCCAAAAACGGGGCAAAAACCCGAAAAAACCCCAAAAAACCCGAAATAACAAGGGACCCCCCAAATTTTCCCGGGAAAGAACCCCCCAAAACCCGAAAGAACCCGAAAGAACCCCCCAAAAAAACAGGCTAAAACCCCAAAAAAACCCCCCAAAAAACCCCGGGAAAAAAAAACGGCCCAAAAAACCCCCAAAAACCCCCAAAAATTTTCCAAGAACCCAAAAAAAACAGGCCCAAAACCCAAAAAAAACCCCCAAAGAACCCCGGGAAAAAAAAAGAAGAAAAAACCCAAATTTTAAACCCCAAAGAAGCTCGAAAAAAGACCAGAACGTGAAAAAAAACCCGGGGGAAAAAAAAAGAATAAATAGTGAAAAAAAAAGAGAAAAATTTTTGGGGAGAGGGCCCCTTGAAAAAAGATTTTAACGGTCACAAAAAAAAAAATTTTCCCCCGAAACTTTTATATCCCGGGGGAAACGATAAATTTTTTGGAAAAGCCAAAATTTTTCAAAAAAGCTTTTCCCCTATTTTCCCCTTTTTTAAAAAGGTTTACCAAAACTTTTCCACCGTCATCGATTGTTTTTAGCAAGTATGCGTGGGTGTCCCAAAATCAAGAGTAAAGGAGGAAGCGAGACAGCGGGGCCCCAATGCCAGATAAATTTGAGATAGAAAGAAAAACCCGGGGAAAAAAAAGCAAACCGAAAAGGGGAAAGGGAAAATTTAAAAAACCCCAAAATTTCAACGACTTTTTTCGAAAACATGAAAAAATCCTATTCTAAAAATTTTTGGATTGAAGGGGGTTTGTTTGTCGAGCGTTTCCCCAAACGCACCCCCAAAGAACGACAGGTGGAAGATGTTTTTTCGCTAAAGGCATTTTTCAAGTGGTTCGAAATGCCCCAGGGCCCCTTTTTTAAAGATTAAACAAGGGGGCCCCAAACACGAACGTTTTTTGGGATCGATCCCCGCTTTTTTAAACCCCCGCTTTTCCGAAAGACTCTTGGCAAACCCCCGACAATCTTGAAAAAAAAGGGGGCCCCGGGAAAGTTTAAAGTGGTGATCGGTACGCGTCAGAAAATACAAAAAACCCCTTTTTGAAAAGAAAAACCCGCCAAATTGGAAAAGAGGTTTTTAAAAAATTTGGGGAAAATCAGCTACTAACCCCCAACCCCTATCTACTAAAGGGGTTATCACAAGCATTTATCGTGGAGCGTTTTTCGAGCACGAGCTCTCGCCCCCAAATTTTTGGGGTGTGTCCCTCTGGAAAAAATACTGTCGGGGGGGGGGGACGGGGGTTTACGTAAAGGGGGGGGGTTTTGACATTCGCACAACTTTTGGAACATAAAAACAATGTTTTTTAATGTTTTTTTTAAAACTTTTTGGGGAATAAAATATTTTTTATTGTAAAACCCCTTATAAAATATAAAATTTTTCATAAACTGAAAAAAAATTATCAAAAAAATTTTTTTTTATTGTGAACATATTATTTTTTTTTGGAATATGATAAAAGTAGAGAAATCTACTAAAATTTTTTTCCACTTTTATAATGTCCTACAAACCCCAAAAATTTTCTGGAAAAATTTTAAAAAGAAAATCTTTAGTTTTTTGATTATGATTCGTGTCCTTTCCGTGAAAAAAAAATTTTTTGGGGGCCCCTCCCATCGAGAAAGGGGGTTTTTGGGGGCGCCCCCGCGTTTTTACAAAAATTTTTTAAAAAATTAAAAAACCATTTTAAAAAAATTTTCTTTTTGAATTTCCCCCAAAAATTTTTGGAAAAAGATGGGAAAAGGGGATAAAGAATTTTTATTTAAAAATTTTTTTGGGTTTTTAATTATCACATTCAAAATAATAATATTTTCCCCCAAAAAAAAATAAAATTTTTTTCCCCTTAAATTTTTTTTTATTTTTTTGAAAAAATTAAAACAAAAATTTCAAAATTTTTTTGTGTAGATATTTTATTTTGAATGTGTTTTAAATTTAAAAAATTTGAGGAATTCTAATAAAATTTTTTCCATAAAAATTTTTCCTACGTTTTAAAAAACCCAAAATTTTAGCGGGAAAATTTTTCCCTTTAAAAGAAAATTCTCCCCCAGTTTTTGTTTAAAAGTGTTGTAATTTTTTAATCATTTTTTTTATAACAAAAATTTTTTTAAACAATTTTGGGGTGAGCCCAAAAAATGTCAATAAAAATTTATTAAAAAAAAAAAGATTTTTTTTTTGCATTTTTGGGGCACAGTGTTCAATTTGGATTGGATCCATCAGGCAAAAATTATTCGTCAAAAAAGGGGGTCAAACATCTCTACAAGGAAAACGTTAGAGAGGAGAGAGAGAGAGGGGTGTTTGGTATAAGGGGGACACACCCGGGAAAAACCAAACCCCCAAACCCCAAAAAAGGGGGCCCCCTGTAACAAAAAACTGATCGGGGGTTTTAGCCCCACTTTTAATTTTTCCCCGGGGGGGGTAATGTGTTCCCGCCCTCCCGATTACCCGCCCCTACTCCCTGGGTGTAAACGCCAAATATTTTTTTTTTATTTCGAAAACTAAGCTTCGGGGAAAAAAAAATTTTGGCCAAAAAAGGAAAAAAAAATCTTAGAATTGAGTTTTTGGGAAAACGACAATTTTTTTAAAGGGAAAAAAACGGTTTTTTGAATTAAACCCCCTTTTTAAAAAACCCCCCCATTCTTATTTCTTCAAAGGCGATTTTTCAATTGGGGTTAATTCGCAAGAAAAATTTGGGAAAAATCTATCCGCTGATAATTTTCCGAAATTTATCCCCCGGGGACCCCCACCGTCACAAAACCCCCCCAAGACTGGGCCCCAAGGTCGCAAAAAAACGAGGGGGGGAAGCGGGGCACTTTTGCCCCCCCTACTTGCACCGCCCCCTTTTCTTAAAATGTACTATCAACCCGCTTTTATTTTTTGGCGCTTCCAAAAAGGATTTTTCGAAGCCAAAAAAATTCGCAGAAATTTTTAAACCCCTTTTTTTTCTTTAGAGAAAAAATTTTTTTTAAAAAAAAGCAACCCCCCCAGTAAAAAATATTTTTAAATGGCGCCCCACCAAAAAAAAGGCGGCAGCCATTCGCAGAATTTTTACCTTATCTTGGGTATTAGATATTGCTGTAATAAATATCTAATTGTCGGCGCTCACTAAAGAAATCGGCGGCAGCCATTAATAATTCGTAGAATTTGATTAACCAGAATTTTTATCTTATCTTATCTTGGATTTTCAGAGAAAATTTAAATATCTTACAAAGATGCCGCTTATCTTGTAATAGATATTGCTGGAATGTTTATCTTATCTTGTTTATAAAAACTTAGATATTGCTCAAAGACGCCGCTTATCTTATCTTGTAATAGATATCGCTGAAATGTTTATCTTATCTTGTAATAGATATCGCTGAAATGTTTTATCTTTTGTTTATAAACATATCAGATAACATGATCCCCTTATCAGGTAACCTGAGCTGATAAGATAAGCTTATCTGCTGATAAGACCCCCTCGCCCGCGTGACGTCACCCCCCTCACCCCCGATTCCCCCCGCCCCTTACCCCCCCTCATTGCCTCTGAGTTAGAACCGGCCTAGTATACCTACTAGTGTTTTTAAATTACTATAAAAAACTGCTCTAAAAAATAATGTCATTTTAATTTTATACAATATATTTTATTGTACAAAATGATCAAATATTTCTAAAAAAAAATAATGATATCAAAAATTGCGATAAATAAAAACCTTTATACTATAAAATCTTTTATTATGATTATTTTATTAAATAAATTTTTTCATAGAAATATTTTACAAACAACAATTAATTAAACATATGACTCATATATTGTAACGCAGCAAATTATATAAAAAGATCAAATGTGACGAACGATTTATGATTGACAATAATATCTTATTTGGATTAAAGAGTATGATAGAAAATATATATCTCATTTGATATTATTGTCAACCATATAATCACTCGTCACATTTGGTCTTTAGAAATATTTTAACCAAAAAAAATAGAAAAATTTTTGTTAAAAAAAACTTGGCGCTGCTAAATTGCATAATATGTCAATAATGTTAAGGTACTTTGTATATACCATATATTTATGTTCTAGTTAATTGTTCTATTAATATTCCAGTTATTGATATAATGTTTAAATAAATATATAACGATACAGCTTGCACCGACGCTACGAAAACATCCGATGAATAGCGCGGGGAAGGACGGTCGAATAATACTTTCCCCCACGATCCGTACTAATTAAAAAGATACCGAACGATCACGGAGACGGACGGAAAATCCCGAACGTACACGAACAGCCGTATAAAAAGGCCGGGAGAAATCGAAACGAGACAGTCCGCTCCGTACCATCTTAGGACGTCTACCGCTCCGGAAAACGCCAAGACAAGCTAGGAAGAAGAGATCGGGGGTGCCCTGTCTCGTGTGGGTGCGTTCCCACTTGCTAAGCTGCTCCGAGCGTTTCCTCTCTGAGCCCGCTCCTTGCATTATCTTCCTACACGATCGGCCAAGAAAACCAGAGGTTGGGCGTTCTCCACCTCTGTCGGGAGCTCCCGCGGCCGATCGACTACTCCGAACAGAGAATCATAACAGAATCCCCGCGACGCGGATACTCCGAAATAAACATCAATTTCGACGAAGGAAAACCCGACCGTCAACTCTCTCATCCGGCCGCGCGCGAGAGAGAGAGAGCGGATACGCGACAATAACAACACGGGACCACACCGCGCCTTGGACCGCGCCGCACCGACAACCGAATATAAACACGACCGTGAGACTTTAAAGGGCCGTGCCTTTAAAGTCCCGAATCACGATCGCGACGCAAAATAAAGATATTATTTCTACCGTGCATTGCATGCCACGGAAATTATAATCGGCCCATCTGTTGCAGCACCGATACACAACTCCGACGCCGACACATACCGCCAACCGGACCCGCGCCGATCAACCACACACGCATTCATTTTCATACACAAATACACACGTCACACCTTTGTAAAATCATCCACGCCGTCACACACACCGCGACATACACATATTACGCGAACACGCACACAACCACACCTACACACACACTTGCAAATAGCACACAAAAATAAACACTTTGTTAAATCTACACTTCAATCGCACGCTTCTTGAATTTAACCCTTTCTCAAACCTTGTGATCCCGATTGAGCAATCCGGCCGCACCGAGAAAGCGGTCCGTTATAAATATATAATTTGTGCGTAAACCTTCAAAATTATTTTTGTGCACAGAAGGAAAATATTTATTTTGCGCCAAGAACGTAAATCTGCAGTAGGATTCTGCGAGGAGAGAGTGAACGGTTTCGTAAGATGAATTTTGAAATGATTTAGTTTACAAAACTGAACAGAAACAGTCGTCCAATAACGCGTTCGCTTCTTAACTATACGCGATTTCCGTCACTCTAATCTCCTTTTAAGCTTTCAAGACGGACTCTCAGGGCAGACTGCTCCGAATTCGTACATCGGTAACGACAACGGCCGATAGATCATATGATCGACGCGTGACACGTGCGTGCCCTATCGTGATTCGCTTGCGATCGACCTATTGAAGAACGAGATTCAGACAAAAACGCTTGTTTGTCCATCTGGAACGCGCGGTCGCGAAAATAAGTCGAACGTGATGACCTTGCCGAAAACATCGAGAAACGGCTTCTCTAATATGCCTTACAATTTTATACATAATTATTAATGTAATGTTTATATAATTATTAATGTAATGTTTTAATCATTATTAATATACTGTTTATAAAAGTAATTTTTTTATTACTTTAAGATACATTGCAATAAATTAATTAAATACTATGCAAATAACAAACGTACTTTGTACATTTACATCGCAAATATTTTCTAAGTTAATTATTGAATATTTTAAGATTGTAACGGCGTGGCCGTTACTAACGCCTCGCGGGCCGATCACCCGCCCGCCACTTGAGGCTATGGCGCCTAAGGCGCCCCTAAACACAAAAACATAAGCGATACACGGGTCACCCTACCCCAGGGGCGCCCCACTACAACCCCCAGAGGCGCCCCACTACGACGCCGGCGTTACCCCCACCACAGCCTCGATGTAGAGTGGGGGAACCGCCGGCAGGGTATAAAAGCCGGCTCGACGGATGAGCCGGCACCAGTCCTGTTCCGGACCTCCTAGCCAGGCAACGGGCTTCTCGTTGTTACGCCGGGTTTCCCGGTTTCTGGCCTCCTACCTTTAGTATCGGGCAACGGGTTTCTCGTTGTTACGCCGGGTTTCCCGGTTTCCGGTCTCTTCCTGCTATACACCGGGTGACGGGTTTCTCGTCATTACGCCGGGTTTCCCGGTTTCCGGTCTCTTCCTGCTACACGCCGGGCAACGGGTTTCTCGTTGTTACGCCGGGTTTCCCGGTTTCCGGTCTCTTCCTGCTACACGCCGGGCAACGGGTTTCTCGTTGTTACGCCGGGTTTCCCGGTTTCCGGTCTCTTCCTGCTACACGCCGGGCAACGGGTTTCTCGTTGTTACGCCGGGTTTCCCGGTTTCCGGTCTCTTCCTGCTATACGCCGGGTGACGGGTTTCTCGTCATTACGCCGGGTTTCCCGGTTTCCGGTTCTTCCTGCTACACGCCGGGCAACGGGTTTCTCGTTGTTACGCCGGGTTTCCCGGTTTCCGGTCTCTTCCTGCTACACGCCGGGCAACGGGTTTCTCGTTGTTACGCCGGGTTTCCCGGTTTCCGGTCTCTTCCTGCTATACACCGGGTGACGGGTTTCTCGTCATTACGCCGGGTTTCCCGGTTTCCGGTTTCTTTCTGCTATAGGCTATACGCCTCCGTACACCGTATCTCTAAGTTATACCGGGTAATTTGTAAATCTTTTCCGGACACCGCTACAGGCTATACGCCTCCTTATTTTGTTTATACCGAGTAGTCAATAAGTTTCTCTATTTAGGGCTTTATGCCAACAAACATTTCGTTTATACCGAGTAGTCAATAAGTTTCTCTATTTAGGGCTTTATGCCAACAAACATTTCGTTTATACCGAGTAGTCAATAAGTTTCTCTATTTAGGCTTTATGCCAACAATCATTTTGTTTACTTGTTTCTTTTTGAATAAACCAAAGCATTGTTAATAAGGAATAAGCGAGTCTGAATCCCCCCCTTCCTCCCGAATCCTGGAACCGGCGAGCCGATCCGCGGCGTCGGGAAAGGTGAACCGTTACAAGATACATTACAATAAATTTATTATTTGTTACATTAAGATAATTATAGTAAATTAATTATTTTTTATTTTAAGATTTACAGATACATTACAGTAATTTTGAAAAAAAATTTAGCAGCGCCAAGTTTTTTTAACAAAAATTTTTCTATTTTTTTTGGTTAAAATATTTCTAAAGACCAAATGTGACGAGTGATTATATGGTTGACAATAATATCAAATGAGATATATATTTTCTATCATACTCTTTAATCCAAATAAGATATTATTGTCAATCATAAATCGTTCGTCACATTTGATCTTTTTATATAATTTGCTGCGTTACAATATATGAGTCATTAATATATGTTTAATTAATTGTTGTTTGTAAAATATTTCTATGAAAAAAATTATTTAATAAAATAATCATAATAAAAGATTTTATAGTATAAAGGTTTTTATTTGTCGCAATTTTTGATATCATTATTTTTTTTAGAAATATTTGATCATTTTGTACAATAAAAATATATTGTATAAAATTAAAATGACATTATTTTTTAGAGCAGTTTTTTATAGTAATTTAAAAACACTGTTTTTTTGTATAACACTTTTTCACATGAGCACGTAAACTTGTCGCCTTTTTTTACCTTTTTTTAAAAAAGGTAAGTTTTTTTATTCATTTCACGTAATCGATCAGCAATTGGCTCTTTCAAATTCGTGCGATATGACCAGCCAATACGCGACATGTTCCTTTACAAAAGAAAAAGAGAAATTCACGTAAACACGTATTTCCCTTGTTGTACAAGGAATTCGGCGGCCTATACAATGATCACGTGAATGCGTGTGACATCAAAAGATCGGCTCACCTGAACTTTTGACATGCCGCCCGCCTCGTATACGGGACAAATACGGAAATAATTACGATTACGAGGAGCGAGTGTCGTTAGATATAAAGAAAACCGAATTTTGGACCCGCAGTGCGTCCTTACGCACCGATTCTCGGCTCCGGGATGAGATTATAACATAAAATCACAACTTAACTGAAATGAACAATATTATCTGGTTTAAACTAACAATACAATCAAAGTTTACTTAAGAAAGAAAATGGACCATGAGATCGTGAGTTTCACGACGGTAGACGGCAAATCTGAGCTATTGGTCTCTTGAACTCTGAGTTGGCGGTGCGGACGGTTACCACTCGGACACAACCGTCCGGTCCGGGATGCACATCCTGGATTCGGCCTAACTCCCACTTGGATGGAGGAAGTAGGTAGTAGTTGTTCTTTATCAAGACTAGCTCGTTAATACTGATATTCAGGCGGCGTTCGGTCTACTTACGACGTTGCTGAAGAGAGTGTAGATAGTCTTGAGACCAAAAGCGCCAGATCTGCTCGTGCATCGGTTGCACATGCTGCCAACGCGACAGCCAATTCTCGTGAATGCCGAGTACCGAATCTTCGGATACGCTGATCAACGGCTGACCTATGTAAAAATGCCCGGGGGTTAATATCGAAAGATCTGTCGGGTCGTCACTCATAGCGGAGATCGGTCGAGAATTTAAGCAAGCTTCTATCTTGCACAAGAGTGTTACAAATTCCGCGCGCGACAGAATGCGCGATTCGACCGCCCTTTTGAGATGATATTTAAAGCTCTTTACACCGGCCTCCCAGAGTCCTCCGAAATGAGGAGCGGCGGGTGGTTTAAAATGCCACCTGATTCCATCGTTCACGACCGAATGTGACAGGACAGGGTCGAGAGCACGAACTTTAAGTTGGAGTTCCTGATCCGCTCCTTGAAAGTTTGTGCCGTTGTCGCTATAAACATCGGACAGAAGTCCGCGTCGACTTACAAAACGTGAAAAAGCCGCAAAAAATCCGTCCGTCGAGCAGTCATCGACACACTCCAGATAGATCGCCTTGGTCGCAAAACAGATGAATACTGTGACGTAATGTTTTGACGTCTTCTATCCCCGACCGCCGTAGGGGATGAGTTTCATAGGGCCAGCGTAGTTTATCCCGGTATGCGAAAAAGGGGAGATGGATGGACCCTCGGCTTTGGAAGAACGCCTATGAGCTGAGTCGCGGTATTTGCGGAATGCCGAACGCAGATCACATATCGGTGAATGTGAGATCGAACAAGACTTCGAGCGGAAATGATCCAGTAGTTCTGCCGCAGCACTCTTAGCGTTAACTGAGTACCGCCGTGCAGAGAAGCTCTATAAACTTGGTCAACAAAAAGTTCCGAAATTTGGTGTTTTGGTAGTATAATCGGGTGTCGCTCGTTATAACTCAATGCGGAATTGGCGAGTCGCCCGTCTAGACGTATCAAGTCATTTTCTCCGATAAACGGACTAAGCGAACGTGACATACTTGACTTTGGGAGAAGGGTTTCCGCGCGTAACGCTTTCCATTCAGCAAAATAATGGGAAAGCTGTATGGAGCTGTGGCGTTACTGTGACTTTACTGTAGCATTTTTAGATCTACACTTACACCACATATACACTTACACCTTATACGTTTTCACACCATTTCGTTGCTATGTTACAGACCATTTGTTTATTATTAGAAGATTTCAATTATTATTATCACACATTTTATTGTACTTACATTAATTAATAAAAGCTCTTCAAAAAGTTATAATTTGTAAAAAAGTTACTACATTTTGGTGACCCCAACGTGATAAGTGATCAACACAGGAATATTCTCTTGAGCGGGAAATTCAATTTCTGAATTTTGGAAAGATTTCTATACGTTGTCAAGAACCTTCGGACTTTGATTTCCGGATCGTTTCCTATCGTCGTTGGAATAACAACCGAGATGCCTTTAGATAGATCTCCTCCTAGATCTGAGACAACTTACTCTACTGTTCCGTCTACTTCAACTGCTTTGACATCTTCGACAGAGAACATTTTAAATCAGGTGGGATCGGAAATTTTAAATTCACCCTCTGGAAATATGCAACAGCAGTCTGGTGAGTCCATTCAGATCCATTCTAATGAATTTCGTCTTGTAAAACTTCCTACATTATGGCATAAACAACCTAAATTGTGGTTTGCTCAAGTCGAAAGCGAATTTTTGATATTTCGTATACGTTCCGAGGAAATAAAATATAATACCGTTATTCGTCATCTCGATGAAAAGGCATTAATTGTCGTTTCGGAAATTGTTGAAAATCCGCCCGAAAACGATAAATATAACGCTTTAAAATCGGCGCTCATTAACCGCTTCACGGATTCAGAAGAAAAACGGTTACGTCAATTATTAGCCGGAATTGAATTGAATGACAAAAAACCAACGGAGTTGTTACGAGAGATACGCCAATTATCCGGTGGATCTTTAGCGGATAATATATTACATTCACTTTGGTTTCAACGTTTGCCATACAAAGTTCAAGCGACATTAGCTGTTGTTGAGGACGTACCTTTAATCAAGCTAGCTGAACTCGCGGATAAAATAGTCGAACGTGATACCGGATATCAAATAACCGAAGTAAACACTTCTTTAAAATCAAAACAATCGGATCTTGCTGATTTAGAGAAAAGAATTGCTGCGCTGAAAGTTTTTCGTCGTCGCGGTAGATCTTTTAGTCGATCTCGAAGTAAAACAAGATTAAGATCTAATTCAAGAGATAAAAAGTCGGATTCTAAAGAACAAATTTGTTTTTATCACAAGAAATTTGGAGATAAAGCAAAGAAATGTACAATTCCTTGTACAATGTCAAAAACTCTCTGTCTTACTGATTCAACAGAAAACTAGAGATACCGTTGAAGATAGAGACAACTCACAACGGTTTACCTTGTCATCGCCTCGTTATTTTTGACAAGTCGTCTAATTTACAATTTCTTGTTGACACTGGTGCTGACATTTCTTTGCTTCCCAAGAAAATATTATACAAACTGTTATCAACCAATTTAAAACTTTTTGCTGCCAACGGAACACACATTGATACTTATGGATCTAAAACTCTTTCCGTGGATCTTGGTCTCAGGAGAATTTTCCGTTGGAAATTTTGCGTGGCGGACATACAACGTCCCATTTTAGGCGCAAATTTCCTCGGACATTTTAATCTCCTTGTAGATGTTAAAAACAAACGTCTAATTGATTCCTTAACAGGTCTTAAAAATTGTGGAAGAATACAAGAAGTTTTGCAGTTATCAGTTTGTACCACATCTCCAGATTCTTCTTTTCACAAGATTTTAGCAGAATTTCAAGGACTTACTCATTTTGCCCCTCTTTCATCGGTAAACTCACATGGAATTGAACATCGGATTGTTACGGAAGGTCCTCCGAAATTTGCAATTCCCAGAAGACTTTCTCCGGAGAAACTGAAGTATGCCAAAGAAGAATTTAAATTCATGGTGGACCAAGGTATTTGTAGACCATCATGCAGTACGTGGGCAGCACCTTTGCATATGGTTCCAAAAAAGGAAAATGTATGGAGACTTTGTGGAGATTATCGTGCGTTAAATTCGGTCACTGTTCTTGATCGATATCCATTGCCTCACATACAGGATTTCACTGCGGAGCTCTACGGTAAGAATATCTTTTCTAAAATTGATCTTGTTAAAGCGTACTATCAAGTACCCGTTGCAAAGGAAGATATTCCTAAGACCGCTGTAATTACACCTTTTGGACTTTTCGAATTTTTGGTTATGCCTTTTGGTCTTTGTAACGCAGCTCAAACATTTCAGAGGTTTATGAATATATTGTTAAATGATTTAGATTTTGCATTTTGCTATCTTGACGATATTCTCATAGCTTCTAGAGATGAGTCAGAACACATCACTCATTTGCGGATTGTTTTTGATTGTCTACAGAAAGCTGGATTGTCACTTACCATAATGTATCCAAATGTTTTTTTGGTCAAAAAGAAATTACTTTTCTCGGATATCTTGTCTCTAGTCAAGGAATCAAACCTACAGAACAAAAAGTCAAATCAATTATTGACTATCCCAAACCTAAGACAATACATGATTTAAGAAGATTTATTGGCATTATTAATTATTATCGTCGTTGCCTTAAAAACGCAGCTGAACATCAAGCATTACTTACAAACTTTTTGAAGGACAGTCGCAAGAGAGATAGGAGAACTATTCCTTGGTCTATGGAGACAGAAGCAGCTTTTTAGAATTGTAAAAAAGAACTTCTCCGTGTAACTACCCTCTCTCATCCTGCTCCTCAAGTTCCTTTGATTCTTACTTGTGATGCTTCTGATTTCGCTGTAGGAGCATCACTTGAACAGACAATTGAAAATGTCAATAAACCAATTGCATTCTTTTCTAAAAAGCTTGATAAAACTCAAAAGAACTACAGTACTTATGATAGAGAACTTTTAAGCATTTATTTAGCAATTAAATATTTCAGATATTTGCTTGAGGGACGACAACTCATTATTAAAACAGATCACAAACCTTTAATTTATGTTTTTCTTTAGAAACCTGACAAGCTTCACCTAGACAAATTAGGCAACTGAATCTTATTGCTCAATTCTCTACTAATATTGTCCACATTTCAGGCAAGTTAAATTCTGTAGCTGATGCTTTATCAAGAATTGAGTCAGTTTTAATGCCAATCATTGTCTCTCTGGAAGAATTAGCAGAATTTCAAAAGGATGATGAAGAACTTCAAGATCTCCTTTCTTTGAACTCTTCACTCCAACTAAGGAAACTTATGCTTACTGGCTCATCTGTACCTATATATTGTGACTGTTCCTCTAAGTTAATTCGTCCATACGTTTCTAAACCTCTTTGTAAGAGAGTTTTTGATGTAGTACATGGCCTCGCACATCCCAGTGGAAGATCTACAGCTAAACAACTTCTACAGAAATTTATTTGGCCGTCATTGAATAAAGACGTTAAAGAGTGGACTCGCACTTGTCTACCTTGCCAACGTTCCAAAATTTCAAGACATACAAAAAATGTCCCTGTTAAAATCGCGGTTCCTGATCAGCGTTTTCAACATGTACATTTAGATTTAATAGGCCCTCTTCCTTCTTGTCAAGATTTCCGTTATTGCTTAACAATAATAGATCGTTTCTCGAGGTGGCCTGAAGCTATTCCACTTAAAGAAATAACTGCTGAAACAGTTTCGACAGCTTTCTATTCTCATTGGGTAGCTAGATATGGATCTCCTATAACTATTACTACAGATCAAGGCCCACAATTTGAAGCATCTCTCTTTAAAGCATTAACTAATTTGATTGGATGTGATCGCAAAAGAACTTCTGCTTATCATCCAGCTACAAACGGAATTTTGGAAAGATGGCATAGGACTGTCAAGACTGCAATTATGTGTCATCAGACGAAGAATTGGTTGGAATCTTTACCTACTGTTCTTCTTGGTCTTCGTTCGTGCTTCAAAGAAGACTTGAAAACTTCACCTGCTGAATTACTCTATGGAACTACTCTTCGGATTCCTGGTGAATTCTTTATTGAGGAAGATTTTCCAGCAGATCCTGAAATATTTTTAGAGAAACATAGAATACATATGAGGAATATTAAATCTTCTCCTACCCATCATCACACCAAAAAATCACCTTTTGTACACAAAAATCTTTACGATTGTACTCACGTATGACTTCGTGAAGATGCTGTGAAGAAATCTCTTCAATCAACATATTCTGGTCCTTTTCTTGTTAACAAACGAATTTCTGATTTTTTGTTTACTATTGACATTTCAGAAAAGTTAGTCAACGTCTCAACGGAACGTCTGAAACCAGCCTTTTTTTCCCAAGGAAGATTCTTCTGTTTTTCTTTCATCCTCTTCGAGAACTTCATCTACATCTACAACCACATCAGTTGTACCATCAGTTGTGCCTGCAGTTCCTACAACCACATTAGTCATACCTGCATCTACTATTTCACCAGATTACCCTAGTACTTCTTCTACTGTTTCTTTCGGAAAATCATTACGAACTTACCCAGCTAAGAAGAAAGTCCATTTCGCAACGTAGTCGTCGCTTGGGGGGGAGTACTGTGGCGTTACTGTGACTTTACTGTAGCATTTTTAGATCTACACTTACACCACATATACACTTATGGTACACCTTATACGTTTTCACACCATTCCGTTGCTATGTTACAGACCATTTGTTTATTATTAGACTTCAATTATTATTATCACACATTTTATTGTACTTACATTAATTAATAAAAGCTCTTCAAAAAGTTATAATTTGTAAAAAAGTTACTACAGAGCGACACCAGAATACGGACGCGTCGCGCAGTTCCTGAGCAGTTAGGTAGGATCTTTCAATGGTTGACAAAGCGACCTTGGCTCTTAAGTTCTTAACAAATCGCTTGATATAAACCGTGCCGCGAATGAGTTTAATCCAACTTGAATACGAGAACGGTAATTCCCATTCGGTATCCGGTGATGAATTCACGTGATGAACGGTAGCTTTGCGCTCTTCGGCAAGTGCCGTTTTCAAAACTTTCTCCCGTGGTCGAACGTCGCCGTCGTGGATCAACTACGCGACCGACGGTTCTCGAAGCCACGGAGGACCGGACCACCAAAGTTTATGCTCGACAAGATCGCGCGCTGACATGCCTCGCGAGGCGCAATCGGAAGAGTTTTTGCTCGAGCGGACGTGATTCCAGCGAATCCCGGGAAGACGAGTTTGGACCTCCGATACTTGGCTACGTAACTACTCTATCGGGTAGGATGTTGTTGCAACCAAGCCAAAACCACGGTGCATCCTGGTCCACCGCGGAATCCGTACGTCATTTAAATCAGAGAGACCGGAGCAATACTCGTTCCACCGTCTCTGCAAATCCGAGGAAATTGGACTGTTCCAATTGAGCTTTTGTAGCCAAAGTTCCTGCATTAATATCTTGGCTGAGATAACTATCAGGGAAGCCCAACCGAGAAGATCGTAAAGTTTCGCTATGAGCGACAAAATTGATCGTTTTGTGGGCTCAGCCACCGGGCACGAGGTGATTAGGAAGCGAAATAAATCTTCATGAGGAGACCATGACAAGCCTAATACTTTTAAATTGTCGTCCTCACGAATCATATAATCCTTTGACTCGCGAAGATTCTCGGGTATGTCTTGCAAGAGTTCCGTTGAATTGGCGGTCGTCTGCTCCGAAAAGAATATCATCTATGTAAACGGAGTTTTTGCAAATCGTCCGAGCAGCGGGAAACGAATCGCCCTCATCAACCGCGAATTGTCGGAGCACTTGCATGGCCAGATAAGGAGCGGACGCTAAACCATAAGTCACCGTGAGCAACCGATAGTGCGGATCGAGCGGTAGGAAGTCGCCACAAGATTCTCTGAAAGTCAGCATTATCAGAATGAATTCGTATCTGGCGAAACATTTTAGCTACGTCGGCAGTGTAGACGTAGCAAAATTTTCGCCAGCGCAAAATTATCGACGCAATGTCTTGTTGCAGTTTGGGACCTATCATCAAATGCTCGTTCAGTGAGGTTTCATCGCGAGTCTTAGAAGAGGCATTGAATACTACCCGCAACTTGGTACTCGAGCTCGACTCGCGTAATACGAAGTGATGAGGAATATAAACCGGATTGTGTCGCGGTGATTCGGAAGGCTGTATCATCTCCATGTGTCCCATAGACTGGTATTTGGACAGAAATTCGTGATATTGCGCGGCAAGGCCCGGATTTTTATTTAAACGCCGTTTCATGTTAGCGTAAAGTAATAGAGCTCTTGGAAGAGAGTCACCTAGGTTAGAAGGAGAGCCGCCTTTAAACGGTAATCGTAGAACGTAGCGTCCGTCCAATGCACGAGTGTGAGTGTCGGCAAAATGTTGCTCACACTGTTCATCTTCTTCCAATATAATTGGGGGAGACGGGATGTTTTTATCTTCCCAGAATTTCTGAAGCAAAGCATTGATATCCTCGCACGACACACAATGGAAAACGGGGATGGATTCCGTCCGGTCGGAGCTACCAGTAGGTCCGGAGACAATCCACCCGAGCACGGTAAGCTGCGCGGTAGGGGTACCGAGAGGCCCTTGTCGAAGACCTTTCAATAATAGTGGGCCGTACAAGTCGGCGCCAATAAGGATGTGAATCGGATGACCGCTCGACGGATTGAGGTCTACCAACGGCAAATCACGCAAGTGCGGCCACGATTTTACCGGTCTTGTCTGAGAGGTGGTGTAAGCGGTGATTTTTTGGTAAACAAAGGCCGTGAACGGGAATGCCGGGCCTTCCCCGTTGCAAGAGGCGAAAGAAAGATTAACGCGAGATCGAGCAATGCCGCTAAATTTCTCCCCGAAACAATGTATTTTCCAGCCGGCGCGATGACGCTTGGTTCTCATTGTTTAGCAAAGTGACTCCGAAATGAAGCTATAAGTGGACCCTTGGTCCAATAATGCGCGTAACGTGAAAACGTGACCTTCAGGTGTAGTAATTTTAATCCAAGCGGTGGCTAAAAAAATCTAAGGAGTCGATTCTACTTGTTTTTTTGACGTTCGAACGGTTTAAACGGTAGCAGAGATCATACCCTCCGGTGAAGCGGGCGTCAGGTTCGATGCAGCGTTCGACGCCGGAGCGGAAGCCGAGGGTTCCGTTTTCTTTGCATAATTTTTGCTCTCAATATGAAGAAGCAAATGATGCGCGCGACGGCAGGTATTGCAACGACCTTTGCTCTTGCAATTCTTTAATTGATCGGACTTCAAACAATTGAAGCAGCACTTATATTGTCTTGCTGATAACCTACGCTGTTCCACCGATTGGGCTAAAAAACCATCGCACTTGGCCAAACAATGACTTTCGGAACATTTTGCGCACTTTAGGATCAAAACGTGATTAACGGAAGAGCGGCCTTTATGGTTTCGCGAATGGTTCGGCACGAAGTCGGAATGTGGCGGGTAGTCTCCGAGCCCGCGGATACAGCACGTCATGAAGTCATGAATTTTCTTGTAGGTAGAATACGCAGTCGAATTGCCTCGCGTCAAGTTCCATTCGTTACGGATATGCGTGCTGAATTTTTGAGCAATTATATAGACCAGTAGGTCGTTCCATTGGTCAACCGGACGTTTCATGGCGGTCAAGGCAGCTAGATCAGCGGACGCGATATCTCGTAGTCGTTTCAAATCGCTAGCCTGCTCCGTTTTCATTTGTGGCAGGTTCACGAACGAATGGATATGAGCTTGAATAATCGTGTTCCGATTCTCATACTCGTCGATGAGAAGCGTCCACGCGGCATCATAATTCTCATCGAAGACTTTAATGTTACTAACAAGTAACGCGGCGTCATCGGTGAGGATTGATTTTAAATAATGTAACTTTTGAGAGTTTGTCAAGGAATCATTATTTGCTAAATAGACTCAAAAATACCGCGAAAATTTTCCCACTCGGTGAAACTTCCCGAAAACTTAGAAAGCTCGATACGAGGCAATTGCATACCGGAGGACGCGTCGCGCAGAGAAGACTCGTTACCCCTTCCCGATGGAGTAGGTTCAAACTTCGAAAATTTACTGACCGCGTCGGCGAGGTAGTCCGCGGTCTTGATGTAGCTGTTCTCAGCGTTAAAGATCTCCAAGATCTCCTGCTTGACAAAGTAGGTTTCCGTCCTTTGTTTCTCTGCAATAGCCGTTTGTAGTATCCTCACATGCAGCGCTTGACATTGGTCCCACACTTCTCCAAGGCGGACTGTCTTGATGTCGTCTTCGGAAGAATTATGTTAGCCTTTGCTAACTTTTTGTAGTTGACTAGCACTCGATTTATTGAAGCGATCACGTTGCGTTGTTCAATTAATAGAAGGCGTAGGTCAGACATGGTGAGTAGCTGCCGTCGGCAGTCACTGAAGGGGGGCATGAATCGCGGCGGAGTCACAGAGATTCTTGAGGTCGACTGACGTATGCTTCCCTTCTGAACTTGAGGCCACGTCGATATAAATCGAAGGTTTCCGAATTTTTTTCCAAAAGAGAAATTAAAGTGGTGCAAAACCGAGGTTCTCTTAGCGTGGGTGTGTCAGTCACGGCACCTTCCGAAGAGATTGGTTCGTTAGCGAGTATCGTGTTCTGAGATATTCGCGGCCGATTATCTTGTCTCCCGAGAGCGCGTTTCAATGCCTTCTGCATTAGCGGCACCGGAAAAAGATCTCGATCACGTGTGTCACGTGCGACGGTCCGGCTTAACACAGCGTGCCGGTGATCAACGCGATATAGAGAGTCGGCTCGGGAGAGCGAGAGAGCGAGACTGATGTACGATAGAGTCAGTCACTGTTGCACTTTCACCAGAGATCCGGCTCGAAGGATCAATGTTTTGTTGCACGGGAAAAAATATTATAAAAAAAATTGCCTTCCGTTCAACAGCAAAATTGCTTTTTTTTTATTTATTGCCGATTTTTTGGTACAAATGTTCAACTTTCGCTCTGATCAAACTTATACAAAAGGACGAATCTCACTCGCGAAGCGCATCTCCAAGTTACTCGTAGCTCTCTCGACCCGCGTCTGTCTGTCTCGGTATCGAAGCAAGCTTAGTCGATCACGGAAGAAACAAATTCATTTCACGTGATCGATCAGCAATTGGCTTTTCCAAATTCGTGCGATATGACCGGCCAATACGTGACACGTTTTTTTACAAAAGAAAAAGAGAAATTCATATAAACACGTGTCTCCCTTGTCGCACAAGGAATTTGGCGGACTATACAATGATCACGTGAATGCGCGTGTCATCGAAAGATCGGCTTACCTGAACTTTCGACAATAATCAAATAATAAAAGTTAAATAAAATCAAGAATTATATAATCTGAAGACAATTGTACCTGGCTAAATATGTCAAAATTTGTACACTATGTAATTTATAATTTAAAAAGTTTGTCAATTATAGTCAAATAGGTATCGGACAACAGCTTTGCATCCGTATGCAAATTAAAGCTCTATTTTGTCTCTTAATAAATAACATTTCTGATGTTAGTCGCTTGGTTAACACAATTTCGTTATCCAACACTTTCACTTCATCTCATTTAAAATTATGGTCAATTCTAGTCTATGTTCGGTGATAACGGAACGATTTGCTGAACTCCATCCTATGTGATTCCGGTACTACTAAAAAAATGTCATTGGGTTGTAACGAAGCACCTTTCCCGACGCCACGGATCGGCTCGTCGGTGCCAGGATTCGGGAAGAGGGGAGACTCAGATTTGCAATGACACACGGTTGCTCTGATAAAAGTAGAGTTTATTCAGGCCACCTTTCTGTGGTTGACCCGTGATTCAAACCATCAATACACAGTATAGTATAACGGACGAAACGCGACCAAATGATACGGACGCGGACACGACTTATTACTAGAAGTTACAGATAGGAAGGTTACGGACGAAACGCGACCAGACTATACGGACGCGGACACGACTTATTGCTAGAATTGACAGATAGAAATATTACGGACGAGACGCAACCAGATCATACGGACGCAGACACGACCTATACTTAAAGTTTCCAACGCGGACACGCGTACGGGCGCCCTGAGAAGGGCGAACTCCGTCGGGCGCCGGTAACTTCTGGGTAGGACCCGGTGACCGAGAACTCTCGGCCTACTCGACGAGAACGCTCGTCGGCCGGGGTGACTTACGGACAGGACCCGGTGACCGAGAACGCTCGGCTTGCACGACGAGAACGCTCGTCGGCCGGGGTGATTTACGGACAGGACCCGGTGACCGAGAACGCTCGTCGGCCGGGGTGACTTACGGACAGGACCCGGTGACCGAGAACGCTCGGCCTGCACGACGAACGCTCGTCGGCCGGGGTGATTTACGGACAGGACCCGGTGACCGAGAACGCTCGGCCTGCACGACGAGAACGCTCGTCGGCCGGGGTGACTTACGGACAGGACCCGGTGACCGAGAACGCTCGGCCTGCACGACGAGAACGCTCGTCGGCCGGGGTGACTTACGGACAGGACCCGGTGACCGAGAACGCTCGGCCTGCACGACGAGAACGCTCGTCGGCCGGGGTGATTTACGGACAGGACCCGGTGACCGAGAACGCTCGGCCTGCACGACGAGAACGCTCGTCGGCCGGGGTGATTTGGAGTGTGGGAGTTGAGGAGTGATCCCTGAGTACGCTCGAGGGACCAGGACGGGACTGGTGCCGAAGTCTCGGCTGCGCCGCTCTTTATACCCGTCGGCCACCCCACTCTAAGACTAGCTTGGAGGGGGTCGAGTGACGGGTAGGGGCGAAAAGGCGGATTCCCAACGTGTTCATGTGGTGGCCCCGAAAGAGGCCGTTTACATGAGCGCGGGCGACTAGTGACGGCTAATCGGGTCGTCACAGGGTACTGTGTTTACAGTTTACAAGCTCATTTTCAATCCTAGCGATGGTACAATGTAAGTGTCTGAGTAAGAAATTAATATCTCTAATCTCTAGATTCAAAATTTTAAGCTCATTTTATTTGATTAAATTAATAAATTTTAAACTGACGTTATTGTTGAACAACGTCACCCTATTGCGTAAATTGTATAGATGTTTAGATAACAAATCATGTCTTTAGTTGACAAATCATGTCTTTAGTTAACAAATCATGAGTTTTAATGAGAATATTATGAACAAATCTATGGATATCTTATGGGTTTTTCGTTATCACTAATCATGGCGGATATAGTTATGGATAACCTTGAGAGCTATTGTATTAATAATTTGGACTTTATCATCCTGGTTTATTTTAGATATGTTGACGATATATTCTTGATAGCCACTAAGCCAGAAATAAAATTCATTTTAGATAGCTTCAATGGTTACCATAAATGTCTTAAATTCACACTTGAAAAAGAAAAAAATAGGACCTTAAACTTTATAGATGTGACTGTGATAAATGACAATGATACTTTAATTACAAATTGGTACAGAAAACCTATTTCTTCAGGTAGATACCTTAATTACTCGAATCATCCACATAATTATAAAATTAACACCATAACAAGTTTAGTAGATCGAGCGATTTTATTGTCAGATGCTAGATTCCACGAAGATAACATTATAATTGTGAAAGAGATCTTAACAAAAAACGGGTTTCCGAAACAACTGATAGATACGCAAATAGAATAGAATTAAGGCATTAATATTCAGAAATACGTCTGATAGTGACAATGATGGACTTGGAAGAAAGTTTGACACCAAATTTATGATGTCCTTGCCTTAAGTTAGAAATTTGAGCGAGAATCTAAACAGAGCTTTGAATAAAGTGGGCATCAATGTGGTGCACAGTATCCCGAAAAGTCTCAATTGCTTAATTACCAGAAGCAAGGACAGAGTGGACAATGGCTGTAAAACAAACGTAGTTTATGAGGTAAAATGTGATAATTGCGAAACAACATACACGGGACAAACAAAGAGATAATTAGCCACACGTGTGTTAAAGAAGATTGCAATAATATTAAAAAACATCCTAGTAATCAAAATATGATCAGTATACATCGGGTTACACATGGGCACGATTTTAATTGGAAAGACCCAAAAATTTTACATTGCGAAAAACATAAAAAGAGAAGGGAGATATCTGAGATGTTTTTCATAAAAAAAGTACTGTCGAAGCTCACTATAAGAAAGCACGTGAGCCAGCTATGACAACAACGTGACCAAGCGAGAGGTCATGGAACGTATGCTAAATTTGGGGACTTACGGGCAGACACAGTTTAGCGTTCGTACCGAGACGATGTAGAAAGAGTTTGTTTTAGTAACCGTCGTAGCGATTAGATATAGAGTCAATTTAGCTGTCGTCCTTTGAACAGACATATAGTTAGGCAACAGCCGTCGTACTCAGACGACGAAGAAGAACGAAAGCAATGTATTATTTGTGATTATTAAAGTATTGTTGGAGCAAACGATTCAATTATCTATTTACAAGCCTTTACAAGTACAGTAAAAAAACATAAATTTACAAAAAGATACGGAAAATTTAAACCCGATATATGAGGTGTTAATACAGAATATATAAGTTAGAGTTTGTTTTGTCATTATTTATTGCTGTCCTAGGTTTAGTGTCGTTTTCATTTTATTTTATTTTTTTATTTTTATTTTCTTTGCTGACTTATTATTTTATCATACTGTCTGTGTTTTATTAACAATGTCATAATTTATAGCCTTGATCGACGTTATATAACACAAAATAATTTTACCCGGAGATTATTATGTTCACAGTGTTTGTTTTATCAACATTGCTATGTATAGTTGCGAATAATAATTTGAGTCTAATATGTAATTTTTTCTTCATTTAAGTATGTGTTTTAACTTGTACAATTTATGTAAATTATTATATTATATAATTTTGAATCTTTTTAATTATGGATGTTGTAGATACATTTGATAAGGGCCAGTAAATGATGGCCGAAACGTTGTGAGAATTTGTTATTTCTGAATATGCCAGTTTGGTCGAACTGAATAATAAATTAAGAGTTATTTTTAATTTTTAGATTTGTCAAAAATAAACAATTTGGTAGAAACATACTTATAAAAACAGAATAAATACATGACAAACATTGATTTTATTACGAATTGTAACGGAAATAATTTGGTAAATAATAATATACTTTACAAAACAGAAAAAAACATACAAGATTCACAATAATTCACTTGCGAATTACAAGGTAAATATTAATATTTACAAATTTAAAGAAATCTATCTTGTTTACGAGGGTCACTATTTATATTTCGGGAATTGGCAACACTGATGTCATGTGAGTCCATCTGACGGTTCCATCGTAAAGTTTGACATTTTTGACGATATACGTACTCAGAACATTTTGTCATACGGACGCTATTTGTTTATTTTATATTTAGTTGAAAGTTTCGTCTCGGCAAAAAATGGAACTGAATCGTGAACATTTTCGTGCGATGATTTTTTACGACTTTCGACGTGGATTATCACAACAAGAGTGCGTCAATCAACTTAATTTGACTTTTGGCGATGAAGCTCCATCAAAAACCACTGTGTATCGCTGGTATAGTGAATTCAATCGTGGTCGTAGTTCGCTGTCCGACGAGTTTCGTGAAGGTCGTCCAAAATCGACTGTAGTGCCAGAAAACATCGATGCTGTGCACGAAATGATTAAGCAAGATCGTCGTGTAACCTATTGTGAGATTGAGGCATCTCTAAGCATTAGTTCCACCAGCATATATGCGATTTTACATGAACACTTAGCTGTGCGAAAGTTATGTTTGCGTTGGACCCCACATAATTTGACAATCGCTCAAAAAAAGGCTCGTGTCGATTGGTGCAAAGAAATGCTTAAGAAATACAATCGCGGTGCTTCAAAAGACGTTTATAAAATCGTGACAGGTGACGAATCATGGATATATTCGTATGAGCCCGAAAGTAAGCAGCAGTCGACTGTATGGGTGTTCCAAGATGAACCAAATCCAACAAAAGTTGTTCGCGCACGAAGCACTTCAAAGAAAATGGTGGCCTGTTTCTTCGAAAAAACTGGTCATATTGCAACAGTGCCTCTAGAGGATCGTAGAACAGTAAATTCTGAGTGGTACACAATCATCTGTTTGCCAGAAATCTTCGGTGAAATAAGGAAAACAAACAAAAGACGTCGGATTGTTCTTCATCATGACAATGCGAGCTCTCACACATCGGCTCAAACAAGAGACTATTTGAGCACTCGAAACATCGAATTGATGGGTCATCCGCCGTACAGCCCTGATTTGGCACCCAATGATTTCTTTTTGTTCCCATCCGTGAAGAATAAACTGCGTGGTCAACGATTTTCATCGCCCGAAGAAGCTATTGAAGCGTTCAAAAATCATGTTTTGGAGATACCTCATTCGGAATGGAATAAATGCTTTGAAAATTGGTTTAAGCGCATGCAAAAGTGTATCGATCATCGTGGCGAGTACTTTGAAAAACAATAAAAATATATTTGCAGCTTAACTATTTGTTTTTGTTCCTATTCCCGAAATATAAATAGTGACCCTCGTATCTTTAATACATATAATTAATTTTAAATAGAATTAATAGTTTCCTATATTTTATTTTGTTCAATGGAATCAATTTTATATGTAAGAAATTTTATATGTAAAGGAATTTTTTATTTATTATCATTTATTATAAATTATTAATATGTATTTAAATATTAATATTAATAATATTAATAATAAATTTGAATTATTAATAATAAATATTTAATTTTTATTAATATTAAATTAAAATGTCAATAATATTTAATATTATTAATAATCCATACCAATAATCCATACCATTATAAAATAATATTATTATATATTTTCACATTCGTGCAGACTTTAATTCATATGTAAAATTGTTTCATATAATTATTTCTGTTACATATTTATAGAAAAATAGAAGTGAGACTTGTGTGACAAATAATATAGAAATCACGTCAAATAAAGAAATCTTCAATAATGTAAGTATAATTTTTATATATCTGTTGTACATTTTTTTTGTTTATGAAAATAATTAATTTATTTTTCTCTTCTATTTATAGGAAAAAATAATTAATCTCGATGGGGCAGGAGTTTTTATAAATGCTAGAGTCGCCTTCGAAGTTGTAACAGAAGTAGTATTTCGCAATTTACATGCGATTTATTATCAGTGGTTTTTTCCAAAGAAGAACTGGCATCATCCAGTTTGACGGAAAAAGTTGCCAATACTATAAAAGGAGCAAATATAACACCTAAACCATCTTTAAATCCAAAACGTTTTGAAGCAATGAAAGTGTGGCGATTACATCGTCACATACTTTCCAAAAATTAACGAGCAAAAATACTTATACAAATACGGCCACACACATGCAAAAAGTACCGAGACAAAAATAAATATAAATAAAAACATAACAGACGAGACAAAGAGAGAGACGAAAGACAAGAAGCACAGAGACAAATATTAAGACGTTAAGAGACAAAGGAAATAAACGAACATAAAATTCTCGAAGCCTATCGAAGGCAGATTTTTGAGGCGAAAGATATGAGGAGCGACTTTGCGTGTGAGAGGTTCGGTTATCGACTGTCACCGCGTACGGACGTACATTATGAACACGAGCGATCTAATATTCTTGTACAGACTTTTAAGAACTTTGCTTTAATAGTAAATATATTCTCACGTAATTAATTCTTTTCATTATTTTAATTCCTCACATCGTACCGATTAACAATCACACCGTGGCAACTAAAAAAGATAACAATCCCAAGTA
Organism: Nylanderia fulva; assembly: GCF_048542155.1. Classification (NCBI taxonomy): domain Eukaryota; kingdom Metazoa; phylum Arthropoda; class Insecta; order Hymenoptera; family Formicidae; genus Nylanderia; species Nylanderia fulva. The sequence continues at coordinate 104,973 of NW_028191079.1, forward strand.
AAAAACTTTTGTGTGTCTCGTATATGAATAATTTGCAATTCATAGATTTAATAATGTTATATATCATATTGTTGTGTAGTTTAGGAGATCTGATGGTTAGATGAATAGCCGGAAGAATTAAGAGTCCCAAGTATTTAATATATAACAGAATATATTTAGAGAAGTCTGATACGTCTATATTTGACAAGGGTCTACGTAGGAAGAGAACGAATCGTCCGCGCTCTTGCACACGCATGTCTCCCCGAGAACTCCCACTGTTACACGCACTCGTCGCGCACACTCCTTCCTCATACACGCGTACATCCATAGAGTGTACATATAAAAATAGATTGGATACACGCAAATATATATCATCTCTTCTTTTTGTAGAGAAAAAAAATTACATAAAATTTCATAATTACGCCAAATTATTTAGAAAATACAAAATCAGTAAATTGTTTAGGAGCTCGACGTTCTCTAGTTGGTCTAGTATTTTTGCCTTTTTTTGGTTGTTTGTCCACTTCCTGGTCCGCGACAGATGCATCATTGTCAGCCTTTTTCTCTATGTGCTCATTTACAGTCGATTTGTCATCAGAACTTGAGGTTTCTTTTTCTAAAGCCAGATCGTTTTCTGTGGGCTGAGGATCTTTATAATCGCAAAGTGAATGATTTTTACTCTTAATAACTTTATCGCCGATTCCTCTCATTTGATTTACATGACGCTTCTATATGCTTCCGCTTTCTAACTTAATATAATAATGCACTTTACCTAATCTTTGGATTACTGTGCCGAAACGTCATTTACAATTTTTACTTAAATAATCGCGGCATGCTACTTTTTCACCCACACAAAAAATCTGGTAATTACACTTTTATTTAATTTAGGCTTATTTTTATTATTTGTAAGTCAACATCAAATCCAACATACTGCGCAAATTTTTTCCGAACATCATTTCAAATGGATTTTTTCCTGTCTCCTGATGAGGCATTAAACAATAATGAAAAAGTGCTTTTTGTAGATTTGCTTTGACATTGTCACCCTCACAATTTAATTTACGCAACGCTTGTTTTAAAGTTTGCACAAATCGTTCAGCAAGCCCATTTGTAGATGGATTATATGGTACCGTACTCTTATGTATAATTCCGTTTTTTTTTTTTAAATTTTGGAATTTGCTCGAAATAAAAGTTCTGCCATTATCGCTTACTAGAACGCGCGGTAAACCAAAAGTAGTAAAAATTTCGCGACATTTTTCTATCGTTTCCTTCACCGTAATGTGTCGCATAAGATGCACCTCCGGCCATCTTGTGAAAACATCAACCAAAATTAGAAAAGTATAACCCATAAAAGATCCAGCAAAATTTATGTGAACTCGCTCGAAAAGTTCTGTGGCTGGTTTCCACTGGTGTCCTTTTTGAGCAAGTGGATTTTTTTTAAATAAACTACAGGTTCTACAATTTTTTTGTAATCTCTTCTATATCTTTATCAATATTTTTCCACCAGCAATACCGTTTAGCTAGATTTTTCATTTTATTTGTACCAAAATGTCTGGAGTGCAAATCTTTTAAAATCTTATTTTGCAGCAATTTAGGGATTACAACCCTTTCTTTTCTAAAAATAATATTATCTTTAAAAGAAAATTTTTTGTTTCTTAATTTTAATTTTTCTAAGTCTTCTCCTGTTTTTAAAAGTTTTACAATTTCAGATAATGTAGTATCTTTTTGAGTTTCTATTCCTAATTCTTTTGCGGAAACAAGTAACGTTTCAATATTATCTAATAAATAAATATCAATTAAATCGAAATTATGTTGTTTAGTTTCTCTAACCGGTAATCGCGATAAGCCGTCCGCATTTGTGTAATCCGCTGATTTTTTATATTTTATAACAAAATTAAACACTCTAAGAAAAATAGCATATATTCAATATATATTGTTACGTCCGCGACCACCCTTCGGATTATCTCAAAGAAATGTCGTGCGCACTCAAACTCTCACACGCCGGAAATGAATACACTCGCGTAGTAAAGCAATAAACTTTAATATTAGAAGCCAATAAACCGTAACGATACAATATAATATTACGTGCATTAATCTTAATGCAAATATATCCGCCGATCAGCTGTCAGAGGATACGTCCTCACCGCACGACAGCTAGACCAGAACAACACGCATTGATAGACATAAACAGCTTCTTAGCGACGATAGAAGATCCTGATAGAAGACCCTGATAGAAGATCCTAATAGAAAATTCTGACGATCGTATAATACAGGGACGTATCGTCAAACGGGCGGGACACGGACATAACACTTGCCCCCTCCTCTTCAAAATTGTCGTCCCGACAATTAATTCAATAGGACAGATCCAGAACAATTCCTTACAGGAATCTCGCCGAATTACGGTCCCCGATGTGACTCCATGTTCTCCCCGAACTGCTGTTCCAGGTACAACGAACTGCACACCATCTTGGGTCCAATCGACTTCACTGATTCCAGGAATTTTCCTCAAAGTCCCAAAAATTCTTCAGGCAAGAGAGGGGTAACATTCCGTGGACCCAACGCCCTTTTAAAGGACTCCTCAAGCCTCTGCCTCGGCATTTTCCCAAAGCCCCCGGGAAAAACCACGGATCAAAATAACCACGGGGTGAGGCAGTCTTCGTCCCTTTTGTGAGGTAGTCTTCATCCCTTTTATCTCTCTCATCTTCATCAGGTCCTTTTTCTTTTTGTTGCCGAATAAGATTTTCCTAAAAAAAACAAATCTTACGGCAGAAAAATTGAAGAATACACAATTTTATTAAAAGTACAAGTAACCTATCGTGGGTTCCGATTCTAATGCAAGTTTCGACTATAAAAAGGAGCTAATCTATCCGAATGCACAATTTTACATTTGTGCTTATTTGACCTTATAATTCCAAAAACCACATCGCTAAGCTTTTTGATTATTTTATAAGGCCCCTCCCAATTACTTTGTAATTTAGGAGATTTGCCTTTTACTCTATGAGGATTATAAAACCATACTTCTTAACCAATATTAAAATTAATCTTCCTAGCTCTACGATCATGTCGTATTTTAGAACAAAGAGATTGAAGATTCAAACGCTGACTAGCACTTCTGTGAATATTGTCCAACTTTTCCCTCAATCTGTGTACATATTCTTCGGAAGAATTATCTTTTTTATCTACTGGAGGACTCCCTCGTAATAAATCCAAAGGTAGTCTTAAGTCTCGTGCGAAATACAATTCAGCAGGGGAAGCACCCGTAGCTTTATGTTTCGAAGAACGATATGCCAACAAGTACATATGAATCCAGTCATCCCAATCCTTCTGATCTTCTGAAACAAATTTAGCCAAGTAATTAAGAATCGTTTGGTGATGACGTTCTACCTGCCCATCTGACTGAGGATGTAGAGCAGTAGTCCTCGTTTTCCTAATCCCTAAAAGATGTGTTACCTCTTGAAAAATTTTAGATTCAAAATTTTTACCTTGATTGGTATGCACTTCCAACGGAACTCCATATCGAGAAACAAATTGTTTCACGAAAACATCAGCTACCGTTTTTACTTTAATATTTTTTAAAGTAAATGCCTCTACCCACTTGGTAAAACAATCAATAATCACTAACAAATATCGATTTCCAGCTGTGGTAGTCGGAAGAGGGCCAAGTATATCCATTTGTACCCTCTCAAATGGAAATCCAGCATCAAATACTTGAAGAGGTGACTTCCCTTTTCCTGATGGACCTCTCCTTGCTACACAAACCTTACAGGAACGGCACCAATCCTCCACATCATTCTTACATGTGGCCCAATAAAAACGCTTTCGGATCTTCTCTAACGTCTTATTTACACCAAAATGGCCACCAGACGCAGAATCATGAGCCTCCTCCAAAACTTGATTGATGAAGTTCTTAGGAACAATAATCTGGAAAATTTCTGATTTAAGGTTAGGGGATTCCCATTTTTTATATAAAATTCCATCTCTAATAACCAAAGCATCCCAGTAGGACCAATAAACTTTCACAGAAATATCTCTATTAATTTCTTGTAAATCAGGACGTCTATTAATTTCTTTCCTTTGAAGGAACATTGAAATAATAGGAACTTCTAATTGTTTATTCCGCCATTTCTCTGAACTATTTTCTCCAAAAATAATTCTAGCAGAATTTTCTTTCAATTCTACTTTGGCACAATAAACACAACCGAGTTCTGAACAAGAGCGTCTTGACAAACCATCAGCATTCTGATGCAGTCGTCCCTTTCGATGAATTATTTCGAACTCGTACTGTTGCAATCTCTCTAGCTATCGAGCTAATTGTCCTTCTAAATCTTTGAATGACAAAAGCCATCTCAAAGAAATATGATCCGTTCGAATTTGGAATTTCCTTCCATATAGATAATGATGAAAAGACTTTATTGATGCCACAATTGCTAATAATTCCCTTCGTGTAATGCAATAATTCCTTTCTGCTTTATTCAAGACTCGACTGAAATAAGCGATGACTTTTTCTGAACCATTCTGAACTTGCGATAATACTGCTCCTATCCCATGATTCGAAGCATTCGTATCCAAAATGAATTGTCCGTGTTCCTTCGGAAAATATAAAATTGGCGAAGAAACTAATCTCTCTTTCAATTCATTGAATGCCTCTTCACAAGATGAATTCCATTCAAATTTCACTTGATTTTCTGTAAGAACGAATAACGGTTTAGCTATCAAAGAGAAGCCTTTAATAAATTTCCTATAATATGAACAAAATCCTAGAAAACTTCGAATTTGTTTCCTATTCTGAGGAACAGGCCAATTTCTGACGGCAGAAATCTTCTCAGGATCCGTCGTAATTCCATGTTCAGAGATAACATGACTAAGATATTTTACTTCTCTTCCAAAAAGCAAACACTTCTTAGGGTTCAATTTCAAATTTGCTGAGCGAAAGCGAAGAAAAACTTTCCTCAAATTTTCCATCATCCCCTCGAATGTTTCACTGAAAACAATCACATCGTCAAGATAAACTAAACAGATCTTCGATAAAACATCTTGAAGAACTTTCTCCATCAACCGTTCAAAAGTAGCGGGGGCATTGCAAAGTCCAAATGGCATGACAGTAAATTGCCACAATCCATTTCCCACGGAGAAAGCCGTCTTCTCCTTGTCTTTGGAGTCCAGCTTTACTTGCCAATACCCGCTCTTCAGATCCAGAGTAGAGAACCAAGAATTTCCTGAAAGTTGATCTAAAATATCTTCAATTCGAGGCAATGGATATGAATCTTTTACCGTGACAGAATTCAGCTTCCTATAGTCGACGCAAAATCTTAATGATCCGTCTTTTTTTTTTTTTACCATTACGACAGGAGAGACCCACGGACTTTTAGATTCTTCAATAACTCCCTGACACTTTATTTCTTTAATGATTTTATTGACTTCCTCTCTTAAATGAATCGGAACTCTACGTGGAGCTTGTTTAATCGGCCTAGAATCCGTAACCTTAATATCATGTTTTAAAATTCTACAGTTCCCTGCAATCAAATCCTGAGAAAATACATCCTGAAATTCTAATAAGAAATTGGCAAAAATATCTTTTTGAGAGGAATTCAAATTTTTAGAATTTTCCCCGAAAAATGTCTCAAGAAAATCAGGGATTTTCCCTTTAATAATTCGAAAACAAGAAAATTCATTTTTATTAATCTTTTCAATATTTCCAAATTGGGATTCAAAAACTTTTTCTAGATTTATTTTTTCAAGAAAATCTATCCCAAGAATGCAATCATCAGAAATGTTAGCAACAATTATAGGAATCTCTACTTCATGCTTTCTTAATTCACAATCAAAACGTTAACTTTATATTTAACTTCAATTAATTCCCCTGTAGGATATTTAAGATAACAATTGTTTATTTCCAAATATTCTTTCGATTCTTTCAAAAATCCTTCACTAAGAATAGAAACATCGGAACCCGTATCTATTTTAAATCGACAAATCTTTCCGTCCAAATTTCCTTTATAATAAAAATTATTTCTAGTTCTACTTATTCTAGCACATTGTAAAACATTTGGGGCTATCACGCAATTAACCGAACCTGCCCCGCGAAGTTCGACTAAACCTTGTTTTCCGTAAATGACGGACATTCAGAACGGAAGTGCCCCTCAGCGCCGCAATGCCAACATTCCTTTTTCGCCTTCGGACCGTTCCTTTGAAAATATTTATTATTATACGACTTCTTTTTCTCGTTATGTTTTTCTTTTGTTTCTTCGTTTTTCTCTTTGTTCTCAAATTTATTATATTTATTATATTTATTATATTTGTTATATTTTTCAAAATTTTGGTTTGGGAAATTTTTATTTTTTTGAAAACTATTTTCTTGAATAACTTTTACTGCCATTGCTCTCTCTATGGCAGATTTTAATGAAATAACGCTTTCTAATTGAAGAGTTCTCTTCAAAAAGCCGTCGGATATTGCAGTAATAAATTGTGCGCAAGCAATTTTATCTCTAACTTCGTGAGAACACTCAGGATAGGCTAATCGCGACAATCTGTCTAAATCTGCGCCAAGAGAAGCCAAATCTTCCGAACTCTTTTGTCTACGATTCGTAAATTGCGCGTAATAAGACTGAGCCGAATGCCCTTCACCGAAACGTAATTCTAATTTTGACTTTAAATCCGCGAACTCTAAATTTTCAATCTCCGAAATTCCATCCAAAACGGTCCGCGCTTTCCCTCTTAAACAAGCGGCAAGAGCCAAGGTCTTTTGAAACAAATTCCAACCATTAGCTCGCGCTATAAAATCGAACTGGGCAATAAATTCGCGCAAGGGTACACTCCCGTCAAAATTCTCGGGTTTGAGCTTATATCTGAGCTCAAAATCATTGTGTAAAACATTGTTCGATTCGCTATTTCTACGTGTGGTGTTGTTCGGAATTCTATTATGTATGTGACTTAGCTGGTTATTTTTTGATGAGACGAGTCTTTCCTGTAATCGGTGCAGTTCTTCGTCCCGCTATTGCAGCATCGTCAAAAATTGAGCCTGCTGTTGTGAGCGTTCCTCTCGCAATTCTCTAATTTGTTCCAACGCCTCCTGTAAAGCGTCCACGCGCTCGGAAGTTTCCTCGCTGTTAATCGCTCGAAGTGGAGTCGACTGTTGTTCTTCGCCGATCATTGCTCGTGACGAAGCTTGCGAACGAGTAATCCTCGGAGAATGCACCAAAGACATTGTAACCTTTTCACCGCACACACACACAAAATATTTGTCTTTTTCACTACGGCTCGTGGCTCGTGTTACGTCCGAACGATCCCGGACGAGCCCTTAAAATGTTACGTCCGCGACCACCCTTCGGATTATCTCAAAGAAATGTCGCGCGCACTCAAACTCTCACACGCCAAAAATGAATACACTCGCGTAGTAAAGCAATAAACTTTAATATTAGAAGCCAATAAACCGTAACAATACAATATAATATTAATCTTAATGCAAATATATCCGCCGATCAGCTGTCAGAGGATACGTCGTCCTCACCGCACGACAGCTAGACCAGAACAACACGCATCGATAGACATAAACAGCTTCTTAGCGACGATAGAAGATCCTGATAGAAGACCCTGATAGAAGATCCTAATAGAAAATCCTGACAATTGTATAATACAGGGACGTATCGTCAAACGGGCGGGACACGGACATAACAATATATATATATATGTAGATTGGTATATATAATCTTAACAAGACTCGGCGAATGGTTATTTAAAAAACCTCTGGTAACTTTGTTTCTCTTTTTCGTTCGTTTGACGCGACTCTAGATTTATTCTGACTTTAGCTAATTAACGACTCGTCTGATTACAAGTCGGGAGTTATCCTTGTTGTGTCTCGGTAGGTTGGTCTAATTCAACTCGCTCTCTGTTCACTCCCAAGTTCTTACGTGAACTCGGTTTTTCGTTATTTTATTTGGAAGGGGTGCCTGGCGACAGGCACCCGATTGGTGCATAGCTTTTGCATACGCGGCTAGATTTTGAGCTAAGAGCTGTTCGAAAAATGAAGCTCTTAGCTTGCGTCTTCGCGGTTTCCGGCCCGCTGCTGCATCAGCGGTCTCCACGCGGATTTTATATCCGTTAACTTGTAATTATAGCCTTTCGGGCTATAACAACCTTAATACTCGGATTAAAGAATACATGAATAATATAAAAATGCATGTCAGCAACCAAAATGTTATAAGCAAACATAGAAATGATTTTTCGCATGACTGTAAATGGACAAACTTAAATATTTTACATTGAGAAACAAACACTAGGAAAAGAGAGATTGCTGAAATGTTTTTTATAAAAAAATTTAACAACACGATCAACCTACAAAAAGACACAGAGAATTTGAATCCGATCTATGATAGAATAATTAAAGCTGTTTAACTTAGTTCGTCTTTACCATCCATACTAAACGTTTTACGTGACACAGTATTTATATTGAAATATGTAAAATGAAAAAACTTAATTATATATTGTACTAAAGATTTTGTAAGGTACGTTTTAATTTGTTATTACAATCTTGGTTTGCGCTTTGCTTTCTTAACAATCGAAATTCTTGTATGTACATCTATTGTATTTTTTAATTTTAATTTTAGACTTGATAAGGACCTAAACATAAGGTCGAAACGTTGTCTTTTCTTGTATATGACATTAAACTAATAATAATAAGAATCAATTTAAGCCAGTTGGGTCGTCTCACAGTTATTTTTAATTTTATTCATCACTGGCGATACAAGATACCTGCTATTAATTTTATTCTTATTAAGTTAGATTAAGTTTATGTTGATTTTTGTAAATAATGTTTGTGTAATTTTGCGTAAGAATGTGGATAGAAAAGTATATGTAAATTGTAACTCCAAGGGAAACAAAATAAATGTTACTACTACTACTACTACTACTACTACTACTACTACTACTACTATAACCACAATATTGAATTTTATCTTTAAAAAATTTGCATTTTTCCAAATTGATTCTAATGTTAAATTTAGTTAATCTTTGAAAAACTTTTTCTAAATTCATAAAATGTTCTTTTAAACCCCGCCCAAGTAATTTTTATATTATCTAAAAAAACCGTAACGCCAGGGATATCACTTAGGATATTTTCAATAGTTCTTTACCAGATGGCTGGTGCCGATGCTACTCCATACATTAATCTATTGCAACGATACAATCCCTTATGCGTATTTATCGTGAGAATTTCTTTATCTTCATCCGACATCTCTAACTGTAAATAGGCTTGGCGCAGATCTATTTTAGAGAAAATTCGACCACCCGCCATAGATGCAAATAATTCGTCAACCGTGAGCAACGGATGGTCATCGATTATTAAATTTGGATTGACTGTAATACTAAAACCTCCGCAAATTCTAACTCAATTATTCTTTTTCAAAACTGGCACGATCGGAGTTGCCCAACGAGACGATGATACTATTTCTAAAACTCCCGCTGCTTCTAATTCTTTTAATTCTTTCTCTACTAGAGGTAAAATCTTAAACGGTACCAGACGACTTTTAATAAAGACTGGTTTAGCTCCGGTTTTCAAATTTAGGCAAGCTTTTACCTTCTTAATACTAAAAAAATCTTCAAACGTTAAACTTTCATATTTTTTTATAGCAAATCTAATTTCGTTTTACGAGAAACTTCTAATGAATTTACGCAATTAAGTTCTTCTAGACCTAGTTTTAATTTTCTTAATTTTTGCAATTGGTTGATCTATTCGCGTCCAAGTAAAGGATCTCTATTTACATTTACTATATATAAATTTAATAACTTGAAACCTTTAACATCTTTAACTCTAACTGTAATATACCCTCGCGGTGTTAAATTCGCTTTACAAAACGTTTGCAAACATAAATGTGTTTTCTTTAACGGCAAATCAGGGAATTCACGCTCGATAAAATTTTGACTCACCACCAAGACAACTACACCACTGTCAATCTCAAATTTAATTTGTCTTCTTCTACTAGAAGCGCGACTTTGAATTTCTTCCGAGAATCAAAGTGCCCCTAAGCGGTCCCCTCAATCCTCAAAACTTCGTCGACCATGTTCGCTGAGGCCGTTTTTTTACAAACTTGCTTTAAATCCCCGTATCCACCACAGCCAGTGCATTTAACATCTCTAGGCAGTGTGCATTTAAAGGCTAAATGATCGCGACCGCACCTATAACAAATGATATTATTATACTTTTCAATGCTACGCTCATTCCTATCCTTGTTCGATTTTTTTGAAAAATCCTTCCGGCGGTTGCTGCTCGAAGACTTTTGCGATGAGAGTTTCTGTGACGAACTCGACGTGTTAGGTTGTGAAGAACTGAGCTCCTTTTCGGTCCCTTTTCGGACGTTCCGTTTTCCCGAGCCTATATAGTCGATAGCTGCCGTCTCTTCCGTCTTCAATTTTGATACGCCTTGCTTCGCCAATTCCATTGTAGTAGCTGTTTTCAAAGTTTTTTTCATCGTGAGATCAGCAACTTCCAATAACCTTGACTAAATCCTTTGATTTCGTAATCCAAACACAAACTGATTTCTCAAGGCTGTTTTCAAATAAGTGTCAAATTTACAATGACTCGACAACTTCTGTAAAGCTGCCATAAATTTCTGAACATTTTCGTCCTCGTGTTGTTTTCTTTGACAAAAAACATAATTCTCCGCGATTTCTAAAGGTTCTGGCGCATAAAACTCGCCTAATTTGACCTTGAGTTGATTATAAGGCTTGGTGTAAGGATCTTCTGGATCGAATTGATCACACAAAATTTCGAATGCCTTTACACCGATATAATGTAATAAATATACCACCATTTCGTCAGACTCCGTCACATGGAAAACACGGAAAGCGCCTTCCAACCGTTGAACCCAACGCTTCCAAGGTTGTCGATCGGGATCTAACATTTCGATTTGTAACGAATTTGGCACAAAACGCCTCCAAAAACAAATTCCACTTCAGATTGTGATCTAGTCGTTGTAGGCATCTTCGAAAATTTCTATTATATTTCACTTACACGATCAAAAATAATGCGGATGAATAAATCTTTTTAATACGAGAACGTTCTGGAATCTTCTCTCTCTCTCTCTCTCTCTCTCTCTCTCTCTCTCTCTCTCTCTCTCTCTCTCTCAATCTCTACAGGCTGCTCCAAAAAACCCGGCGCCGCGATAACACGTGCTCACCCCGTATTCACCCCGTGCAAAGCCGTTTCTCTAAAACTACACTATCCTTGCAGGGATCCCATCCTTGTCGCCACTGTTGTGTAGTTTAGGAGATCTAATGGTTAGATGAATAGCCGGAAGAATTAAGAGTCCCAATTATTTAATATATAACCGAATATTTATAGAAGTCTGATATGTCTATATTTGACAAGGGTCTACGTAGAAAGAGAACGAATCGTCCGCGCTCTTGCACACGCATGTCTCCCCGAGAACTCCCACTGTTACACGCACTCGTCGCGCACACTCCTTCCTCATACACGCGTACATGCATAGAATGTATATATAAAGATAGATTGGATACACGCAAATATATATCACATATATATTCTATAATAAAAAAAATAGAATATATGTATATTAATTTTAATATTATATTATTTTTAATATTATATTATTTTTGAATTTTTCTTAAAAATGATTATTTTTTATTATTATAGCACACATGTTTTTAATATTTGAATGTAATAAAGATACTCAAAAACTTTTTAAAGCAGCTGTCAGACAAAAATGTAATAATGCTGCTCCTCGAGCAAGCAAAAAAAAGCAAGATGACAGTGAACTTTTCTCGAGTTACTCTGCAAGTATTGTTATTAATTGAGTGTTAAGAAAAAAAAGCAATAAGAGACTGCACACAATAATAAAAGAAATAAAAACAGAAAATAAAGAACAGAAAACAAAATCAGGTAGATGGTAACAGTTCCCCGAGTAGAAAAATGTTTGGGAAAAACTTTTCACTATCCACAGAAGTCGGTTAGTTTTTATTTGCTAGGATTAGTTAGATAGTAACTGTTCAAAAATTGACTAAAAAATACTGACTATTGTTTCATGAGCAGTTACTGACCACAAACTAGACATTAAAAAATGATAGGTAAATATTGGGTAATTTGTATTTAGCAAAAACTCTGAAAATCCTGAGCATAGTTTCTTGGCTAGTTCTCAGTCAGAAACTTGATATGAAAAATAATCGGTAAATTTTTGGCAGTTTTTGTTTAATAAAAATTAGAAAAATACTGGGCATGGTTTTTTATCAGAAATTAGATATGTAGGAATCGAGAATTTATCGTTTTAAGTCCGTTTTAATTTCGAGTTGTTTTGGTATATTATTATTTCTCGTGTTGACGAATCGGTCGTGGCCGGAATTTATCGTGTCTCGCGGGTCTATTGTCTCGAGCCCGTATTTGTCTTGAGACAGTTTTTGTACCCTTGTTTTGCCATGCGATGATTAGATATGCGAATTTGAACACTCGAAGTGTCGCTTCCTGATTGACTCACGCGGGGCATGACGAGGCTATAAAGCGTCTCTCCCGAGGTTTCGGGAGAAGAGCACCGAATTTCGCAAAGACGAAAAGTACGTGGAACTGCGAATAAGTTGTCTGAATATATATATTAAACCATCTCTCGTAATACATTATTCTTCTATCCGAAACAAGACACAATCCGTAATTCCTACAAAATTTTGGGGGCTCGTCCGGGATAGAACTGTGAGAGACAATAACGAGCTGCAGTGATACCGAGTGCGATAACATTGCCTGAGAGTGCTGAGTGCATTGGAGTGAAGGACAATTTGACTTTGAGTGAGTCGACGAGACGTAATGAGTCCTACAAAGAGTTCCTCTGGTTTAACGGTCCCGGTGCTTAAGGAGAAGCTGAGGACCTTGGGGCTAAGTACGACCGGAGCAAAAAATGAATTAATTAGCCGATTATTGGAAGCGGATCCTGTGGGTAATTGACTCGGCGAGCGGGAAAACAATGTGCAGAATAATATGTTGCACAACGAAGAACGAGATGCATCCGTGGCATCCGCGGCATCCGGTGTGAACGAGACGGAGATGACCCGGCGGGAGTTGGACATGCTCAGGAGAGAGAGGGAACTCCTAGGGCGAGAGCTCGCGTTGGCGCGGCGGGAGACTGATCATCTTCGGGCAAGAGAGAGAGAGCGAGAGACCGAGCGTGGCCGAGAGAGTGAGAGATGGACGGAGACGATGGGAGCGACGGTGCGAGTCGGCATAACAGCGATTGCTGAATTATTAGCACATTTTGACGGGGCCACCGACTCCTGGAGCGTCTGGGAGAAGCAGGTGCGTCTCCTCGCAACTACCTATGGGTTGTGGGATAAAATGATTAAAATACTAATAGGCTCACGCCTCAAAGGAAAGGCGGCCGAATGGTTTCGTTCAAAACCGGAGCACATCAAGATATCGGCAGATGATCTTTTAGCTGAAATGAAGGACATGTTCGACCACCGCCCGAATAAAGTGGCACGCAGAAAAGAATTTGAGGGACGAATCTGGAGAAAAGACGAGGCCTTCAGCGCGTACCTCCACGATAAAATAATCCTGGCGAATAAGGTGCCAGTCGAGGAAAGCGATCTCGTTGATTACGTCATCGACGGAATAGCGGATCTGAATTTGCAAAACCAAGCGCGGATCCAGGGATTTGAGACGACGGCATCTTTGTTGCGGGCATTTGAGAGGGTGACCTTCCGGCCGAAGGGTCAGAAAGATGGTCCGGCCACCCCGATGGGACAACCTGGCGGTGACGCGAAATCTCAGGGAGGAGCGAAGCAGCGGAGAGGCGACGGCGAGGCGCAGAAACCACGACGATGTTATAATTGCGGCGGACAAAGTCACATCAGTGCGAACTGCCCGACAAAAGAAAGTGGAGTGAAGTGTTTTCGATGCGACGAGCGCGGGCACGTAGCGGCGAAGTGCACTAGAAAAACGAGCACTAAAGATAGTTGTGCGGTGAACGAGTTTCGCGATAGAAAATATTATAAAGACGTGCGCATCGGTGATTGTGATATCCGGGCGATGGTAGATACCGGTAGCGATATGTGTGCTTGATGCGTGCGGATTGCTATAATCGATTGAACGTTCCGTTAAAAGAGAATAAAATCGCGGTATAGGCTCGGACGGTAATGAGACGTTAGGCAAGTTCGAGACCGACGTTCGTATAGACGATAGCGTGTATTCGATGAAAATATGGGTAGTTCCCGATGGGCTCATGCGATATAATCTAATTATTGGAGCCGATTTTCTAAAAACCGTAGAGATTTTAATCAAGAATGAAGTATTAGTTTTGAGGCCAAGTTCGGATCAGGGATTGTCAAAAATACCTGAAGTGTTACAGATCGACTATGAGTATGAAGCGAATAAATTTGACATTGCGCACCTTGACGATAAAAATAGAGATACATTAGAAAATATGATACGAAATTATGCGCCGAATAAAGTACGCAATATAGATGTTAAAATGCGATTAATTCTTAAGGACGATGAGCCTGTGTATCAGCGAGCGCGGAGATGTTCCGAACAGGAGAAGCAGGTAATAAAAACACAGATAAGCGAATGGATGCGTAAGGGTGTGGTGCGGCCGTCGTTGTCAGAGTATGCAAGTCCCGTGGTGCTCGTGAAAAAGAAAGATGACACATATAGATTATGCGTAGACTACCGACGTTTAAATTTGAAAATAGTAAAGGACCGTTATCCCTTGCCGCTGATCGACGATCAGCTGGATCGATTACAGGACGCGAGAATATTTACGACCTTAGATTTGGAGAACGGGTTTTTTCACGTTGAGGTAGACGAGGACAGTAGAAAGTATACGGCATTTATTACACCTGACGGACAATACGAGTTTCTTAAGATGCCGTTTGGCTTATGTAATTCGCCGGCCGTTTTCCAGAGATTCGTGAACGCTGCTTTTCGCGACTTTATTGGCGACGGAACGGTGTTGACGTACATGGACGACTTGATCGTACCATCGGGAGATAGCAGGGAAGGCTTGGAGAAACTGAAACGAATATTCGACAGGGCGAGTGAGGCGGGATTATCAGTAAATTGGAAGAAGTGTCAATTTTTAGAAAAGAAAGTAGAATTCTTAGGTCATGAGATAGAATCGGGTAGCATACGGCCGTCGGCGACAAAAACGGACGCGGTCACAAGATTTCCTGAGCCGAGGAATGTGAGACAAGTTCAGAGTTTTCTAGGATTATCCGGTTATTTCCGTAAATTTATTTGCAGTTATTCGTCGATTGCGCGACCCTTGACAAACTTATTAAAAAAAAATGTTGCTTTCCGATTCGAAAAAGAAGAGAGAAACGCGTTTAACGGATTAAAGGCTGCTCTGATAAGCAATCCCGTCCTTAAAATATATCAAATAAATGCGACCACCGAGCTCCACACCGATGCTTTAAAATACGGTTACGGCGCTATTTTGTTACAGTATGATAATAATAATTTGTTACGTCCCGTGTATTATGCTAGCGGTCGTACGACTGAGGCAGAAGAGAAATATAGCAGTTATGAGCTCGAGGTGCTCGCGGTCATTAAAGCTTTAAAAAAATTTCGCGTGTATCTAATAGGCATTCCTTTTAAGATATTGACAGATTGTAAGGCGTTCAATCTTACTATGAGCAAGAAAGATTTATGCGTGCGCGTGGCAAGGTGGGCTCTGCAGTTGGAAAAATTTAATTATACAATTGAGCACCGCCCCGGGAAAGCGATGGCGCATGTGAACGCGCTAAGCCGAAATCCGTTGTTTGTGTGCATGTGGAATGAGTGCGAAGATAATATAATAACGCAAATTCGGAAAGCTCAGTGCGAAGACGTTCGTTTGCGAGAAATTATTGAGCTGGTTGAGGCGAAAAAGACTGATAGCTTTGTAATACGAGCAGGAATTTTATATAAATTAACTAGCGATGAAGAGCGGGTGATGATTCCCCGACCGATGCACACGCAAATTATCCGGTACGTACACGAAAAAGGTCATATGCCGGCGAGTAAAACTGAGCGTATAGTCGCGAAAGATTACTGGATACCGGACTTGAAAGCAAAAGTCGAAAAAGTTGTTCAAAATTGCGTGTTGTGTATCCTAGCCGAAAGAAAGTATGGTAAGAGGAAAGGATTGTTGCATCCTATCGAGAAGGGAGAGACTCCCTTGGACACGTTTTATCTTGATCACCTGAGACCGCTCCCTTTGACGCGGAAACAGTATCGATATATACTGGCGGTAATAGACGCGTTTACGAAGTTTGTATGGCTTTACGCTGTTAAGACGGCGAACACAGCGGAGGTGTTGGCGTGCTTAACAAAACAGTCGTATGTTTTTGGAAATCCGAGAAGACTTATTTCGGACCGCGGGTCCGCATTCACCTCCAACGATTTTCAGGAATATTGCAAGGCGGAAGGAATGCAACATGTCCTTACCACAACGGGAATGCCCAGAGCCAACGGGCAAGTCGAGCGGGTCAACCGGACGTTAATTCCGCTGTTGACAAAGCTGTCTGCCCCCCGACCAGAAGAGTGGCATAAATATTTAGATATAGTGCAGAAATATTTGAATGCCACGCAACATAGGAGCATTGGGACGACGCCCTTCAGGTTACTGTTCGGGACAGATATTAAGATGAAGGACGACGTCTCCATCCGAGAATTGGTGGAGAAGAAGCTAATTTCCATATTCGAAGAAAACCGTGATGAAATAAGGAGTCAAAACCAAGGAAATTATTCGACAGACACAGCAGGAGAATCGCCGAGGATTCAACAAGCGAAGGAAGCCGGCTATGCCTTACGCAGTGGGCGACCGGGTGGCTATCAAAAGAATGCAGGCTAACCCTGGGTTAAAATTTGCGCACAAGTATTTGGGCCCGTATCGGGTTAAAAGGATATTACGAAATGACCGCTACATCGTCGAGAAGGTGGGCGTACATAAAGGGCCTTATGAGACATCCACTGCAGCCGAATACATGAAGCGTTGGATAAATGAAGAAGATGAAATAACGACCGATGACGAGGTTTCTGAGGAGAATATCTGAAGACAGATATTAACGCAGGATGGCCGAATGTAGGAATCGAGAATTTATCGTTTTAAGTCCGTTTTAATTTCGAGTTGTTTTGGTATATTATTATTTCTCGTGTTGACGAATCGGTCGTGGCCGGAATTTATCGTGTCTCGCGGGTCTATTGTCTTGAGCCTTTGTCTTGAGACAGTTTTTGTACCCTTGTTTTGCCATGCGATGGTTAGATATGCGAATTTGAACACTCGATGTGTCGCTTCCTGATTGGCTCACGCGGGGCATGACGAGGCTATAAAACGTCTCTCCCGAGGTTTCGGGAGGAGAGCACCGAATTCCGCGAAGACGAAAAGTACGTGGAACTGCGAATAAGTTGTCTGAATATATATATTAAACCATCTCTCGTAATACATTATTCTTCCATCCAAAACAAGACACAATCCGTAATTCCTACAGATATGAAAAATAATAAGTAAATATTGAGCAATTTCTGTTTAACAAAAACTCTGAAAATCTCGATCATAATTTTTTGGCTAGTCCTCAGTCAGAAACTCGACATGAAAATAATTGGTAAATTTTGGGCAGTTTCTGTCTATCAAAAACTCGGAAAATACTAGACATGATTTTTTAGCTATTTTTTTATCAGAAATTAGATATGAAAAATTATAGGTAAATATTATGCAGTTTCTTGTCCAGCAAAAATAGAAAATAATGACCAGTGTTTTTTGATCAGTTCCTGACCAGAAACTAGCAAATTAAAATAGTAAATTAAATTTATTTAATTAAAAAAATTATTTTATTTAATTTATTTAATTTTAATAGTAATTAAAATTATATACATACATATAGATATATAATTGTATTTATTTGTCTCAAATATTAAAAGAACAAAATTAATATTAAGAACAATTATATAGTAAATAATAATAATTTAATTAAATTAAAAAATGGTAATAATTCAATCAACCAATTCTGGCAAATAATTAAATTTATTGAATTTTCACAACGTTTCGGCCGTGGGTTTCGGCCCTTATCAAGTGCTATAATATATAATATTAATTATTAGAAAAATAAATATAAAAATAATCAAATATATAAAAATATTCACACGTTAATACGCAACCATACCTATGTTCTTAAATCAAAGTAAATCACAACTTTTTTATAAAACAAAAATTCGATCTTAAAATATGACATCATATAATAACATAATAGTATAAAACGAAATAACTACGTTATCATGTCGATTTCGAGCTCCTCATATACTCACTATTTTTATCAAACTAAACGACCTTTATTAGTTTTTCGTAAACATTATTTAGATTATCCGTGTCTTTTTGTAAATTAATTGTGTTGTCAAATTTTTTGATAAAAAACATCTCCGCGATTTCTCGTTTACTTACGTATTTCTCATGATGTAAAATTTCTGGCGTAGACCAATCGAAATCATGACCATTATCCAAATGATTACTTATGACAGAATAATTACTATTGTGTAATTTAAAATTATTAGAATGTTCTTTTATACGTGTGCCTAATTGTCGTTTAGTTTGACCAATATATGATGAGGAACAATTTGCACAATTAATCTTATATACTACTCCTGTTTTTTCTTCTAAAGGTAAAGGATCTTTGACGCGTCTAATTAATGTATTTAATTTTTTTGGTATGCAGTAAATGCTTTGCAAGCCAGTAAATCGTAATAATCTCGAAACATCCTCACTAAGTTCTTTGACATACGGTAATTGTATAATACGGTCAATATGACTAAAAACAAATTAATTAACAAATTTAATGCATTGCTACGTAAACATAATCTACTCGTGAATCCTTTCATTAATATTGATAAATCTAAGTGGATTGTTAATCTTAGTAAGAAAGAAATACCGGAGAATGTACTTGACTTATTAAGCCTCGGCGATGATTTCGGTTTACCAATAGAACAATGTTTTAAGAAAGACCGGATCAATACCGCACTTGAAATTGTTAAACATCTTAGTTAATATTAACAGAATCCCTTCTAACTTACGTGAAACAACTAGGATTTCGGTAGCTAATTCTATCCATAATTTTTTAAGTACACAGAAGCATACTAATTATATAGATAAATATATTTTGAGATGTTTTGCTGAGTCAAAAAATTTTTTAAAGGATAACGACGATATTATTGTTACAAAGGCTGACAAAGGACAAACGACGGTGATCCTTAATAAAATTGACTACATAGAAAAAATGGAAGCTTTATTAAATGACGAATCGACTTACAGAATAATTAATAAGAATCCTGTTAAAAAGTTAACTAACAAAATGCATTCTCTCGTGAAGTCTTGGCTCGATAATAAATTAATAGACGTGACTACTTACAATTATTTAAACGTAACTAACGGGAATTTACCACGGTGTTACGGGTTGCCAAAAATCCACAAAGCTGACTTTCCATTACGAATTATAGTATCGTCTTTATGTAGCCCGTTATATAATTTGTCAAACTACATACATAATATACTCATTAATTCTATTAAAAAACCGAGATCGTTTATTAAGGATGGTTGGTCCTTTGCCGAGAATATTAAGAACAAATTAATTAATGACGATGAAGTATTAATATCATTAGATGTTACTTCCTTATTTACGAATATTTTGAAAGAATTAGTAATTAGCGGAATAAAAAAGCGTTGGACGGACATCTCAACCAATACGAAATTCAATCTTTCCCAATTTTTATATGTAATTGACTTCATTATGAATTAAACAAGTTTTGTTTTTAACGGACGTTACTATGAACAAATTTTTGGTAGTCCTATGGGGTCTCCGCTCTCACCCATATTAGCGGATATAGTGATGGACGACTTAGAGACGGATTGCCTGGAAAGGTTGAGTTTCAAAACTTCACTGTTTTACAGATATGTGGATGATATTTTCACGATTATCCCATTAAAGGGTGTTGATGAAGTTATGTCGTCTTTTAATGATTACCATCCGAGATTAAAATTTACGCATGAAATTGAAAGTAATAACGCAATTAATTTTTTGAACACCACTGTGATCAGACATAATAGTAGATTGTTAACTGATTGATTTATGAAACCCACTTGCTCGGGTAGATATATTAATTATCATTCTAATCATTTTTTTAAATACAAAAAGGATACCATTTTTAGTCTCGTTTATCATGCAATTTTATTATCGGACGACTGTTTTCATCAAAAGAACATCTCTAAAGTAAAATCGATATTGACGAATAATTGTTTTCCGTCAGATATTATTAATAAATTTGTGAATAATAGATTAAAATTGCTTAAGACACGAAATAATGACGATCGCAATGTGGATAACGACAATTCAGTTAGTAAAAAATTTGAAATTTCAGTTAGTAAAAAACACTTTTTTTAAGAAGACATCCCAACGCAAATGGACTTGGAAAAGTCAGAACGGTCTGGTGAAGAATGAGATAGACTACATACTAACGTCGAAAAGAGAAATGTGTGAGGATGTCTCCGTTTTAAACCGCTTCGACACAGGAAGTGACCACAGGCTAGTCAGAGCCAAAATAGTCATTAACACTAGACTCGAGAGGAAGAAGCTGACCAACAGAAAAATCCGCCCAGCGGTGGAAGAACTGAAACGGAAAAAGGGAGAATTCCAGGGGATGATCAGGCGTAAAATAGAACCAACGAAAGTAATGCGGGAGACGGAGTTAAATGCACTATCAACCAGAATCGCCGACAGCATCCAAGTGGCCACTAAAAAGCTGTGCACGGGGAGGAAACGAGCGAAAGGATAAGCCCTCAGACCAATGACCTTATCAAACAGAGGAAGCGCACAAGTAGAAATTCTTGGGAATGCGCGAGACTGAATAGGGAAATCAAGAAACATATCAGGAAAGATATAAGAGCGCATAACAACCAGCTAATCCAAGAAACGATAGAGGACAATATGAACATGAAAGTCATGAGATCTAAGATGTCCGGAGAAAAGGTGAAAATTAGCAAGATGAGGAACGAACATGGAGATATTGTAACCGAGAAACAAGACATTGTGAAAGTGATCCAGGACTTCTATTCGCATCTGTACAGATCATCCGTACCAAGACCTGAACACGTCGAAGCGCATCAAAAGCCGGGAATCATGAATGTGGGATCAAAGGAAATGCCGGAAATAGAGTTAGATGAAATGAAGGAGGCCCTGAGACAAATGAAGAATAAAAAAGCTCCCGGAGAAGACCGAATAACTATCGAAATATTGAAGATAGGAGGAGAAGCTCTGGAGAAAGCGGTGCTAATACTTCTCAACAAGTGTCTTCAAGAGGGACGAATTCCAGATGCGTGGCAGAACGCGGAAGTCGTACTACTGTATAAAAAAGGCGACTGCTCAAATGTTGAGAACTATCGACCCATAAGCTTGCTTTCGTCCCTGTATAAGCTTTTGACAAAGATCTTAACGAACCGCTTAACAAATAAGCTTGATTTCTACCAACCAGTCGAGCAAGCGGGTTTCAGAAAAGGCTACAGTACAATCGATCATCTACAGGTAATGAACACATTGATGGAGAAGTGCACTGAGTATAACATCCCGCTCCACCTTGTCTTTGTGGATTATCACAAGGCATTCGATTCAATCGAAACCTGGGCGGTACTGGCTGCTATGGACAGAACAAGGATAGATACTCGAACCTCATAAAATACATCTATGAATCTACACGCTACGTTTCAGATCAGGATGGAAGAGGACATGGTCACAGACAAAATCCACATCAGAAGAGGCGTCCAGCAAGGAGATACAATTTCACCGAAACTCTTCACACTAGCGCTCGAAGACATATTCAAAAGCGTAAATTGGAAAGGAATGGGAATCAACATGGATGGAACTCGCCTGAACCACCTGCGCTACGCAGACGATATTGATCAGTGACCCAAAAGAACTCAAGACAATGCTAGAACAGCTCAATGAAGTTTCCGGGGCAGTTGGAATGAGGATGAATCTTCAGAAAACAAAGATAATGATCTCAGAACCTATTCAAATCACAGTGGAGAATCACACGCTGGAGGTGGTCCAGGAGTATATGTATCTGGGACATATTCTCAAACAAAGAAAAGAAAACCTGACTGCAGAAATCACCAGAAGAGTAGGATTGTCGTGGGCAGCTTTTGGTACTCTGAGTCACGTTCTCAAAAACAGAAAAATCCCGATAAACCTTAAAAGGAAAGTGTTCGAGGCATGCATACTCCCTGTAATGACCTACGGTATGGAGACTGCTACAATAACAAAGAGCAGTGCTGGCCGCCTGAGAACATGTCAGAGAGCAATAGAAAGGTCTATGTTAGGGATTAGCCTACGAGATCAAATCAGAAATGAGGAAATCCGCAACAATACTGAAGTTACAGACGTTCTCGAGCGAATAGCAAAGTTAAAATGGCGCTGGACGGGACATATCGCGAGGCAAAACAACAACCGATGGACGAAGCGAATAATGCAGTGGAGACCGATGATGACAAAGAGAAGCATAGGGAGGCCCCAATTGCGGTGGGTGGACGACATCCACAGAGTGGCAGGGAGAAACTGGCTAATGGCAGCCAATGACAGACAACAGTGGAAAAGTATGGAAGAGGCCTACGTTCAGGAGTGGACAAAAATAGGTTGAGGAAGAAGAAGAAGAAGATTAGAAAAATCTAATAAAAAAATAAATGACAAATTGGATGAAATATCAAATAATATAAATATTCCAATTAAAAATGCAATTCGTAAGAATTGTTGTGTGCCTCGGGTAAGGTACAAGGAGTCGCGCCAAATTGGGATGAGGATCCGGGGCGTCAGGACTTATTTTGGGTGTATTTAATGAACACACGTCACTTTTTATTATTAAAGAACTTTTATTCCAATTACCGCTTATCTTTTCTTTATTTCAACACTGTTACACTTGTGCGTATATCTGTTTAGCGGCACTATTTAACTATAACTTCGCGTATCGCGCGCAACTGCAAAAAGATCTTAAAGATCGCACGCGGCTAGTTGA
Source organism: Nylanderia fulva (assembly GCF_048542155.1). Taxonomy (NCBI): domain Eukaryota; kingdom Metazoa; phylum Arthropoda; class Insecta; order Hymenoptera; family Formicidae; genus Nylanderia; species Nylanderia fulva. Next base: position 127,963 of record NW_028191079.1, read on the forward strand.
GGTCGTTTAATTAACGATTCGAGATTGACTTTGGAGCGACTTGGGAGCGACTTAGCGACTGACTGGCGCGTCTCTTGCTCCGTTTTTATAATATCACTTTTTTGGAAGTTCCTTGATCGGAAGGGGTGCCTGGCAACAGGCCCCCTCGGTCAAGGACCTAGGTGCAAGCGAAGTAAATTCAAAGTCCTTCTGCTTTGCTTGCACGTTGGGCAATTTCGATACCGCGTATATCTCGCAGCGTATGCGTTTTTACACGGTCAGTGTCCGTCGTCAAGCGGATGCAATATGAGTAGTTATTTCTTAATAGTTATATCTTTTAGAGATATAACAGAATATTAAATTATTTTTTGAGACTATAGAAAAATTCTTTAAATCTTCAAAATTACTAGAAGAAGAACAGGATTATCGAGACTTCTTTGTAAGTATAAATAATTAAATATTTATAATATATAATATAATTCTATCATTATATATATTAATAAATATTTAATTGCATATTATATAATTTTCAGGCTAAATCGATAAAAACAATAAATTAACGCATAAAAACAAAAAATGGATAAGAGTCTATTAGCAGCAAGAGAACGAAAAAGAAAATATAAATATATTAAAGCAGCAGTCATAAAAGATATGCATATCTTATGCAGTACATGTAAGCAGATAATAAAAATAATGTAATAAAAAAATAATAATATATAAAAAATAAATTAATACAAATTGTCGCTCGTATATTGAAAACAAAGTGATAAATATAAGGCCAACTTATCGAGCTGAATATTCGAGATGTTCAGTCAACTACCATTTATTACATGTATAAATTATAAAACTACAGTCATTATATTAAAACTAACGCAAATTACAATCATTCTATAAACGTTTCGACCGCACGCGGTCTTCTTCAGTATAATTATTGAAATATAAATTCTTACAATTCACATAATATCGAAATTTAATTATAGTTATTCAGAATCGAGAGTTTTTGAGCAATTAACGCGTGTTTTAATCCGTCCTGTCCAACAATGTTCGCCTCGATATGATCTCTGATTTTGTTCAGATCTCGGGTAGTTTTATCGTTAATATGCGAGAAATTAACCCGTTCCGTAGGCGCTGCGATTAATAAAAAATTACCGATCAACGTATGTCCAAATTATAATATATATCCCCTACAATTGGTAGTATGCTTACCTATCATCGTTCTTCTTGACAATTTTGCTACTTATTAACAGTTATTAAGGATGACACATAACAAACCAACAATACAGAAAGACAGCTCATTTTAAACTCTACTTGATCGGAAAGCGTGCGTGTTTATATATGATCTAATATCTATGTTTTACTCGTTAATGTCCTATTTGTCCTATTATTATTTATTGTTCGCTAATATATCCAAAATATCAAAATACGACTCGCTAAGTAACTCAGTATCTTTGTTTAAATTTAGTCCATTTTTTTGTTCCTTGATATGTAGCATCTCAGAAATGAGTCTTTTATAATAATTATTTTCGTTATCCATGATCTTAACATTGTCCCAATTAAAAGTATGATGTTCATTTATTATGTGTTCAGAAATTACTGAATGTTTCGTTGAGTCCAACCTAATATTATTTTTATGTTCTTTTATTCGCGTCTGCAATTGCCTCTTTGTTTGGCCTACATAAGATGCATTACAATTATTGCAACTGATCTTATAAACCACATTCGAATTGCATGGATGTTTAGTTTTATCTTTCTGCGCTTTAATAATATTATCCAGTTTGTTGAGACATCTATACCCTACCATACAATTTTTATTTTTTACCGAGGAAACAATCATTTCTGAGATCCTATCTATATACGGAATGACAAAGAATTTTTTATTAACCGAGTCATTTCTTATACTTTTTGTTCTTTCTATGTTGGCCTGTCTCTCTATAATGCTCCCCTTAGATATGATGTGTTCTATCCGATGATTAATTTTGTTAAAAATCAGATCAAGAGGGTAACCATTGCTTCTGAGTATATTAATAATTAACTCCAAATTTTTATTAAAAAATAGTGGATGTGATAGCAATAGACATCTGTCTACAAGGTTATATATTATTCCAATTTTGTGGCATAATGGGTGGTTTGAATAAAATGATAACGTCCTTCCTGAAAAGGTTTCTTTTTGATACCAGTCTATATATATTTTGTTATTAATAATTTTAAGTGATAAATCTAAGAAATTCAAGCTATGATCAGTTGCAATAATTGTAATGCATCTTATGTAGGCCAAACAAAGAGGCAATTGCAGACGCGAATAAAAGAACATAAAAATAATATTAGGTTGGACTCAACGAAACATTCAGTAATTTCTGAACACATAATAAATGAACATCATACTTTTAATTGGGACAATGTTAAGATCATGGATAACGAAAATAATTATTATAAAAGACTCATTTCTGAGATGCTACATATCAAGGAACAAAAAAATGGACTAAATTTAAACAAAGATACTGAGTTACTTAGCGAGTCGTATTTTGATATTTTGGATATATTAGCGAACAATAAATAATAATAGGACAAATAGGACATTAACGAGTAAAACATAGATATCAGATCATATATAAACACGCACGCTCTCCGATCAAGTAGAGTTTAAAATGAGCTGTCTTTCTGTATTGTTGGTTTGTTATGTGTCATCCTTAATAACTGTTAATAAGTAGGAACATCATACTTTTAATTGGGACAATGTTAAGATCATGGATAACGAAAATAATTATTATAAAAGACTCATTTCTGAGATGCTACATATCAAGGAACAAAAAAATGGACTAAATTTAAACAAAGATACTGAGTTACTTAGCGAGTCGTATTTTGATATTTTGGATATATTAGCGAACAATAAATAATAATAGGACAAATAGGACATTAACGAGTAAAACATAGATATTAGATCATATATAAACACGCACGCTCTCCGATCAAGTAGAGTTTAAAATGAGCTGTCTTTCTGTATTGTTGGTTTGTTATGTGTCATCCTTAATAACTGTTAATAAGTAGCAAAATTGTCAAGAAGAACGATGATAGGTAAGCATACTACCAATTGTAGGGGATATATATTATAATTTGGACATACGTTGATCGGTAATTTTTTATTAATCGCAGCGCCTACGGAACGGGTTAATTTCTCGCATATTAACGATGAAACTACCCGAGATCTGAACAAAATCAGAGATCATATCGAGGCGAACATTGTTGGACAGGACGGATTAAAACACGCGTTAATTGCTCAAAAACTTTCGATTCTGAATAACTATAATTAAATTTCGATATTATGTGAATTGTAAGAATTTATATTTCAATAATTATACTGAAGAAGACCGCGTGCGGTCGAAACGTTTATAGAATGATTGTAATTTGCGTTAGTTTTAATATAATGACTGTAGTTTTATAATTTATACATGTAATAAATGGTAGTTGACTGAACATCTCGAATATTCAGCTCGATAAGTTGGCCTTATATTTATCACTTTGTAATAATATATAATATAAAAAACAAATTTTACTAAATTATAATTTAAATATTTTGTACACATTATAATTTATTATAATGTTCCTTTCCAGTACAGAGTAAACGTTTAAAGTATAGTGGATAACAATATAATATACAAAAGATAAAAAATAGAGAAGAAAGTAAAAATCAATTACAAAGTAAGAATTATAACATCATTTTTCAGCTTGAAGAAAACGATTGCGAAAACAAATATTGTGTTGCACAAGATACTATAAATACTAATTTAAATGAAAAACATGATGAAATGTATACAGATATTTCTGAATTGAACAATGACAGAATGCACGTATAATAAACGGACAAATACCATAAAGCGGAGAAAGTAAAAGAAGATTATAAAGTAAAAGATATTAATGATATACGTGAGAGGGCTATAAAATGCAATATAAACCAAAATAATTTAGAAAAGTTATTAAATATTTTACGTCGTAATAGTTATCGTAATTTGCCCAAATGTGCAAAGACATTTTTATTTACTAATCAAGCTTCTTACGATGTATGAATAATGAACGGATTAGATGGAATAGCCGGAGAATTTGTTTATTTTGGGATAGAAAAATGGCTTAATAAGTACCTTTTTTCTGATTTTCATTTTTTGTCAGATATCTTTTTACAATTTAATGTTGATGGAATGACATTATTTAATTCAAGTTCAAAAAAATTTTGGCCTATTTTGTGTAAAGTAATTTCTAAATTTAATATGTATAGTCCATTCTGCGTTGCAATTTATAGTGGAAATAGCAAGTCTGCAAATAATCACGATTTTTTTAAAGAATTTATGCTTAAGAAATTAATGTATTATTATCAAAAAAATTAATAATTAATGGTAAAAAATTTAACTTAAAAATTTACAGTTTTATCTGCGATACACCAACACGAAAATTTTTAAAATCAATTATAGGACATGGTGGATACGGTGCTTGTGAACGATGTGAAATATATGGTATTAGTGTTTCTGGAAAAAAAAAGAAAAAGATAGTATATTCACGCGATAAATATTGTGATAAAAGAAAAAATGCGTCATTTCGTAATCAACGTCAATTATGTCATTATACCGGACAGTCACCATTATTAAGCATTGAACCGCCAATAAACATGATAAATTTGTTTCCACTTGAATATATGCATTTAGCTTGCTTAGGAATAATGAAGAAATTATTTATCCTAATTATTATCCTAATTAAAAAATTCTTATGGCTACGTAAATCACATAAAACAGAATACATTAATAATATTGATCTTATTAAATTAAAAACAACAGGATTATCGACTAATATTGTTAATAATACTGTTTTTGCTAACAGTTTTCGTGATGCTACACATAATCCTTTACAACAAACTAACCAGAAATGGTTTATTAATTTAACTGATAAAAATATTCCTCCTAATGTAACTAATCTACTACAATTGGGAGGTGATTTCAGTCTTCCAGTTAACATAAATAAAAAAGTAGCCATAAACGAGTTCATTAAAGATATAGAGAGTAATTCTAATAGGATCAGAAATCTTACTTCGATTCATAATGCTGCCATTCCACAATTTTCTTTATTTTTAAAAAATAATGACAAAAAAACGTACACACAAGAAAAATTACTTCTCATGCACAAAGACACAATTAAATTCTGTAATCTAAACCCTAATATTTTATTTACTAGAGCAGATAAAGGCAGTATTAAAGAATTCTATATAAAAAAAGTTGAGAGTCTTTTAAAAGATAATTCTACTTATACCGTAGTTAAAAATAACCCGTCATCTAAAATAGAAAAAGAACTTAATAATTTTTTTTAAAAATGGTTAAAAAAAGATATCATCAATAAGAAGGAATATTATTATTATTTATTTTCTAGCAATTCCCTTCTCCCCAAGGCCTATGAGCTTCCCAAAATCCATAAGGAAAATATTCCTTTCAGATTAATAGTCTCCTCAATAAATACTTCTTTATATAACATTGCTTCTTTTTTTCATAAAATTTTAAAAGATAGCCTTCCTAGAGCTGACAGTTTTGTGAATAACAGTTTTGATTTATGCAACATTCTATCAAAAACAACACTAAAATATTCCGACACAATAATTTTATTGGATGTCGTTTCATTGTTTACTAATGTCTCCATAGATCTTGCAATGAACGGTATCAATAGTAGATGGCATTTTATAGAGTCACACACAAAGATTCCCAAAAATGACTTCATAAGTATGATAAAATTTATATTAACTTCTATATTTTTTACTTTCAATAACATAACTTACAAACAAATTTATGGGACTCCTATGGGCTCCCCACTTTCTCCGATCATTGCCGATATAGTCATGCAGGACTTGGAAACATTGGTAATTGATAATTTAAATTACGAACTGACTTTCTATTTCCGTTATGTAGATGATATTATTTTATGCACTTCCGTTGACAATATTATATACGTTTTAAATGAATTCAACAATATAACGATAGACTAAAATTTACATTAGAAAAAGAGGATAATCGATGTATAAGCTTTTTAGACATAATGATCAAAGTAAAAGATAATAAAATTTATTTAGATTGGTATCACAAAAAGACATTCTCAGGTAGATTACTCTCATTTTTTTCAAATCATCCGACTTGTCATAAATTAGGAACAATTTATAGCTTGGTAGATAGAGCTATATTGCTATTACATCCTCAATTTCACAAAAAAATATAGAGAAAGTGTTAAAAGAAATAATTCTGCACGTTCTAAATTGCTGAATCAGATTTCGCGGGTCTAGTAAATCATGTGGTAATCGATGAGATGGCGCATCGAAGAAGGATTGGTGGGAGATGTCGCAGAGTGCGTAGATCCCTTGGTCTCTTTCTCTCGGGAACCTTCCTGACGTGCGGTAGCGTGGTCGATCAAGAGCGAGCGAGCAGAGAACAAGAGAGAGAGAGCAAGGGATAAGTACCTCAAAAGAATATCTAATTTAGCATTTATTAAATCGAAAGTTTTTGCGTTTGCTGCACAGCGTATGCATTGCTTAATAAAATAAAGTTAAAGTCTACCACGGTCGCATCACTCTTGTAGAAGGTGTAAAGAGAGCATTTGTAATACAGAACTTGTCGTTAATCAATTAGACAAATTATAGACTTAACATTTAAACAAAAAGAATTGTCTCAGAAATTCAATTGGAAACCAAAACATCCTTCATTCCACAGTAAAATTTATATAAAAAAATTTAACAGAAAGTTATTAATATTTTGCTATTCAATGGTTATCCTCTTAACTTAATTTTCATAGAAATAAAACGCAGATTGAAACATCTTTCAACGAAGAAATTTAACAAGTCTAACAACAACAATATAATAGATACTAATAACATAAATACGAACATTAAATATTTTGTCATACCATATATAGAATCAATTTCTGATAAAGTCGCTTCAGCAATAAGAAGACTTGACGTAGTGGTAGGATATCGTTGCATTAAAAAATTGAATGACTTCATAAGGGTTCAAAAAAACAAAAACGATTGTCCCAAGAATTCTAATGTTATTTATAAATTGAATTGCAATGATTGTGACGCCACATATGTCGGACAGACAAAAAGACAGTTAGAAACGAGACTTAAAGAACATCAAAATAATATTAAATTAGACTCTGCTAAGCATTCGGTTGTCACGGAACACATTCTAAATGAACAGCATACATTTGACTGGGATAACACTAAGATTATGGATCATGAAAATAATTACCATAAAAGGCTAATATCTGAAATGATCCATATTAAAGAACAGAAAAATGGAATTAATTTAAACAAAGACACTATGAATTGCTCGACAGTAGTTATTTTGACATACTTAAAAAATTAGCTGAATCATAGTTTAGAAAAACATTGGTAATAAATATATACATCACGCTCTCTACCTTGACATTTGTTATTTAGACTTCGCAACACACATTTAAAATTTTGAGAAGAAGAACTTGTTAAAACGATAATGTAAGTTGAAAGATTTTTCAATTTTTCTCCCCAACATGATTAAATGTCGCAAAACTTGGAATCTCAGACCAATCGTCTTACTTTATCCATTGTTTATCAGTGAAGAATCGTTAACTTTGTATTTTAATATTTGAGTTTTATGTATTGAAGCAGACTGTAGTGCAGTCGAAACGTTTACGTTGTATATATTGTTTCTCTAATGGAATAAGAATTTAATTATTAATAAATCTTTATATCTTGTAATTTTGCTCGTTTAGTTGGCCTACAATATTTATTTCTTTTAATTTCGTTAATTTATACGAGCTTTTCATCAATGAATTTTTGAAGAAATTATATTTAGATTATTCGTATTTTGGTAATACGGACACAAAATTGAAACCAGCTTATCGTCGCGTAATAGATAAAAGAATTGACTGTATCAAACAATATACACCATGTGAATTTCAATGCAAGCCTCGTAAACCAATTCCTCAATTAAAAGCTTCAGAATTAAGATTTATTTTACTGTATATTGTGTTATAGTCCGAATGACTATAACTATATTATATTAAATATAGTTTTAATAATAAATTAGTAAGTCGGCTATTATACAATCATTTGAGAAACGTTCTCACGCTCTCGCTAAGCGCTTATCGCGAAAAGACGCAAACGCGATGAAATATAAGCGTTACACCGAAAACCGCGGATCGCAAGCGAAGAATCAACCTGCTTCGCTTGCACCTAGATAAAAGCGTGTGAATAAAAATTAGCCAATGAAAGAGCTTCCCTACATCTTCCTCCGAAAGATGTAGAAAAGGGCAGGAGACCACCGCGAACGGAGAGCGAGGCGATGAAGTCAGTCACTAACGAAAATCCAAAAAGTCAAGTCGCTAATTAGAACCTAACTAGGAGTCGAAGACAAGCCGCAGAATATAAACTATCACCTGTAATCTGACTATCGAGAGCGAGCATACTTAACTAACCACCCAGGTGGGATTACACAGAATTAAACCAACTCAAGAAATAAGGGAAATAAAAGATTTATTCAGATAAACAAGCGAAGTTAGTCAAAGTGGAGACGCCCGCCGATACTAGGATCCTCATCCTTTAGTCGACTGAGACTCCAAAATTTTCCGTGCCTTCCCGGAGGCACAACAATTGGTCCCGTATTATTCAAGAAAATTTTCAATATTCAAATATATATAAATAGATTATATTTTGAGGGGAGATAACCACCAATTCAACCACGTGTTGCCCTGTAAATAAAGTTTTATTCAATAGCTTACATTATATCTACACCCTAGTTTCACTACTCATACTCCCTTTACCTGTAAATAGAGAAACGACATTAAGGTTTCTACTTCAATGGTCACTTCCCTCTTTATCACTTTCTATTAATAGTTTATCTATAATATTTCTCTTCTGCCTCGTGCTGTACTTTCCTTCTCTCTATATGCTCAGTTGGGTCCAATAATCCACCTTATCGACGCTACTAAAGCGCGGTAAGATCTGAGTTAAAGAAATACATTTTCTTTATATCCCCCTCTTTAGGGAAGATGATACTATACGTACATGTGAGCAGTGTTATCTACTACTATAACTACATTCTTCTATTATAAGTGTGCTATATGCTATATCTTCTTCGTAGTTGATTGCTTCTGCAGGAAATATCTTCGTTATATGGAAAAGATTGGATTCCTCTTTGTTGTATCTAGTGTTTATTTTGTATATTGACTTCGATATCTTTTCGGTAATTTGGTATGGTCCGATTTTTAATTCGTCCAATTTTTTCCTATTTAATTTGTTACCGTTTCCAACGTATACCATGTGTTCTACTTCAAATTCGTAATGTAGCCTATCCTCATTGAATAGTTTTTTGTTCATGCGATTTTTTTGTGTTTTTAAGAGCTGTTTCCCGGTCTTGTATCCAGTGATGTTCTATGACATTTTGTTTCAATTCAATTGGTAGTATTGTAGTGTCTGTACCGTCTAGTAGGTATTTTGGTGCAAATCCCGTGACCGTGTGTTCGGTTTCATTATATTTTTATACACATTGTTTTGCTATTGTTGTTCATGCTATTTTCTTTTGGTTTTCGTTTATTGCACATCTGATTTTATTCACTAATGTTTGGTTTAGCCTTTCGTTTAGGCCATTTGAAAAAGGTGAATCTACCGCTGTAAAAATTAGAGTAATGTCTTTATCCATTAAAAATTTCTTGAATTCCTTTGAATTAATTCCTGGATATTGATCTGCCAAGATTGTATTGATTTTGTCCATCTCTGAAGTGCTTTGTACCAGTTTGATAAAATTAGTAGCATCTTGAGTTTTTGATGTTATTATATAAGCGTACCTAGTGAAGTGGTCCACTAGTAGATGTAGATATTTTTTTGTTGATCGTGATCCTCTAAAATCTCCAATTGTATCTATCGAGATTATTTCGAATGATTTTTTCGCTGGTCCCAATTGGGACATGAAGCCATATTTAGCTTGTCCTCTTGATTTGTTTTTTCTGCATATTGTGCAGTTTCTGCATATCTGTTTTATGTTTTTTGTTAAGTTTTTTGCAGTATAGAAGGGGCTGATTTTTCTTATCATTTGGTTTATTCCTAAGTGGCACATTGTCCTATGTAGTTTTTTTATAAACTCCCTACTAAAAGGTTCTGATAAGATTATCTTCTCTTTTTTATTTATTTTCTTATAATATACATTCTGTTTTGTAATTAATTTTCCTATATTTTTTTGTATTTCTTTGTTCTTGTCTTGATCTAACTTAATGTCTTTTAGATCTATTAGATTGACTATTTCTAGTGTCTTTTCATTATTTGTATCTGATTCTAGTACTGGGTTTCGATTTAAAGCGTCAGCTTCTAGATTATTTTCTCCTGGATTGTATATTATTTGGAAATTGTACTGTGATAGGAAATATGTTAACTCTCTTAGTTCTTCGTCTGTCCTAGATCTTATATTTAAATTCTCCAATGGTTTGTGGTCGCAGTATACTTTAAATGATTTTTCAATTAGCCAGAAATGCCAGTATTTAATGGCTTCTTTTATTGTTAAACATTCCAAGTATATCGCTTTTTTCCGTTTTTGGCATTTGTTTAATTTTTTGAAAAGTAAGCCACTGGTTTTTCTTCACCATTATCTTGAGTTTGTTTTAAAACTGCTCCAATTCCTTGTAACAATGCATCTGTGTAGATTTTTATTGGACGTTTGTGGTCAAATATTTCTAAATATGATTTAGAACATAATAGGTTTTTAACCTTATCAAATGATTTTCGACATTCTTCTGACCACATGAATTCTTGGTTTTTTCTCAGTAGCTTGTACAGAGTTTAGTATTATTGTTCTATTTAGAATGTACTTATGGTAGAAGTTTATCTTTCCTAAAAACTGTCTGATATTTGGAGTAGGAAGGACAGCGGTAGATTCACCTTTTTCAAATGGCCTAAACAAAAGGCTAAACCAAACATTAGTTTTTGGAGTAGGAAAATTCTAAATTGGTATCACGTTGTCATTCAATAGACTTAACGTGTTGTTCGTAATTATGTGTCCCAGATATCTTACTGATTTTGAAGCAAACTTACATTTTGTGAATTTTAATCTGAAACCTTCTGTTGATAGTGCTTCCAATACTAACATTAAATGTTTAATATGTTTAGCAAAGTTTTTGGAGAATATAAATATATCATCTATAAAACTTACCGCAAATGTTGTTAGGTCGTATTTTCTTAAAATATTACTTATTATCCTTTGGAATATTGCCGGCGAGGTTTTCAGACCGAAAGGAAGGCAAGTCCATTGGTAGTGTCCATTTTGTGTTATAAATCCCGTTTTCTTTCTATCTTCGATTCGTAATAGAATAGACCAAAATGCGGAATTTATCGTATATCCAACGTTGAAAAATATGAGCAGTCCCTCGTTTGTATTATTAAGTCATCAATCAGAGGAAATGGTTGGGCTTGTGGTACTACAATTTTGTTTAGATCTCTAAAGTTTATACATAACCTTGATTTTTTGTTTTCGTCTCTCTTGAATGCGAGAGTTACCGGGATCGCGAATGGACTGTATGAATTTTCTATTAGATTTTTCTGTAAAAGTTTTAAAATTTGCTTTTCTTTCTTGTTCTCAATGCTACATTTGTATGGTCTTTTACTGCAATATTTATCGATAGGTCGATATGGGCCTCGTAATCTTTTACGGTGCCTACGTCGTATTTGTCCTTTGCGAATATTGATCTGTAGTTGTTTATTAATGCTTCTATCTCTTCTTTTTGCTGAGAGTTTAGGTGATAATCTATTTTTATTTCACAATCTATTTCATTTATATGCTCATTGAAATTTAGTAGGTTTGTTCCAATGTTTTCATCTTTTGCTGAAGCTTCTTCTTCTTTTTTTTTGTAGATTTGGTGTAGCTTGTGTGATTTTCAGGTCTTCATTTTGTACTAATTTGAACTGTTCTATTATATCTAGGCCTATTAAAAATTCATAATCAAAGTTTTCCTTATCTATCACGTGTACATACATTTCTTTTTCAATTTCGAAAATTTTGATTTTTATAGCTATCATTCCTTTAGTTTTTCTCACACCATTAATTGTTTGTAATTCTGTATTGCTATAGTTTTTTCCTCACTCTTTAGTTTCGTTAATTTTGAATTAATTAAAGAGACATTTAAACCAGAGTCGTATGTCCCCTTTATTTTCAATGTGTCGTTGAGTACTAATCCGATTTTAATTAATGGTGTGTTTATTTGTTTTTTTGTTGCAATTCGCTAATCAATTCTGCCTCTATTACGGAATTGTTTACCTGTGTATTTGGATGTCCTCTTTCGTTATTCTTCTCTTTTGATTTGAACCAACATGTATCTTCCGGGTGATACCGGTCTCCTTTATTTAGTTGCTTACAAATTTTGCATGGTTGTTTCGCATTAGTTTTTTCTTTGTATCTAAAACTTGTATTCTTCTCTCTTTTGAGGATATTTTTTTTGTTAAGTGCTCATGTTTATTTAGTTCATTAAACAAATTTTTGGTTTCATTTAAACATTCTCTTTCAATTTTGTGTAATATGTAATTTGATACGCCCGCTGCAATTAAATCAATTAGGATTCCCCTGTCTATTGATTTTCTTACTTCTAACAAGAGTCTTTCCTTCTTTACAGCATAATCTAACAAGGAACCTTCAATATATTTAAATGATAGTGCATATGTAATTGGGTTCCATCCCTTATTTACATAAGTTGCATCGTCTTTTCCTGCGCCGAAACGCCAAGTTCGGACAGGGGAGCGTTCAATTTAAATATTTTGCTAACTTGAACCCTAATACGGTAAAATTCGGTAACGAAAGAGTTACTTACTTGTATTTAGGTACTTTCAGTAACTCACGGTACAGTTGGGCGCCAGGCGCATGTGAATGCGCCACGATATTCTTGAAAACGGTACTTAAGGTAGCCTATTAAAATTCGATATAGAGTCGCGGATCTATAGGATGGTAGTCGATGGTTGAGAGAGAGGTATAGAGAGACATACACGTGGTGTTAGAATTTGACATATATATATATTTGACACTTAAGACTAACAATGGTACATATGATTAGTATAATTGGACAATATAAACATAGGATAATATTAATATATAAATTAGCGGTATGAACAAAAATTATAGTAGTAATATCTCGGCGACTATGACGGAATGACAGAATTACGCTATTAACGTTTTATCAATAATAACAATTTTTAAATACTTTAACTAAATTTTCGATAATATTATACTAACGGAAATTATACGGAACAACAAAACAAGATCGGTAACTGATATACTTTTTAAACTTATTTTCGCGGACACGCGGTACATACAGAGGTCACAATTATCAACTCAAGACACGGCGCGGTATCCAAAAAAAAGGTAACAAATAGACAACGGCAATTTCGTGACTCTCTCGTCGAGTCGAAAAATGAAATATTTAACAAACTCGCGGAGAACGGCTGCACGCAAATTCCGAAAATCTACTGAGATCACATGTACAACAAAACGTGACTCTGAATACAGCGATAAACTATAATGTACGATAATCGCTCGCGAAAAACGATTGACTGTCGGCGGCGCTTTTCGGAGAGGGCTCGGTTCGCGATCTCGAAGTCGGCCGGCTCCGCGGTACGGTACTCAGAGTGAGAGAGCCCGCTCTCTTTTACACAAAACAATACGATACTGAGAGACACGGTACTCACGGTATTACTCTAGAACTCCAACACACACGGTACCGACCAACATCTATCTACGGCTACCTGAGAGGCGGCTTACAATTTTCGGCGGCGAAGAATCTTCTCTTGGTCGTGTAGTCGGATCTCTGGAGGCACTCTCTCTCACGTGTGGCACACCAAACAGTGGAGAGCCGGGCCTCGCACGTCTTGGTACCTTCCGTACCGCGCCGATCTCTCGCGCATTCCCTCGATGATAGGGTCGATGGCGGGGGCCCTAAAGTCTTCCCCGCCTCCCTCTCTAGCGGGGTAATTCTCTCGCCGGTATCTTCATGCTGCTCGAGAGGATTTTTCTCCGGGTTTGTTCCTGCGGCATTTCTTCTGAGGGAACAAGCGGTAGGCTGGCCGGGCCCTCCGTCGTCCTTCTCCAGGAGCGGCCCAGGTGTAGGTGTGACTCGGAGTCCTCTCGATATCCTAGAATATTTGTACGGCATCAACATTGCGCGAGAGATAATAAATTGAATTCGGCTACTCGATACTTAACTGCGCGAGGTCCCGTGCTCTCTTGCTCTCACTCTCGATCCATCCTTCTCTCTCGGCTGCGGTATTCCGGCATCCTCCGTCTCTCTCCCTCTTGCTTTACAACTTCTCCTGCCGCTCTCTCGGGCCGTCTTTGTCGCTCTCCCTACGAATCATGTTGCACGCGCATCGACAGGCCGACGCTGCGTGCAACTGCGGTTCTCGCAAAAAATACGGTAAAAAAACGAAATAACGCAAACGGATCGCACCCTTCCCGAAATGAGGGGCGCTCCAGATCCCCGCGTCCTACCCGATCGGGCTTTTCGCCCTTGTGACGGCGCTCCAAAAGCGTCACGTCACAAAGTTTCACAAAATCTGTTTCTCCATGTATTCCAGTCCGCATTAATTGTAATTTTTAACATCATGGAGCTATACTAATCCAGGCTATTTTTGTCTAATAAATGTCTAAGTGTTTCAATTTTTTCTTTATCGTCTGTGATACCAAATCGTTCACATTCTTCTTTAAAAGTGTCAATCTACTGGTTTGCATTAGCATTCTTAGTTGTATATTTTTCTATGGTGAATTTCTCTGAGATTTTCTTCAAATTTTGATGTTTGTTAGCGTCTCTTTCGACCAGTTTCATTAATATTTGTTTTAGAGCTTTATCCGCCGTTGTTTCTTTCGTATCTGTTTTCGTATCTGTAACTTCTTCTAAAAGGTAATCAGAAAATTGCATGTTTCCAGACTCGTCTATATATGTATCACGTAGGCTTTCTGACATTTTGATCCACACTTTTCTTTTTTGGTGTCTCTTTAATTGTATATTTTACTTTTGCAAATATCTTTGTTTTACATACCTCTGTGTGCAATGAGGCTTGTTGCAGTTCGTTTGGTATTTCAAATGTGTGTGCTTGTGAGCACGGCGGCTGATACAGCCTTGGCGGGAAGGCTCGGTGGTCAAGGAATTGTAAGGCAAACTCAAAATTTTACTAACACTCAAAATTTAATTTCCTTAATAACTATGATCAACAACAATCCCCTTTCGCTCAATCTGCGGGGATTTGAACGCCTTATCTTGCAATAACTCTCGCTGCCGTTTTTTTGGTTTTACCTGATACGGAACTGAACAATTGGTTTGTGTACCTCGAACGACTTCTCGAAGCGATCTGAGCTCTTTTCCCTAAACGCGCTACTGAGAAGGTCAACGGTCGCGATGGTGGGGAAATAATACCACTTCTTATTATTGTTTACATGTGACCGCTGGATGATCGCCGCGTTCGCGAAGCGTGTACATATTGAGTTAACGAGCAGCCAACGGGTGGTTCGAAACAAAATGTTTTATCTTCAGGTGTCGTTATTGAGGTTATGCATAAAACGTTTGACTTTCCGTCTGGGGCTGGTTTTGCCGTGAATTCGAATTGCATCTTTTCCATGATATTGAGTTTAAACCCTCTGAATTTTCTTCTTGTAGAAAAATTGTCGTTTTATAATGGATTATATTTTAAGGGGAGATAACCACCAATTCAACCACGTATTGCCCTGTAAATAGAGTTTTATTCGATAGCTTACATTATATCTACAGCCTAGTTTCACTACTCGTACTCCCTTTACCTGTAAATAGAGAAACGACAATTAAGGTTTTTACTTTAATGATCACTTCCCTCTTTACCACTTTCTATCAATAGTTTATCTATAATATTTCTCCTCTGCCTTGTGCTGTACTTTCCTTCTCTCTATATGCTCACAGTCGGGTCCGATAATCCACCTTACCGACGCTACTAAAGCGCGGTAAGATCTGAGTTAAAGAAATACATTTTCACAGTAGTTAACAGATTGTCGATATGACAGGACAACTGTCGTGTTTCTATTTTTAATTAATGTAATTGCTGAATAAGAACAACACTTGAAAAGGACCACAATGTGGGTCGAAACGTAGTGTGTACTTATTTTTAATAAATGAATAGCCAGTTTTTGGTCAAATTAAATTGCATCTTATTTTTTGTAAAATACATTTTCTTTATATATATAAACACTATTGCTTATTACATGCTATTTATTAATAAAGCTCGAAAATATTTAGATAATTTTTTTGAAATAATGTCACTTCTTTATGATAATACTTCTCTTAGCATTAATGTACATAATTTAATTCATGTTGTTGATGACGTAGAATTTTTTAATTGCACACTAGATAACATATCAGCTTTTCCTTATGAAAGTATGTTAGGTAAAATAAAAAAAATGATCCGAACAGGTAATCATCCTTTATCACAAGTGTGTCGACGTCTTTATGAAATTAATAATATTCCAAAACTATGTCCAAATTTCAGTGAAATATCAATTTTAAAACAGAAAAATGGTTCTAATAATAAATTGATTATACTTAAAGTAAATTATAAAGGATTTAAATTAAGTTCCGAAAAACCTAATAATATTGTTTTACTAAAAAATGATTTAATAATACAAATAACTGAGATTATATGTAATAGCTCATTACAAAATAATAATACTTACGAAATTAAAAGATATGTTTGGGAGAAAATAAAATCTATGTATACGTATCCACTAATGTCACATAATTTGCAAGAATGGAAATTAGCACCAAAAGTGTCTTCTACATTAATTTCTTGTGATATGCATGATATTTACAGTAAAATTGTTATAATTCCATTAATTCGTAACAAAAATGACAAAAAAATCAAAGAATTTTATGCTTCAGCATTATTACATGCTGAAGAATATTAATTGCAAAAAAATATGTGTGTTTCAAATATTGTATCACATATATGTATATACATATATATATATATGTATATACATGAAAGCTTTGCGTACGCGTCGGTAAGTGTTGGATGCATGAGGGACGGCGCCACTGAAGAGAAAGAAAGAGATAGAGATAGAGAGAGAGAGAGAGAGAGAGAGAGATAGGGAGAAATGAATAAGAGCTCCACGTGGTTTTTGCTATTGAGTTTATGTAATATTATATAAGGTTGATAAAGTTTGTTGAGTTTATAAAATTGATAAAATTTATTGAGTTTAACTATTGTAAGTTGATGAGTGATAAGAAGTAGGAGGGCATGAACATTTAATTGTCGATTCTCTACATTTTTAGGTTAGTAAACATTTTTGTAAATTGTTTGAAAAAGGGAAACTTCATAAATTAATAAATCTCTACATTTTTAGATGAATTCATTGGTGTTTTGCTTTCCCGAGAGAAAAAACCGAAATCATATTATATACATATATACATATATGTGTAAAGAATTATATATATATATATATATATATATATATAATAAATATTGTATTAAATTGTATTATATGTATTAAATATTGTATTACGTGTATTAAAAACCAAAAATTACGAAAAATAAAAACATTAAAAATTATAAAATTTTAATGTATAAATTATTGCTTAGAATTAATCATAAACTGTTTGAAAAACGAAAAAAACTAGTTATAAATTAGTTAAAAACAGATCAAAAGCTGCTTATAAAATGATTAAAGATTGCTAATAAAATGGACAGAAACTGATAAAAAATTGGTCAAAAAAATATCACAAACTGATTAGACACTGAGCAAAAATCTGATTAAAAACTGGTCAAAAACTAAATAGTTTTAATATCCAGTTATTGGCGAACCAAGCGTCTCCCAAACCTGTCAATTTCTGGCCAGTTTGATTGGCCAAAAACTAACTAGTAACCAGAATTCTTGGCCAGTTACTTGCTAAAAACTGGATAAATTTCTACTCGGGTCAATATAAAACATGAAATATAATTTAGTAATATAAAATAGAGGAACAGAGAGATAGTATTACAGTAAAGTGATGAAATTTCTCTATTCTGCGTTACTAAATTACATTTCATATGAGCCTAAACACACACTTTCCATAATACATAAGAGTATGGTTTCGCCTAATCATATTGCTCGATTCGGTCGTTCGTAAACATAGCAATATGTCGCCATCAATGTTTGTGAAAAATTGATCTATGGCCGTTTTTTGGGCATGATGTTCTCATAAAGAGTAGCGTGATGGGCACAAAGTGCCATTCAAAGCCCCGTTCTGTTCCAAAACTTCCATTGAATAGCACAAAGATGGCAGCGATTAAAAGTATATTCCAATGTGAAAATTCGTAACAAAATATATTAAATTTTCTAATTGTATTATGTGTTGTGTGCCTCGGGTAAGGCACAAGGAGTCGCACCAAATTGGGATGAGGATCCGGGGCGTCAGGACTTATTTCGGGTGTATTTAATGAACACACATCACTTTTTATTATTAAAGAACTTTTATTCCAATTACCGCTTGACTTTTCTTTATTTCAACACTGTTACACTTGTGCGTATATCTATTTAGCGGCACTATTTAACTATAACTTCGCGTATCGCACGCGACTGCGAAAAGATGTTAAAGATCGCACGCGGCTAGCGAGGTCGTTTAATTAACGACTCGAGATTGACTTCGAAGCGACTTAGGAGTGACTTAGCGACTGACTGGCGCGTCTCTTGCTTCGTTTTTATAATATCGCTTTTTGGAAATTCCTTGATCGGAAAAGGTGCCTGGCAACGGGCCCCCTCGGTCAAGGACCTAGGTGCAAGCAAAGTAAATTCCAAGTCCTTCCGCTTTGCTTGCATATTGGGCAATTTCGGTTCCGCGTGTATCTCGCAGCGTATGCGTTTTTATGCGGTCAGTGCCCGTCGTCAAGCGGTGTAATATGAGTATTTATTTCTTAATAATTATATCTTTTAGGAATATAACATCCCTCTCCCGTTAAAGAAGAAAAACGAAGGTACGTAGTTTTTTGCTTAAAACTAAAGTTTATAAATGTTTTATACCCGTTTACAATATAATTACAATCCACTAAGAAAAACACATATCCCTGCAACAATGAAATCATTAACTCTAGCATCGAATTAAGTCCTGGGCAGTTTAAAGATAACCAATTTTCGTTGACTGATAATAGAGACAAATGGTTTATCAATTTATCGTCGGTATCCATTCCTCATGACATAATAGGCCTCTTACAGCTAGGTGAAAATTTCAACTTACCAATGGGGGACTCCAATAAATTAACAACTGAATTCGTTAAGAATATAGAAAATAATTTAGTAAGAATACCATTACACAATAGAATAGAGATTAGGAACCATACCGCGGACATTATCAACAATTTACCGTCTTACAACATTCCTAAACATAAAATAAACACAAGAATACGTAATTTTGCTTCCCACACTAACAAGTTCCTTAAAAATAATCCGAATTTGTTATTAACAAGAGCGGACAAAGGAAATATTACTGTAGCGCTTGACAAAGATAATTATTACAACGAGATAAATAATCTCCTCAAAGATGCGGATACGTATAATATAATCAAAAAACATCCGGGAAAAAACTTACTAACAATTTGCACGACATTTTAACGCAATGGAAGAAGTCTAATTTCATTTCAAATCAAACTTATAGAAGCCTTTACTGTAGCGATGGGATCCTACCGAGGGCTTATGGTCTGCCAAAGGTACACAAGCCAAACTGTCCATTTAGAATCATTGTATCTTCGTTGAATAGCCCTCTCTACAATTTAGCAACTTTTCTCCATAAAATAATGTATAAGAATTTCCCGAAACCAGAGAGTCATGTCTCAAATAGTTTCGAATTAGTCAAAAAGTTATCAAATACTTATGTTAATGATAACATGACTCTAATCTCCTTAGATGTAATTTCTCTTTTTACCAACATCCCTATAGAATTAGCATTGGAAAGTATTTCATTAAGATGGAATTTCGTCAAAGATAATTGTACCATCCCACAACACGAATTCTTGATAGCAACCTCTTTTATTTTGAATTCCACGTATTTCGCTTTTGACGGAACTATTTATAGACAAACCTTTGGGACACCAATAAGCTCTCCGCTTTCTCCCATTGTAGCGAACATTGTTTTACAAGATTTGGAAAGTAAAGCTCTTAAAGCCCTCAAATTTACTCCATCCTTTTACATTAGATATGTTGGCGACATAATACTTACTACCCCTCCTTCTTTGTGCAATCATACACTAGATATTTTTAATTCGTTCCATCAACGCTTGCAGTTTACAATAGAAAGAGATAAAGACGGTAAATTGAATTTTTTGGATCTAACTCTATATTTAAAAAACAACAACATATCTTTTGATTGGTTCCACAAAGCTACTTTTTCGGGTAGATACTTAAACTTTCATTCCCAGCATCCGATTTGTCAGAAACGAGGAACTATAATAGGTCTAATAGACAGAGCGATATTTCTATCTCATCCGTTACACCACCAAAAGAATCTTGAAATGTGCATCGAAATTTTACTCAATAACTACCCGTTAGATTTCATTTTTAGAACAATGAAGAAACGCTTAAGGATGATATTGAGCGATGATTATTTAAATGAAAAAAACAACTTTTGTAAACAGAACAAGGAGCGAAATTTCTTCTTCACGATACCGTATGTCCCAATTATTTCGGAACAAATAAAAATTATAACCAAAACGATAAATGCAAAAATTACATACACAGGTCTAAATAAATTGAGCAAGTTCATCAAAGTACATAAAGATCCAATAGACATCTCTAATTACATGAACGTGGTATATAAGATAAATTGTAATAATTGCGATGCCTCTTACGTAGGACAAACGAGCAGACAAGTGCATACTAGAATAGCTGAACATCGCAACCACATTAGAAGAAATACAGCAAATCGTTCTGTTATAACTGACCATAGAATAGAGTTTAACCATGATTTTAATTGGAATGACATAGAAATCCTAGACAACGAACCGAACTTAAATAAAAGACTGGTCTCCGAAATGTTATATATTAAAAGACAAAAGAATAGTTTAAACTCACAAACAGACACGGAGATGTTACCAGACTCTTATTCTACCATAATTAATAAATTACCCAAAATTTAATATAATTTTTCTATTTCTTTTTAAAGGAGAAGAATTTTTAAGTATTTGTTATTTAGTATAAATTATATACATATAATATGTGAAAAATCAGCGCTCAATACCTTGTTTTTAACCTTTTTTTTTAAATTTTTTAAAATTTTTGTTATTATATGATGTTTATATTATCTCCGAAATAAACATAGTTTCCTGTTTTGTTCGTCTTCATATAGTTATTTTGAAACATTACGTAGTCGATTTCAGAGGACTAATAACGTGCTATCGTCTCAGCATTATTCGCTTTTATTATAATCTTAAGCAAATAAAATGGAAATCCACATATATGTAAGTTATCTTTCTTGAATCTTATTAAACTGATTTCACTCCATAAATTTCAAAGACTTAAAACATTAAATTCTCATCTTTAGATGCAAGAAAATATATAGACTTAACTCACATTTTGCCTTCCGGGCTTTTCAACCTAGAGAAGAAGCAAAATGAGACAATTGTCAAAAAACATATTGGAATATATTATGGAGCGAAACAAGATCTCACGTCTTGAACATTATTTATTTATAATTAATTTTATTGTGTTAATGTAATATTTTTGCGATTTATTTATACCGTACGCGCTGAGGAAGGCTCAAAAAAAGAGCCGAAACGTTCGCACTTTATTGTCATACTTGTATATCAAATGTATCTTTTATGATTATTAAAACCTAACTATTATAATTCTTTATAATTTTTTAAAAAATACGCGCCTCGTTAACTGCGCTTGGCTCCTATAGCTAACTCATAGCCTGAGACTTAGATTGATTTAAAATTAGCAGAGTCGTTTGATTGTTTATACATATTCAATCAATTTCAATTTATAATTACAATCGTTTCTTATTTTCTAAAAACGTGTGCTCTTGCTTCTTTTCAGTATGGATCTAGGCAAATTCCAGTCATCGTCAAGTATTGTTACTCTCGGTTTTCTTTTTGTGTTTTTTTTTTTGTTTTTTATTTTCCAATTTATAATGACAATAATAAATATTATGATTATGGTTATTATTAATCCGCTCGAGGTCATGGGGTAAATAAATTGTCTCTTTGTGTAAAACTTCTGTTTGTTGTCTCGTAAATCGTTGTCTATGTCGTTTATCTTTATTCTTAACTCTATTAGTTCTATGTTGTGTTGTGTCAGGTTATCTAATGTGTCGAGTATTCTTATGTCTCCGTCTTGTGATGGTGCAATGCTGAAATTTGGTAAATATGTGTCTATGTTTGCTACGTAAATTGTCTCTTTTGTCTCTAATGTCATGTCCTCTGTTTTAATTTGGCAGTTTCCTCGTAAGGTCAGTCGGCCTGTATTTTTTATCATCAAATTTCTTTCTGTATATTCATCGAATTTTTTATTTATTTTTTCTTCTTTGGCTGTTGAGTACAACTATGTATGTATCTGATGTAACGGGATCCACAACGTCGTTCTCGTTATCCGATAGTGTACCTTACATTCATGCTTATTTTGCATTTGTTGCGTATACAGTTGCAATTCGCACGGTATATTCGTACTTATGCGTACTTATATCGTATAATATTCGTACTTAAATCGGCATGCTGTGCTCGCATATATAATAAGAGTATTTTATTACATTTCTGAAAACCTTTGTTTGTTATAATCAAATATGTTAGTTTAAAGTTATCTATGGCAAACATATTGTTTTCTATTCGTATACTTTTAAACGTTTTATTATATGCTGGCGCGGGGAATTCGATTGCATTTATAATGTAATATTTAGGTTGTAAAATTATTGGAAACTGCAGTATCGTATATAAGTTATAATCTTTACTTACGTATGCGCTTACGCTTGCATGTTTCTTAATTTCGTGCCAGCTTGCTGTATGTGTCCTAAATGGGAAGTAATATCCCTGTTTTAATTGCGCTGCGGCTTCCTTTACCATAAATGTGCGACAATGTTATCGAACGGTATTAATTTTGAATGCATGTTTCCTTCCTCGATTTGCGCCAAGTATTCTATAATATTTTCAGCGTCCCTAATGGAGTCTGTTAAAGCTGCCATAATTGCTTCGTATTCATTCCTGTATTTTTTCTAATGTAATATATTCTGCTAAATTTTCTTGTAAGAGTTTCTCACTTCGTTCTATTATATTTTCTAATTTGTTTAAGTGTGTTAACGTGTCGTTGATTACTGTCAGTTGGTTTCGAACTGTGTGTTGTATTGTGCTTTGTCGGCTATTTATTAACTCTAGTTGTTCATTTATATGTTTTTTGTCCTCCGCGTCCATGGTACCAAACAACGTTTTCGCTACTGCACCTATTCCGTTAATTATTCCCTTGCGTTTGTCTGTACGTCTGTCGTAAATTGTAGTTATTTGCATTGTTATATTTTCTAAATAGTTTAATTTTTGTTTTGCAATATTAACTAAGTTACGGCATGTTTTCCGTTGCGTTAATACATTGCACGTTTATTCTGTTTGTTCTATGTAATTTCGTATATGTCCCTGCTTTGTACTTAGTGTTGCTAGATCTAATTTTATCACTAACTTCCATGTGCTTTTAGAGTAGTGTAAATGACCTATTCTTTCGAAGTGTATACCTGGTTCGTTGGTGAATTCTTCGAGTTTGTACGATTCTTGGCTTGACCGTCTTAATACCGCTGCGTTGGCATTGAATACGAGTAATTGAATCCTGTAATAACATATAATTATAATAATAACGTATAATTCCTCTTACTACTTTATCTTTAATCGTGTGTATATACTTTTGTATGCAATTTTTTATTACTAGAGAGGAGCGTTCGCTTTATGTGTCGTCTGTCGCCACCCTTTAGTCCTATGAACTTTTCTCGCGGTTATGTCTCGTTACGAATCGTGTACGTATTCCGGACAGCGCTTTGTGCCCTGGTTTAACTCCAGGTGCTCGGTGTGCTCGGATGAAGCGTGGTGCCAATGGGGTGCCTATCGGGCGCCGGTTGTAGAACCAGAGTTGCCCCGTGATCGGCTGGAGCGGGCCTATGAGGCCGTAAGCCGCATAGTGAACCTGATGTGGTCCTATCAGGTTACCCTAGACGTGCGCACCGGGATGCGAGTTGTGCATGAGATGTGTGTGGTGCCCCTAGGTCAGGCGCTGTGGCTTTTGTCTTGGCTAATAGGAGCGGCCTTGGACGTGGGAAAACGCTTCCCCTATTATTTTTCGCGTGAATACTTAGGAGGAGACTCGTCTCCCCCTCGTGGGTCACGGCCTTGTCGTGGCGAGGGGGCTCACCCTTTGTAGAAGGATAGTCCTACAAGGGGTGCTAACAGTGACCCGTACCTCCTGTAGGGAGGTACACCGGCTCTCCGGTCTTGGAGGGCACCTTCAGGGGCTCTGCAGGGGGGAGGGGTCATGTGCCCCCCTGCAGGGTGCGGGTTTCGCGCACCCAAAGGGCCCGAGCTGGTGTGTGTGTTTATGTCGAGAGCGCTGGATCAATGATCTCACAGGCTATGTCGACGGGGACTTCGGTCTCTGGCAGGGTCTCCCATGTCGAACAGGCTGTGGGTGAGATCTGGTTGGCTCCCGGCATTGGGTGAATGTGTGTGTGCGTGTGTGTATGGATGGATGGGCCTGGTGGGGCCAAAAGGGTTTCGGCCCGCCACCCTTGGACGGTCACCAAGTAAAAAAAAACCAAAACAAAAAATATGGGAAGGCAAAAAAACATAAAAGTTTTTACCGGCCCAATGGTGTCGGATCACAGAGCCCGGCGGAGAGGGGGGTATCATCCCGGCCCTCGCTTTGTCGTCATCGAACGACGGGTGCGAGGAGAAGGGGGAGGTAGAGTCTGGGACTCCAATGGAGGTGGAATCTCAGACCTCGAACATCGAGAGGCCGGCAGTTATGCTGCCGGGCCTTGACTAGGAGGCGGACCTTGCTCCGTAGTGGCACGAGGCCGGTGCCAAGACTCCCACTGCGGAGCTGTTCCACAAGTCCATAGAGGAGTGGAATGCGCTGCAGGACCAGATCGATGGTTTCTTGGAGACCATCGGGAGGTATCTGGGAATGGGGAAGACGGGCGACGCGATGGAGGTGGCGGAGAACTTCACCGAGATCGTGAGGACCTGGGCGCAGGAACGCGTGTGGGTCATATCTGATCTCACGCGTCGGGAATGCGTCAGGTACGGAGAAAAGGCCGTCAAAGTCGATGCGGTTCCTGATCACGGAAGGGAGATCCGGGATCAGGGGACCGAGACGGAGAAAGAGATTGGGACGCCTGTTGTGGAGACTCCTTTGCCGGGGGAGTTGGTGGCCAGGCTTGAGGACATGTCCTCGAGACTGGCGGCCACCTCGGACCGGCTGGAGCTGATCGAGAGGCGCCTCATGGAGGGGAGGTCTAGTTGGGCAGAGGTGGCCTGGAGGGCTCTGGGGGAGAGGAATGAGATAAGGATGGAGACGGAGACAACGACGGGGACGGAGACGGAGACGGACGAGCGGACGGAGACGGGGAAGGACAAGAGGGGGACTATGGGGGAGTGGGCGAGAGTAATGAGGAGGGGAAGGAAAGGGGGAGGGGGGAACGACTGAAGGAGGGAGACCGCCGGTGGAGGCGGCAAGGGGGGAGGGAGAGTTGGCGACGAAGCAACCGTCGCCAATGTAATGAGAGAGGCGAGGTGCTACCGGTGCCTGTATGTAGGGCATACATGGCGCCGGTGCACCTCGATAGTAGACAGGGGCAGCCGTTGCTACCGCTGCGGCTCCCCTGGCCACAAGGCAGTGGGGTGCCTGTCCGGCCTGAGGTGTCCACTTTGTGTGGACTTCCGACGGCCGGCCAGGCACCGACTCGGAGGACCGGGGTGCCTGTCGGCACCGCCGGTTGGAGATGGGGGCGTGCCTCCCCTTTCCCCGTTGTCGGCAGTCGTGCCCACGGGCGCGGTTGTTCGTGGCGGCGGGGATCGGGGGAGGGGGGCCCATCATATCGAAGTTCGACGCCGGATGAAGGCGTCGGGGGGGGGGCGCTTAGGCCCTCATTCTTTTCCCCGACGACCTTTCGGGTGAGGGGTGGGCGGGCGTGCTCCCAAAAGGAAACTCCCCGGGTGCGGCCGAATCCTAACTCCCAAAGGAGCGGAGGAAGTCGCAACCGGGGGGGCCACGTGTTTCTGGCGGGTGGGCATCGCCCGTCCGCTCGGGGCGCCTGGGCCCCCCTCAATGACGGAGACGTGACGCACGGGGCCCTCTTACCGGGAGCCATAAGGCACCGGTGGGAGGGCAACGCCGTCCACGGAGGGGGTTTCTCTCCTTCAGAGAGGAACCCCCTGGTGAGGGCTCCCTCGGTGGAACGCCGAACCGGATCATTCTTTAGGGAGTCCGGGGGTTGCGACCACTGGGGGGGCGGGAGGCGATGGCTCGAGCGGGAATTCTCGAGCCATGGCTCCGCCCCTCAAACTTTTTAGGAAAGCGCGGCATGGGGGCGATGTCACCCCGTGCCGCAACCGCAACGAAACCGCACAGTCATTGACTGTGCGGTCGGGGAGGTGTCTCGGCCGCAAGGACCATAATGCGTCTAATTTCTTGGATCGTCCGCGTCGGAGTATCTCATTGTATACGAGTACCTTGTCGCCTATTTTAAATTTGGTTTCTTTCGCGGATTTATCAAAATATTCTTTTGATTTTATTTTTTCTTCTTTAATATTTTCTTGTATTATCGGCGAATTTTTCTTTTTCTTTTTCTATCTTGTATATCTCTTCCATCCTTTCGCTCGAGTCAGCGTTTCAAATTACGTTCCGACTCAGTGCGTCGGCGTTTGCGTTCGCTCGTCCGGCCTTATGAATGATTTTGTAATCATATTCTTCTAATTTTAACCTCCAGCGAATTAACCTTGAGCCGGGGTCATTTACGTTAAATAGCCATACTAATGGTTTATGATCGGTAATTATTTTAAACTTTGTGCCATAAATGTATTATAGTCGAAAATGTTTAACGGCCCATACAATTGCCAATAGTTCCTTTTCCGTAGTATTATAATTTTGTTCCGCGCGAGATAATACTCGGCTGGCGTATGCGATAAGTCTATCCTTGCCTACCGTTCCTTGTGATAGTACGGCTCCGATTGCATAGTCCGAAGCATTGGTAGTCACGTTGAATTCTTCATTGAAATCCGGATACTTTAGCACTGGTGCTGTCATTAATTTTTCCTTTAATTTTTCAAACGCGATTTGTTGTTCATTTTTCCATTCAAACGTTTCTGTTTTCTTCGTTAATTTTGTTAACAATTTTGCGATTTGCAAAAAATTTTCTATAAATTTTCGGTAATAACCCGCTAGTCCGATAAACGATTGTACGTCTTTTCCTTTCCGCGGTGTCAGAAAATGTTTTACCGCCTCTAATTTCGACGGATCTGGCAGTATACCGTTTTCGGAAATAATATGTCCAAGGTATATCACCTCTTTTCGTAAAAATTTGCATTTGTCAGGCTGTAGTTTGAGACTGTGTTTCCGTAGGCGTTGTAATACTTCCGCGAGTCTTCTGTTGTGATCCTCTAAACTGGATCCGTATATAACGATGTCGTCGAGATAAACGAGACATCGGAGCCCTTGTATCTTGATTAGCACCGAGTTCATGAGTCGTTGGAAAGTCGCAGGCGTGTTTTTAAGTCCAAACGGCATTCTATTAAACTCGTAGTGTCCGTAGAGAGTCGAGAAGGCTGTCTTATTTTTGTCGCGCTCGGCCATCGGTATCTGGTGATATCCAGATGCAAGGTCGAGCGTCGTAAAATACTTCGCGTTTCCCAGCTGATCCAAAATATCGGTAATATTTGGCAGTGGAAATGAATCGCCTATAGTTAATTCATTTAACTTCCGGAAATCGACTACTACTCTTAATCGCGGTTTGCCTGTTGCGTCAGCCTTTTTTGGCACTACTAATAACGGTGCATTCCACTGGCTAATGCTTGTACTAATAATTTCCTCTTTTAACATTTTCTGTACTTGCTTGTTCACTTCTAGTTTGTGTTTCTCGGGAAGGCGATACGGTTTCACATTGACGGGTGAGGTATCGGCGCGCGTGCTTATCTTGTGTTTTAGTATTGCTGTGCATGACAGTGGTTCTCCGCTTAAATAAAACACGTCGCTATATTCTTCACATATTTTCTGTATCGCTTTCCTTTCTTCCTCATTTAAATGTTTTGTGCGTGATAATTGTCAGATTCGTTCGTCACGCGTTAATAAATTCGAAGTCTCGTCTGTATGTATCGTGTATAACTCGTGTGCGTTATCTTCGCAAACGTCTTTTACGGTTACGAGGGATATGTGGATCTCGACCGGCTTATCAGTTGTATTAATTGCACTGATGAGACATTGGTAATTCTTCGGTTCTACCAAACATCGTCCGATGTAGATTCCTGGGGCGGCTTCTTTGGCTCGAATGATCCCTGTCTTGTTATGATTTGCTATTGCTTGTATAATTGTTTTACTACGCGGTTTTAAGGTAATTTTGTTATACGGTTGCAATTTTAGGACGGCGTTTCCAATTTGTAATTCGCGTTTTTTGTAATCGCACGTGATTTGCTGCTTCTGGAGGAAATCGATTCCTATGATCCCGTCGTATTCCATCGGGAAATCATCCTTCACGACGTAAATCGCGTGTTTTATCTTGTTTCCGTTTAACTCAATGGTCGCGTACATTTTCCCGATTGTCTTTGCTTTGTGGCCAGTTATTCCCACGAGAGTTATTTTATCATTGTAAATTTCGGTCTCCCCTTCAAGTATTTCACTTTTATCAATGAAATCGTAGCTCCCGAATCGTAAAACATATTTATTTTTCCGTGTTTCGCCTCTCGCATGGACAGAGTAACTATATTTAAACTCGCTCTCTCTCTCTCTCTCGGCGTTCGACGCACGTGTGTCACCTGATATTCCCGCGCGCGTGTTATCTTATTCTTTTCCTCGTGTCTCTCGTTCTCGTCGCTGCTTCGCTCGAAATCTGTATCACTTGTTCTCGTTTTAGGCTTTTTACGACTCTCGGTTACGTTAACGTTGTAACGGCGTAGCCGTTACTAACGCCTCGCGGGCCGATCACCCGCCCGCCACTTGAGGCTATGGCGCCTAAGGCGCCCCTAAGCACAAAATCACAACTGATACACGGGTCACCCTACCCCAGGGGCGCCCCACTACAACCCCCAGAGGCGCCCCACTACGACGCCGGCGTTACCCCCACCACAGCCTCGAGGTAGAGTGGGGGAACCGCCGGCAGGGTATATAAGCCGGCTCGACGGATGAGCCGGCACCAGTCCTGTTCCAGACCTCCTAGCCAGGCAACGGGCTTCTCGTTGTTACGCCGGGTTTCCCGGTTTCTGGCCTCCTACCTTTAGTATCGGGCAACGGGTTTCTCGTTGTTACGCCGGGTTTCCCGGTTTCCGGTCTCTTCCTGCTATACACCGGGTGACGGGTTTCTCGTCATTACGCCGGGTTTCCCGGTTTCCGGTCTCTTCCTGTTACACGCCGGGCAACGGGTTTCTCGTTGTTACGCCGGGTTTCCCGGTTTCCGGTCTCTTCCTGTTACACGCCGGGCAACGGGTTTCTCGTTGTTACGCCGGGTTTCCCGGTTTCCGGTCTCTTCCTGTTACACGCCGGGCAACGGGTTTCTCGTTGTTACGCCGGGTTTCCCGGTTTCCGGTCTCTTCCTGTTACACGCCGGGCAACGGGTTTCTCGTTGTTACGCCGGGTTTCCCGGTTTCCGGTCTCTTCCTGCTACACGCCGGGCAACGGGTTTCTCGTTGTTACGCCGGGTTTCCCGGTTTCCGGTCTCTTCCTGCTATACACCGGGTGACGGGTTTCTCGTCATTACGCCGGGTTTCCCGGTTTCCGGTTTCTTCCTGCCATAGGCTATACGCCTCCGTACACCGTATCTCTAAGTTATACCGGGTAATTTGTAAATCTTTTCCGGACACCGCTACAGGCTATACGCCTCCTTATTTTGTTTATACCGAGTAGTCAATAAGTTTCTCTATTTAGGGCTTTATGCCAACAAACATTTCGTTTATACCGAGTAGTCAATAAGTTTCTCTATTTAGGGCTTTATGCCAACAAACATTTCGTTTATACCGAGTAGTCAATAAGTTTCTCTATTTAGGCTTTATGCCAACAATCATTTTGTTTACTTGGTTCTTTTTGAATAAACCAAAGTATTGTTAATAAGGGATAAGCGAGTCTGAATCTCCCCCTTCCTCCCGAATCCTGGAACCGGCGAGCCGATCCGCGGCGTCGGGAAAGGTGAACCGTTACAACGTTACGCGATTGTTTATCACCGTTTTTTTTATCATAACTTGTTGTCGTTTTTGGCCGTCCATTTAAAGTCCAGCACTCGTCGCGGTTATGCCTACGCTTCTTGCAATAGGTGCAAGATTTTTCGACATTATTCGCACGAAAGGGTCCTTCCGGTTTCGGGAACAAGTATTTGCTGCTGTGACATTCTCGTTCGTAGTGTCCCGATTTTCCGCATTTATGGCATTGCACGGCGTTTTTTGATGGTCGCGACGGCGCTTGATCATATCGATTTTGACTTGTATAGTAACTTGATCGCGATGTGTTTGTGTCCTTTACTTTTTCTTCGGCGGTTGCGGCAGTTATTGCCTCCTATAGCGTTTGGTAATTTCGAGAACGAATAAGCAGTTGTATCTCGTCGCGTAGTCCTATTTGAAAATTTTGCAAGACTTGTTTTTGTATGGTACTTAGAATAATTCGCTTTTCGATGGCGGAGTGATCGTCTCCCTCCGTCATGGATTTGTATAATTCCATAGCTAAGGTATCGACGCGCGTTCCGAAAGCTTGCGCGCCTTTATTTGTCTTTTGTTTTAAAGAATTAAACTCTATCTGCAAATGCGTAGTGTTTCGCTTGCTTTAATAAGAAAATTCTAATTGTCGCTTGAGTTCATCATACGTCTGTATGTCTCGCGTTTGGAAATCTAACATTGCTTTGCCTTTTAATTTCGTACACAAAATAGCTCCCACCAACCTTCTCTCGTTAGCAGGGTGTATGTTTTTCATAGCATACCAAAGTGCATGCGCTTAAAAATTCTTGTAGTTTGTGTTGTGTCGTCCTGTTAAATTCCGGAATCATTTGTCGTGCTTCTTTTAATAAGATGAAATACTCATGAGAGCCTTGTCGGTGTCTAACGTCATTCTTCGTCCGTCCGTACATAGAGTCATATCTTTTGTTGTCGTACTCTGGGTATCGCGTTTCTCTCTCGAGTGTACGTGAGTGTGTGTCCCGGCGGAACTGACACCGTTTGTAAGTGTATGCGTTAGAATCACGAACCTGTTTGCGCAATATATTTATTTTGGTAAGCATTTCCCTGCGTAGTTCTCGCATGCCTCTCATTATTTCGCGTAGCATAGAGTTTTCTAGTCCTGCTTCCCTATAATTAGGTGTTTCGCGCACCTCGGTTTCTTCAACGCGTCTATCTGTGTATCGCCTAATATCGCGAGGGTTATCGGTTTCTATATCGCGATTAGGAGGTAGCATATGTACATCGACTTCCACGAGTCGATGATTGTCGCGAGCTATTGTATCGTGAAGACGGTCAATCTCGCGGTTGATGGCACCCTTGGACACATCCATGACACCGTTCGGCGGTGTTCGCAACATGTTCTGATATTCGCTCGGATCAAAAATACTACTGTCGTAGGACGTAAGCGAGAATTCTCCGCGTTGTGACACGTTACTAAGAGTTCGATTTACTCGTATTTTAGTTTCGTTTCTTAATTTTTGATCGGCGTCGATTTCTCCTTTTTCAAAGAAGCTTTCGTCAAAAATATTAAACGGAAATTCGCGTTCGGCTTTCCCGTGAGTAAATGATTCTGAGTCGCTCTCACTTGAATAAATTGTTTCTAATTTTATTCGCACTTTTTCGAGATTTTTTAAAGTTAACGGTAATGCTCTGATTGATCGTTTGACTGAGTCACTATGTAACCACGATTTATTCTCTAACGCTTGTCGGGGTGTTTCGCTCTCCTCCGACATTCACGCAATATATATAAAAAGTTTTATTTGGACTTACATTAATACGGCTAGCATAATTATCGCTCGCTTGCTGACGCTGCAGATTATCGCTCGGCGGTGTTGATACGGCTGGCGGTCCGGCGTTGTAAGGTGATCCTGCGGGTCGCTGTACGGTGCGATGCGTTGTCCGTGTTATCGTAGGTCGCGTTAGATGGTGGCCTACTTCACGTCTGCTGATGCGTTGTCCGTGATTGTATGTGTGTGTGCAGTCTTGCTCGTACGGCACGCTGCTGCTTCTACGTCGGCTGTTTTATGTAGCTGACGTGCCTGTTTATATGTTACAGGTTTTATTTGTTGCCTTCTGTGTTGTCCGCTTTCCGTCGATTATTATTTTCGACGTGCCTGATTATTAATACTGCTGTATTTTTCAGGTCTTTCTCCGAGTAGTTCCTAACGGTCCTTCGGCGCAATCCCACCGCTGCCACCAATTTTGTTGTATGCCTCGGATAAGGCACAAGGGGTCGCGCCAAATTGAGATGAGGATCCGGGGCGTCAGGACTTATTTCGGGTGTATTTAATGAACACACGTCACTTTTTATTATTAAAGAACTTTTATTCCAATTACCGCTTGACTTTTCTTTATTTCAACACTGTTACACTTGTGCGTATATCTGTTTAGCGGCATTATTTAACTATAACTTCGCGTATCGCACGCGACTGCGAAAAGATGTTAAAGATCGCACGCGGCTAGCGAGGTCGTTTAATCAACGACTCGAGATTGACTTTGGAGCGACTTGGGAGCGACTTAGCGACTGACTGGCGCGTCTCTTGCTTTGTTTTTATAATATTGCTTTTTGAAAATTCCTAGATCGGAAGGGTTGCCTGGCAACGGGCCCCCTCGGTCAAGGACCTAGGTGCAAGCAAAGTAAATTTCAAGTCCTTCCGCTTTGCTTGCATATTGAGAAATTTCGGTTCCGCGTGTATCTCGCAGCGTATGCGTTTTTACGCGGTCAGTGCCCGTCGTCAAGCGGATGTAATATGAGTAGTTATTTCTTAATAGTTATATCTTTTAGAGATATAATATATGTCATTGTTTCGTTATATAGTTATTTTTAATAAGGCGTATATAAAATATTACATATTTCAGATATATTTAGATAATGGCTAATAAAGAAGCAAAATTTTGAAGAGGTTACTGCCGACTTAGAAATTTCAAAAGTTGAATTATTATTATTATTATTATTATTATTATTATTATTATTTCTATAAAAATTTCAGATCTATGCAGACCCTCCAAAGGCACTAACAGTTAGCATATACATTATTTAAAATGTATGAGCGCGTAGAAATGAAAGAAAAAGTACACCGTGGACTGCGTAAGGTACACTGTGTGTCAAGTTTTAACTGAATTATTTTCACATTCTAATATTTATAATTAATACATATTTCAAAATTTATTCCTTGATTTTAGATACGATATAAATAGATTATTGCAATGGAATATAAGGTTACAAAAAATTGTACATGTAATAATTAAAAATATACTTTTCTAATATTTTTACAGGCGAGAAACCGTCTGTGAATAAAGAAGGCGAGAAATCGTCTGTGCATGACGAAGGCGAGACACCAGCATCTGTGAATGACGATGAAAGCGAACAATCGTTTATGGATGATAAAAAAAAGATTCCATAAAAGAAGAAAATTATGAATAAAAATTTTAATATACAAGTTCTAAAGTAGTCCATATTCTAAAAATATTAAGAGTAGATTTAACAAAATATCAGGAGACGCGGTAGTGTCTCCGGCCATGTTCAAACCCTAAAAGACCTTAAAAGACACTACAAGTCTCCTTATCCTGCACCATCAAAGTCCATTTTTTGGGGGTGTAGAACTACTAAAATATAAAAAATTTTGAATTGCACGTAATATAACCTGAAAGGCGGCATCGCCACGAGTAATTTGAGCCAAGAAAAAATAAAATCGGTCAAGCCGTTCTGGAGATACAAGCGGTCAAAAAGTAACGTTTTTCATGAAAAATGAAGTAACGTCGTCTTCTTCTTCTTCTTCTTCTTCTTCTTCTTCTTCTTCTTCTTCTCTGTCCGCGTATAAATCTCTTCTCACCTTTCACTCACACCTCCCTCAACTTCCACCCACTCCTTTCCCTCCCACATCCCGCCCCCACCCCCACCCCCACCCCACTTTCACCCCCACTCCCACTCCTCTTTTGCCTTTTTCACCCTCTTTCGTCCTCTCTCACCCTCTTTCACCCTCTTTCGCCCTCTCTCACCCTCTTTCGTCCTCTTTCACTCTCTTTCATTCTCTCTCATCCTCTTCACCCTCTTTTATTCCCTCTCACCCCTTCGTCCTCTTTCACCCTCTTTCGTCTTCTTTCACCCTCTTTCGTCCTACCTCACCCTCTTTCGTCCTCTTTCGTCCTCTTTCACCCTCTTTCATTCCCTCCCACCCTCTTTCGTCCTCTTTCACCCTCTTTCGTCCTCTTTCACCCTCTTTCATTCTCTCTCACCCTCTTTCGTCCTCTCCTCACCCTCTTTCATTCTCTCTCACCCTCTTTCATCCTGTTTCGTCTTCTTTCACCCTCTTTCATTCCCTCTCACCCTCTTTCGTCCTCTTTCACCCTCTTTCGTTTTCTTTCACTCTCTTTCGTCCTCTCTCACCCTCTTTCATTCTTTCTCATCCTCTTTTACCCTCTTTCGTCCTCTTTCACCTTCTTTCACTCTCTTTCGTCCTCTCTCACCCTCTTTCATTCTTTTTCACCCTCTTTCGCCCTCTCTCATCTTCTTTCGACCTCTTTCACACTCTTTCGTCCTCTCTCACCCTCTTTCGTCCTCTTTCACCCTCTTTCGTTCTCTCTCACCCTCTTTCGACCTCTTTCGTCCTCTTTCACCCTCTTTCGTCCTCTCTCACCTCTTTCACCCTCGTACGTCCTTTCTCACCCTTTTTCGTTCTCTTTCACCCTCTTTCGCCTATCTCGTCTTCTCTTACCCTCATTCGTCCTCTCTCACCCTATCTCCAAAAAATCATAAAAATGAAAAGGTCAAGCCATGTTCAAAAGAAGGTCCTCAAAAATTTAAACCTAGTCTGTACAATGAAAAATAATTACTCGTAATTCCAGAGTTCCAATTTGTTAATATCGAATAATGTATTTGTTTCAAGTAATGGCAATAGAGTCAAATACATACCTACGTTTATGCAGTTTTTGCTGTTAATTGTACTTAAACGAAAAAAATAATTAAATGATTTAAATATAGCACATTTTAAATCAAGAAACTTATATAATCGAACTCTGTTTAGGCAAAGGTAGAACATTTTATTTGCCTCTGCCTTTACAAGAAACATTGGATAAGGTATGTCCTCCGGAAGATCCTATAAATTTGAATCACGAATTGCACATTCTCGTTCGAGGTATACCCAAGAAATCTAAAGTGGTTTGGGAAAATTTGGTAGATATTAATAAAATGTATAAGGCTTTACAATGGTTGAAAGAAAATAATCCTCATTATTCAAAAATTCGTCTTCCAGCGTCATCTGATGATCTATTAAAGAATAAGTTGCAGGAAACAGAATATCGGATTGTCGATGAGGAAAGCGACAATGACGAAATAAATGAGGTGGTTGAGGAATTACCAGCATTGAATTTGTACAATGTACAGCAAAACAAAAATAATAATGATCAAACCGTTTTAAAACGTACGGCTTTTCTCACACAAATCACTGAAGATTCGGATATTAACGATCAGTATACAATATACCCAATACACGCGAAAAGAATCGATAACGAATCTGCATTGATGTGTTATCAAATGGTGAAAATTGAAGATTTTCTAATGGATAATCGTTATAAATATCTGGATGTCATGTGTTTCCCTGATTTATATCCTGATGGTGTCAATGGACAACGAGAAGATAGAAACTTTGCATTGCCGGAATATTTATTTATTAGAACACGATTGATGTCGAAACATAGTAGATTCAGGTTGAATCTGCAGTATCTGTTCTTCCTTCTCAATGATGCTAACTACCGACAGTTGAAAAGTGGTATCTATTATACGATGATGGTTACTAACCCACGAGAGAGATACACTGCTGGTAGATACTTGAACGAATTGAAAGGTTACCAATTAGAATCGAATTTAATGAGTATTTTCGCAAAATTGAGAAATACGGATCAATTTTGGCGACAACCGTCCAATAATGTAAAATGCATGACTTTGCATTACGGTCCAGCGACGTGGTTTTTGACTTTGAGTCCTAGTGAATGGAAATGGTCCGATTTGGGTGAATATTTACGAGATATGAATCCCGATAAAGAGAAGTTAAGCATCAACGAACTAATCGCATACGATCTTGTAAGTACTTCTAGATTCATGTGTATAAAATTCAAAGCCATGATTGATTTTATTTGTTTGTCAGATAATCCAATAGGAAAGGTTATTCATTACTTCTGGTGACTGGAATATCAACGTAGAAGTATCCAGCACATGCATTGTATGATTTGGATAAAAGATACTCCAGTATTAGGAAAATCGCCGGATGAAGAAGTTGCTACATTTATTCAAAAATACGTAACGTGTGAAATTCCAGATGAAAATGTTTCGCCAACGTTGTACAATACGGTAATAAGTGATCAGAATCATAAACATAACTCGTATTGCATGCGTACGAAAAAAACGGAAACTAATATATACAGAAAGTGTCGGTTCGATTTTCCTCGGCCAGTTACTGAGAATTTCGTTTTAAGAGACGTTATCACTTCGATAGTCGGTAAAAAAAATTTACGCAGTAAGAGCAGATTGTACGATCTTCCTCGCAAGGAGTCGGAAAGGTTTATAAATGGTTATAATCCGTCTATCAAATTAGCTTGGGAGGGAAATATGGACATACAATTTATTAGAGAAAAATCAGAGTTTTTAAACTCATATTTAACAAAATACACGACAAAGTCGGAAAAATGCAATACAGACTTTGAAGTGATAGATTCGAATAAGTCCTTGGCATCGAAACTGTGGAATTTTGCAATGCGTTCATTAAATAACAGAGAATGCGGTGCTTTAAAAACTGCGGATACACTATTAGGGAATCCCTTGTACGGTACGGATAATGATACCATGGTCAAATGGATCGATGTTAATGAGGTGAGAAATAGAAAAGTTAAAACATTTAATGAAATTTAAGCTCTCGATGAAAATTCTACGAATATTTACTGTTCGTCACTCATCGATGATTACTATCCAAATAGACCTCAGGAATTAGAATCATTGAATTTGTACGATTTTGCCAGATTCTGGGAAATTACGAAACAGATGTCAAATAATGACGAAGTCAAGTGTTACAAACTGGCATCGGGTTTATTTTTAAAAAAACGAAAAAAGGGTTATTTAATTAACCATTATCGATTTAATATAAAAACTGAGCCCAAAAAATACTTTTACTCGCTGCTTCTTCTGTTCAAACCATGGAGAGATTTGAGTGAACTCAAAGGTACATTCGAGACTTACACGGATGCCTTTAAGAATTCAGAGTCTGTTTTAACGAAGGCAATGAAATATCACGAAAGGCTCGAAGAAATACAGAAAGCTTTTGAGAACGTTGCTGAATTAATTGAGAAGTGCGAAAATGATCTGAAAACAGCAGACAGAGACAAATCCGATGACGATGAACTGGATTGTAATCCGATAGAAGCTGACGACGCGATGAAAGATCTGGAAGATTTTGGTAAGATTGACGACCCGATTGATTTATCGCAAATGATGTCGCAATTGAACGAAGACCAGAAAAGAGTCTTTGATGGAGTATGCCAAGTTTTACAAGATAAGAATCAGATTCTGCAACTGTACGTAAATGGCGAGGGTGATACAGGGAAAAGTTTTCTAATTGAAACAATTAAACATTGGATCAGAATAAATTTGGAAAAAACGACTGCCATATCTGCTCCCACGGGTATCGCAGCATTCAATATCGATGGCTTGACAATCCATAGAATGTTTCAACTACCCGTTAGTCATGAATCTACACCAAAATATACGCAATTGTCAGACATGGTCTTGAAAACTTTGAGAGACAAATTAAAGAATGTCGAATTATTTATAATCGATGAAGTATCCATGATTTCAAATGTGACACTTATGTTTATCAATCTACGATTATGTGAAATCTTTGATACGACAGATACAGATGATGGTTTCTGTGGCAGAAAACACATTCTCCTGTTTGGGGACTTGTTGCAGCTTCCTCCTGTAAAAGGACAATTTTCGTTTGTTAAAATGTCTCGATCAGAGATTCAGAAGTATTTAGGTACCATGGGT
This sequence comes from Nylanderia fulva, assembly GCF_048542155.1. Lineage (NCBI taxonomy): Eukaryota > Metazoa > Arthropoda > Insecta > Hymenoptera > Formicidae > Nylanderia > Nylanderia fulva. The sequence goes on from NW_028191079.1 coordinate 166,362, forward strand.
GGATGTGATTTGTGGAGATTGTTCGAGCACGACGAACTTTTGATTAATATGCGACAAAGATGCGACAATACATATCGTGATATACTTTCTAGAATACGAATAGGTTTAGTAACGGATTCTGACATCAATGTTCTTCAGTCTAGAAAAATCAATTTTAAAGAAAGTAGTTGCGACGAAAGATTGAATGAACTTTGCACTTATATAAATCAATTACCGATTGATACAATTTGTTTATTGCCCACGTGTTATTTGTGCAAGGTTTTGAACACAGCAATGCTCGATAAAATCGACAGCGATGAAATTCTACTGATAGCAGAAGATGATGTCGACTGTGCTCCAGCAATGAAAAAAAAGGTGCATAAAATTTTGGAAGACAAAGATGATAAAGTATCTGAAACAGCTGGCATTGAAAGAGTAATAGCGATTAAAATTGGCGCTAAAGTGATAATTCGACGAAACATTGACGTAACTTTGGGACTTGTCAATGGAACGATAGGCAATGTAGTTGCAGTTAATCGCTCTGCTGACGGCAATTGTATTGATACCATCAAAATAGTTATTTCGGATAACAAAGAAATCGCAATAACGAAAGTAGATATTAAATTTGAAGTATTCCACAAATTAGTGGTACATCGGAAACAATTTCCATTGTCTCTCAGTTATGGAATAACTATACACAAAAGTCAAGGAATTACATGTAACAATGCAATGATGGATTTAGGAACGACTGTATTCAGTGATGGTCAAGCCTATGTAGGTTTGTCACGAGTAAGTAAATTGGAAGGCCTACATTTGATAAATTTCAATCCAGCATCAGTTAAAGCAAACTCGAGAGCCATTGTAGAATATAATCGACTGAGATCTATATTCAAATCTGAACTGCCACAAATCAATCCGTCCGAGAAAAAGGTTGTGAAAATGTACGATCGTCGATGGGATATCTCTAATATCATTGATGATATGCAGAATTATGATTGTGAGGAACCAGAAAGTATAGTTACGTGGAAAATATATGGCCTTTGCAATAACGATGCTGTTTCGTGTTACGCTAATGTAATATTACAATGTGCGTTTCATTGCGTACGTATTAGGCAACAAATACTGAAAAATAAAGCATCGAATGCATTGATTGATGCTATCTGCGCGTATGGTGAACGTAAATATTGCAACATTCAAGCGGTTAGAAGATCTGTCGGAAAACGCTTCGAAGAACGAACACAACAAGATGTTTCGGAATTTTTTACGGCTCTAATATCGACGTATTCCGACATCAATGGTGTATTAAAACTCGAATTAAAGCACGTAACATGTTGCTCGAATATCAAATGTAATTACAATGTAACTAAGCTGGAAAGCAGTAGTTTGTTAATATTACCTATACATTCGACATTAAAAAGGAAAAGAGGTGTCACTCTACAAAGTTTGATTAATGTAGAATTTTCTAAATGGGAAACGATAAACGGCAATTGTAACGAATGTAAGGGCACCGTGTTGAAAAAGAAAACCGTAATCGAATCAACTTTATCCGTCGTAGTAATACAGCTCAATTTATATACTTTTGTAAACGGTGCTTTTAAAAAAATTATCAACAATCGGATTACCGCCGTGCCGACGAGTAATATCACAATTAATAAAAAAAAGTACAAGCTAATAAGCGCTATATTTCACGAAGGTGAAGAAATGAATCGTGGTCACTACACGTGTATGTTGAGAGCTGACACAAAATCGGAATGGTATTACTCTAATGATATGGAAGTGTTCAAGAAAAAATGGCCCAAAGGAGCACAAGGGGCATACATATTGTTCTTAGAACAGATTAAATAATGGCGCTGTATAAAGGCTGCCGTAAACGCTACATTAAAACATCAACTGTTCTAGCGCTGTATAAAAGTTGCCGTAAGCGCCAAAATAAAATATCGGCTGCTTTGGCGCTTTATAAAAGCTGCTGTAAGCGCTGCATTAAAACGAGTGCAATAAGTTTCTAATTTGACCTAGGCTTTATGACATTTCAAAAAGTATCATCAAGAAAAAAATTATCAGACAGAAATATGTATGTCGTGTTAAAATCGGAGAGACGAAGAAAAATATATGGTTGCGTTCTCACGAGAATGGGCGATAGAGGGGCCCATTCTTTATTTTCAATATTCATACAAGAATATAAATTCATTCTGTTGCAATTGAAATAAATGTGCAATGTATCGTTAAAAGTTATTACAATTATACAAACATTTACATATATGATTAAATAAAATATATATGTATACTATAATATAATTATATATTTTATATATGTACATATATACCATATATTTCAATTATTTTGAACTGTATTGCATAAATTGTTACTTATACAAAGTTATGTGATAAGAATCGAAAATACATATATTTGTGATACTTGAATTACTAGAAAGCTGCTCTATATATCTGTACTTTAAAAAGTAAGTGATATCCTAAAAAAATCATAAAAATGAAAAGGTCAGGCCATGTTCAAAAGAAGGTACTCAAAAATTTAAACGATCTAATAATAAATTATCACGAAAAGTAACTGATATGTTATTCAAGGTGCCAGTTCAAAGTGAACATACGTAAAGTGTATATTATCTAAATTTAGTAATAATATATTACCATGAAAAGTAACTGTGATATTTTATTCAAGGTGCAAGTTCACATTGAATATACATACATATAAGTAAAACTGATTACAATTTGATTCTAGAAAATAAGTGCGATATGTTATTCTTAGTGCACAAAATATAATAGTCGTTTATAGAGATTTGATTTGAAATTTATACTAGCCCGTACAATGAAAAATAATTGCTCGTAATTCCAGAGTACCAATTTGTTAATGACTCAGAAAAATAACATGGCGGCCTGCTCTCAAAAAACTTTCGATGGGTAGAATAAATAATTGAAATAAGAGTTGTGAAAGTTGTATAAATTAAAAACCTCCAATCTTTCTTTAGTAAAATTACGAATTTTTGTATCAACTTCTGATTTGTGTTATACCGTATTTTCAGGGAGTAAGTTATTGATCAGAAAACTTTGCCTTGTTGCTCGAAACGGGTGTATATTAAGTAAAATTTATAAATGTACAGTTCTCAGGTCAACTACAATAAAGCTATACGCTTAAAAAGTTTACTGATTATTTGTCGTAATATACAATAAAAAATTACATATTAATTATTCAAGATACAAGTGAGAAATAAATATCATTAAAATATACAAAGAAAATTTATCAATTTGACTCTGAAAAGTAAGTGACATGGTTCTCGAAGTGCAAGGTTTCATTTGACTTACAATTTTCTTCAGAAACACAGAAGAAAAAGGTATTTGTATATAGTTTTGTATATTCACTTCGTTGTGTGTGTAGAGCTTTTAAAAATACGTTGAATCCTTATTCTAATCTAATCTTCTTCTAATGTAATACTTTTCGTATTTCAAATGTTGTAGTAATTATTCTGTAAGAGCTTCGACATTATTTCTAAATGGACATCGAGAAACATCATAGTTTTTTGAGAGCAGGCCGCCATGTTATTTTTCTGAGTCATTAACAAATTGGTACTCTGGAATTACGAGCAATTATTTTTCATTGTACGGGCTAGTATAAATTTCAAATCAAATCTCTATAAACGACTATTATATTTTGTGCACTAAGAATAACATATCGCACTTATTTTCTAGAATCAAATTGTAATCAGTTTTACTTATATGTATGTATATTCAATGTGAACTTGCACCTTGAATAAAATATCACAGTTACTTTTCATGGTAATATATTATTACTAAATTTAGATAATATACACTTTACGTATGTTCACTTTGAACTGGCACCTTGAATAACATATCAGTTACTTTTCGTGATAATTTATTATTAGATCGTTTAAATTTTTGAGTACCTTCTTTTGAACATGGCCTGACCTTTTCATTTTTATGATTTTTTTAGGATTATTATTTCTTGTATTTTTAAGAAAAACGCGTTTAAAATATTTCTTACCGTTTAATATGGTCAATTAATAAGATTGTAAAATTAGAATAACACCTTTAATCTCTGCCAATTCGGGGCCATAAAAGGCGGGACTACCTCTTCTATCTCGAACAAAAGTTTTAATGATTTTTCTTTCTCAAGAGTAATTTTAGCTTCTTTTTAATCATCTGAAACTTGCCTTTTAGATCGGTCAATTCGCAATTGCAATTTGTAATTTACAATTGCAAACACATTTCATATCCGCTTTAATCCGTAAATGCGGGTAGATATTTTATCGGTTTATGCCCGAATTTCTCAATGCAATTTGTGTTTGTTTTTGTCCGTTTACAATGCGCTTTTGAAATCGTATTTTATTGCATTTGCAAACACGTTTTGTATTCACTTAAATCCGTAAGTGCGGATAAAGATTTTGTTTGCATTTGTGAGGAATTACGATTTCAAAAGCACATAGTAAACGGACAAGTTTTTTTTATACACACTTGTTAGAAATTTTCAGCAGGGATTGTTAATTGTACCCAGGATAGATTTAATTTAAAAATTTTATAAATATTTATATCTCAGGATGAGTTAGCTATAAGAGCCAGGGCGCAGTTAAAAGGGCGCAAATTTTTTATATTATAAGTATTATAAGTATTTTATATTTAATAATCCATAAAGAATTACGACAAATTTACAAAAGTGACAATAAGTTGCGAACGTTTCGGCTCTTTCTTTGAGCCTTCTTCAGAGCATAAAAAATACAAAAATAAAAAATACATGAGTAAAAATAATCCGAGAACACAGAATTTAAAAAATTATAACAAATTGTAAAAAATTATAAAAAATTATAAAAAATGTTCTAGACGGGAAACCATGTTTCGCTTCATAACAAATTCAGTTATAAAAGGTAAGAATCTTCTTTCGACTGTACTGGCAAATATTATTTATTCAATCACAACGTTTCGACCCTTCTTTGAGTCCTTATCAAGTGATCTGAACATAGACAGAGATTAATACAATAAAAAACAAAATTACTTCACTAACAATATTACAAAGTGATAAAAAGAAGCGAAACATACTTGTAAAAATAAAAATAAAATTATAATTTTAAGATGTCAAGAACGAACATAGTGTCGGTTTGACAACACGTCAAGATTCTTAGACGTGTTATTGGAGACTAAACGACCTTTATTATTTTGTTGTAGATATTACTTAGATTGTATCCTTTTGTAAATTAATAGCGTTATTATTTCCCTTAATAAAAAACATTTCAGCGATTTCTCTTTTTCTTACGTGTTTTTCACTATGCAAAATAACAGGCGAAGTCCAGTCAAAATCGTGATCGAATTCAATTTTATGTTTGCTAATAACTGATAAATTACTCGAATGCATTTTAAAGTTGCTGAAATGTTCCTTTACACGTGTGCATAGATATCTTTTTGTCTGTCCAATGTATGACACGTTGCAATCATTACAATTAGTTTTGTAAACTACTTCAGTTTTTTTATCTGTAGGCAATCTATCCTTGCCGAGTGTAATTAAATAATTCGGTTTTTTAGGATCATTATAAACAACATTAAATCTGATATTGTTAAAAATTTGATCGATATCGCCTAAGCTATTAACATAAGGTAGTGAAATGAAAGGTGTTGGCGTCTCGCCGGGCAAATTTTCGCCGGTTGGAGGACTGCCGGTGGATTGCGCGGATTAGAGGTTGGAGAATCAAACGAGCACTTTACATGTCACTTTTCTTTATTCACGGCACGCAAATCCGTGCCGTCGTTAACCGACACAGAAAACACAGAGTTACAATAAAAAAAAACCAATAGTAATTTCTCTTTATCTCGGTGATCGACGCGTATGGTACCGCTCGTCGTGCCAGCATCAGACTGACCCTTTGAGACGCGAAGAGGAATTTCGAGAAAACCCCCTTCCCTCGTTTCGAGCTCCTCGATCCACCCGATCGCGAAGGAAAGGAGACCGTAGTCCTCGCAAACATTATCGAAAATGAGGCATATAAGGCAATCGCCGGCGTTGTGTACCGAGCACCAAAAAATTGTTTTGATGGCTCGGGACGCAAACCTTCCGGAGGCCTCGCGGTCATCGAGTCAACGACGTCTAGAGTGCCAGCGGAGTCCCGCCGACACTCCAACATTCCGCCCGCCTCGTCCGGGGGACGAAATAGAAACGCTCGCCGCCCGCCGTACGACACTCGCTCGAGGCCCAGGCGTCCTGTTTGTTCCAGTGGTCCGAGGCAACCGGGAGCGGGCAAATCTTCGTGATCGGCCGCGTGAGCCGGGAGGTGGCCGTGTCGATGCTGACAACGCGAACTAGGCCGTCGGCCCCTGGATGCACCTCGTGAACTCGCCCAAGGGCCCACTTTGATGGCGGCCGCAGCTCGTCCTTCAGCAGAACCAAGGTCTCAGGTTGGAGGTTGGCCTTGCAGTCCTTCCATTTGCCCAGCTGCTGAAGGTGCTGCAGGTATTCTCGGGACCACCTGTACCAAAAGTGGTCACGCATGTTAGAAAGAAGTCGCCATCGCGTTTGTACCTGACTCGGCGGACTCTCCAAGGTTGTTGGCTCTGGTACATTAATCGGAGCTTCCCCGATTAAAAGGTGAGCGCCGCAAAATCCGTCGGATCCGCGTAGAGTGGCCTCGAGTTGAGGCAGGCTTCGATCTGGCAGAGTAGCGTCGAGAGTTCCTCGTAGGTGAGAAGCTGGTCCCTCAGTACTCTTCAGTCGATTTGACACCTGCCTTCCATAGTCCCCCGAAATGCGGAGCCGCGGGGGGAATAAAATTCCACTCGACCCCATCGGTGGCAAGGAGAGCTTGACACTCCTAGCCGAATTCCGCTGCGGCGCGAAACATCCTGCGGAGCTTCCGATCGGCGCCTCAAAAGTTGGTTCTGTGGTCGCTGACCAGACGTGCGCAGTGGCCTTGCCTTGCAACGAAGCGCCGGAATGCCGCCAGAAAGGCTTCCGTGGTGAGGTCGTATACGGTTTCCAAATGCACGGCTTTCGTGGACAGGCATGCAAATAAACAAATGTATCCTTTGAAGGATTGTTGACCTCGACCCTTCGAGGCTCGAAGCTGGATGGGGCCTGCGTAGTCCACGCCGGTGGATAGGAAGGGACGTCCCGCCCGGACGCGATCAGCCGGAAGCTGACCCATCTGCTGCTGTAGCGCTTTGCCTCTGAAGCGGACGCATCGGACGCAGCGATGAATCTCGGAGCGGATCAGCGAGCTGGAGTGAATGATCCAGTACGTTCGTGCCAGGACGCTTCGAGTCAACTGATGGCCGCCATAAAGAGTGCACAGATGCGCGTCTCGGACCAGCAGAAGTGCTAGATGGCTGCCCTTGGCCAGTATGATCGGGTGCTTCTCGCTATAGGTCAGGGGCGAGTTTTCAAGTCGCTCTCCGACTCGTATCATCCCGTCCTAGAATGAGTCTCAGCGCCGGGAGAGGTGATCGGCGCGGAAGGGGCGCATTGCGGGAGAGGGCCTCCAGCTCTCCTGCAAAGTGTGTCTCTGCGCAATCCGCAGCCAACTGAACTGGCAGTCATTCAGTTCGGCGGTGGTCAGGTGAGTTGTTCTCGGTCGAACCCCGCGGTGAAGTAACCTACGGCAGAATGCGGTGATGCGTACCAACCTGGTAAGGGAGGAGAAGCGTATCAGAAGGTCATTTGACCGCTCCCTCGTCTCTGTCGGTAGCTGTCGCGTGCACTCGGCACTCCTCGGGCAGCTCCATGCTTTGACCCTAGTCCGCCGGCCAGGTGTCCTTGGGTCGTTCCAGCCAGCCCGGTCCTTTCCACCACAAGCGAAGTTGCGACAGCTCGGTTGGGGTCATTCCTCACGTTGCGGCATCCGCCGGGTTCTCTGACGTGGGGACGTAATGCCAGCGCTCGGCGGGCACCGTCTCTTGGAGTGCAGCAACCCGATGGGCGACTAATGGCTTCCAACGGGAAGGATGGGCCCGCAGCCATGCCAACACGACCTTGGCGTCCGTCCAGGCGTATAGGTGCGAAAGGGGCACCCCCAGGCCAGCTCTGGTGTTCCGGAGTAGGCGCGCTGTCAACAGAGCACCGCACAGCTCCAGTCGCGGCATAGAGACAGGCCTCACCGGGGCCACTTTGGTTTTCACGACCAAAAGGTTGGAGACCAGGGTGCCGTTGGCGTCAACACCCAGGATGTACATCGCAGCGGCGTACGCTCTTTCCGAGGCATCGGAAAAGCCGTGAAGCTTCACGTGTCGCTCGCTCGTGGTCCCTGTCCACCGCGGAATGCTGAGCTGATCCAAGTCTGGCAGCATAGCCAGAAGGCGCGATCACCGCTCGCGCAATGTGGGCGGGATGGCTTGGTCCCAATCCAAGCCGGCCATCCACAAGTCCTGGATGAGGATCTTGGCGCCTATGATCACGGGAGCCGCCCAGCCCGCCGGATCAAAGAGTTTGGCCACAGTTGAAAGGATGGTGCGCTTGGTCGGATTCTCGACCTTCGACAGCGCGGGGACCGCTCGAAGATAAAGCTCATCGTTCGCCGGGACCCAGAGTACTCCTAGGGCACCCACGTTGTCCACCCCGGAGATGAGTCGTTCGGTTCTGTCCACGGCCGGACACAACACAGTATGAGTACCTGCCCACTTGCTGAGTTGGAAGCCGCCGGCAGCGAGGAGAGCCACAGTCTGCCGCTGGAGTTCGAGCGTTTCCTCCATCAAGCTTGCTCTCGCGAGGATGTCGTCCACGTAGGTGTTGGCCGGGAGTACAGCTGCCCTGAGTGGAAATCGATGGCCCTCGTCCTGCGCGAGCTGTAACAAAGTTCTTATGGCCAGGTACGGCGCGGAGGCCGTGCCATAGGTGACGGTGGTGAGCCGGTAGTCCTGCACCACCGCCGCTGGATCCGCCCGCCATAAGATCCGCTGGAGGTCAAGGTCCTGCGGATGCACCCGGATCTGTCGGAACATCTTCACGATGTCCGTCGTGAAGGCGAATCGATGCAGACGCCAGCGTATGAGGACCAGCCATAGGTCCGCCTGCAGTTTCGGTCCCGTGATCAGCACGTCGTTCAATGAGACTCCCGTGGTGGTCCGGAAAGAGGCGTTGAAAACGACCCTGATTTTACCTTCCGGGTCTGACGCCTTCACCATCGCATGGTGCGGCAGATAATATTGCTCGCCGATTGCCTCGCCGCGGGGTGCCGGTTCCATGTGCCCGCAGAAGGCGTAGGTCGCCAGGAAGTCGTGATATCGCTCCCTGAGTGACGGATCGCGCGTCAAACGGCGCTCCGTGCTGAGGAGCATTCGCAAGGCCCCGTGGCGGGAAGCCCCAAGTCCCGTCGTCGGGTTCTCCTTGCAAGGGAGCCGCACGATGTAGCGTCCCTTCGCATCACGTGCGTGAGTCTCAGCGAAAAGCCGCTCGCAACGAGACTCCTCTGGCGTGAGTATCGGCTGGGCGGCCACTTTTTCGAGCTCCCAAAACCGTCGGAGTTCCTGGTGAAGATCAGGCTGCGTGGTGGTATGGTGGACGGCGACTCGGCTTGGAAGAAGATCGGCGGATCCGATGAGGGAACCCATCAGCACCCAACCGAACACGGTAGAGTAAGCGGCTGGTTCCCCCGGATGTCCACGCTTGATCCCTCCGTCAAGCAGTACGCCGTAGATATCGGCGCCTAGAACGGCGTCGACTGCTGCCGGCTTGTCAAAGGCCGAGTCGGCAAGCATGAGGCCCCGTAGATGCGGCCAATCACCTCTCGGAATATGTTTCCTGGGGGTGAGAGCGGTGAGCCGGGGCAGAAGCAGAGCCTTCGGCAAGGTGATCCGTACTGTCGGCGATCGCACCGTGCCGATCACCATCGATACCGCGTGAGTCACTTGCCCGGTCGTCGCGCCCTGAAGTCCGGAAACCGTCACGTTCATTCGTCGACGGGATAGTCTCAGCTGCTGGGCTACGCGTTCCGAGATGAAGGATGCCTCCGATCCTGAGTCCAGGAGAGCGCATACTTTCAACGATCGGCCCGATTCACCAAACACTCGAATAACCGCGGTCGCGAGTAGCACTGTCGTGGAGATAGAACTGGTCAAGGCGGAGACCTTGGTCGTCTCCACGGGACCCGGTTTGTCGGCGGAGTCGTCGGATTCCGTTTTCTCCCAAGCGGCAGGTTGTGGCGTCGTCTCCGGCTCCGTGTGCAGAAGCGTATGATGCTTCTCCTGGCAGTGGCGACAGCGATGAATTGAAGGGCAAGCTCCGGCGGCGTGACTCTGTCCCAGGCAGTTGAAGCAGGCCTTCCTTTTGCGCACTTGCTCGCGGCGGTGCTCCGTCGAGTATGCCTTGAATCTCGGGCAGGAGCGCATGTGATGTTGCTCCCTACACAGGGGGCACGGCGTGCCTTTGTGGTCACTCGCAGCCATAGCGTGAGACGCGACGTCGTCCTTGCGGCCCGTACACTTCTGTTTGGAAGCGGAACTGGAGGTCATCGGTGGTGTCCGCAGATTGGATGCATCCAACGCATGAGCCCGCGTGAGGAGGAACTCCTTGAGCTCCTCAAAATTAGGGAACTCCCGACTCGATCGATGGCTTTCCCATAATAGCCTGGTGGCGGGATCCAACTTCTCGACCAGAATATGGACGAACCAGTCGTCCCAGTGCTCCACCGGGCGGCCCATTGCCCTGAAGGAGCGCGAAGCCCGGTTGACTGCGCTAATCAGGCGGTTGATTTTTGCTGATGACGGCTTGGTTACCGGCGCGGCAGAGAGTAGCACGCGCATGTGAGTCGCTAAGAGGACTCGCCGTTTATCATATCGCGTCACGAGTTCGTCCCACGCCAGCGGGTATCCGTCGGAATAGATTTCGATATTGGCGACGGCGGCCTCCGCGTCCCCGCTGAGGCTGGCCTTTAAATACTGCAGCTTCTGCGAGGGAGTGAGTCCCTCCACGTCATGGACCAGCGACTTGAAAAGGTCTCGGAAGTCTTCCCACGCCAGCTGATCGCCGTCAAACCTCGGCAAGCTTATCTTCGGCAGCTGGATCTGGCGCAACACTGAACTCGTGGCACTTTGCCCGTCCACGGATCTCGTCGTCGGCATAAAAGATGTGATATGCGACTTCGCGGCTACGTAATTATCCTTGGTCACCGCGTAAACGTCCTGCCGCATGTAATCCGAAGTGTCTATCTTCTCGAAAGAGAAGATGGCATCGTGCGCATCCAGGAAGCGCGTCCAATATGACTCGAGCAACTCGAGGCGCGTGGTGAGATACGTGCGTGTCATTTTGTCCTTGACTTTAATTAGATTGTCCCAGAAGCGCTCAATATAACCGGCAGTGTTCATCTGCTTTTTAATTGCGAGATCCATCGCGGAGCGTTAAAAAAAAAGAGAGACGGCAAGATTGACAAGCGCGGTACAAGGCGCGATAGACTGCGTGAGTTAGAGAGAGAAAGAGCTAGAAAGAGAGAGAAGACGCGTACAGCTGATCGTGGCCCGTGGCCGTAAAGCCGGTAAGTGCGGGGTGCGGTACACGGCACTGTGGGCGCGGCAAGTGCACGGCGCGGTACGCGGCACTGTGGGCGCGGTAGGGTGCGCGGCGCGGTACGCGGCACTATAGGCGCGATGTAATTAACAAGCGGTTACTCACCGAAAACGTCTCAGAGTCTCACCCTCGCAATCCGGCTCGAAGGACCAGAAATGTTGGCGTCACGCCGGGCGAATTTTCGCCGGTTGGAGGACTGCCGGTGGATTGCGCGGATTAGAGGGTGGAGAATCAAACAAGCACTTTACACGTCACTTTTTTTTATTCACGGCACGCAAATCCGTGCCGTCGTTAACCGACACAGAAAACACAGAGTTACAAAAAAACCAATAGTAATTTCTCTTTATCTCGGTGATTGACGCGTATGGTACCGCTCGTCGTGCCAGTATCAGACTGACCCTTCGAGACGCGAAGAGGAATTTCAAGAAAATTCCCTTCCCTTGTTTCAAGCTCCTCGATCCACCGATCGCGAGGGAAAGGGGACCGTAGTCCTCGCAAACATTATCGAAAATGACCATATAAGGCAATCGCCGGCGTTGTGTACCGAGCACCAAAAAACTGTTTTGATGGCTCGAGACGCAAACCTTCCGGAGGCCTCGCGGTCATCGAGCCAACGACGTCTAGAGTACCAGCGGAGTCACGCCGACACTCCAACAAAAGGAGACTTATCAACAATATTTTGTTCATTACTCGATTCATTCATGTTTCTGTGTTTTAAAAAATTAATCCTTTAGTAACCCAACGATCAATTACACGTTTAGGAAAGCAGTTATTAAATAAAATCTGTTTCACGATATTAATATTTTTGTCGTGAAACTGGTCATTAGATAAGAGAATCGCGTGATCTACAAGATTAAAAATTGTGTTCATTTTATATTTAAAAAAGTGATTAAAAAAGAAATTCATATATCTGTTCGAACACGTTTCCTTCCTGTACCAATTTGTTACAAGCTTTCCATTTGACCGAAAGATCGTTGTATTCAAAAAATTAATACATCCGTCCGATTCCGTCTTATATGTAAAAGTTAAATGGTGGTGATAATTATAAAAGGTATTAATTATTTTGCGGATTTTTGTCTTTGGAATAATAGCGAAAATATCGTCAACTATCTATAATAAGTCGGAACATTGAAACTAAGTTGACTTAAACAATATGTTTCGAGATCATCCATCACCATGTCTGCCAAGATGGGTGAGAGAGGAGATCCCATGGGACTGCCAAAAATTTGTTCATAATATTGTTTATTGAAGCTAAAACTAGTAGAATCTAAAATAAATTCGACGGCATATAAGAACTGAGCACGACTGAAATTTGTGTTTTGACAAATGTCGCTCCATCGTTTCTCAATAGCGCGTAAAACCAATTCTTTTGGAATATTAGTGTATAGGGCGGTCACATCTAAAGAAATCAAAGTATTATTATTGTCAATAATTTTATCTTTTAAATTTGTGGAAAATGTCCAGACGTTCTTAACGTAAGATTTCGGTAACAAAATAGAACTATGTAAAATATTATGAATATATTTAGCAACATTATATACTGGATTACCTAATGAAGATACAATGATGCGTAGAGAAAATTCTTTTTTGTGAACCTTTGGCAAACCATAACAACGTGGTAAATTACCATTAGTGATATTTAATGACTTATATGTGGAGTCGTCAATCAAATCGTTATCTCGCCAGGATTTTAAGGCGTTGGTCTTTATAGAAACAAAAATTTGGGAAAAGTGGCGATTTATTTCTCAACATAGTCTCCTTTTAGCTCGATACACTTGACCCAGCGATGCCCCAACTTCTTTAACCCATCTGAAAAATACGTTTTCTCGAGGTCTGCAAAATAGGCCTCCGTGGCGGCGATGACCTCCTCATTTGACTCAAATTTCTGCCCGGCGAGTGACTTTTTCAAGTTTGGAAACAAAAAAAAGTCGCACAGGGCCAAATCTGGAGAATACAGTGGATGGGGCAGCAGTTCATAGTGCAATTCGACCAATTTGGCCGTGGCGACGATGAAGGTGTGAGCCGGTGCGTTGTTATGGTGGAAGAGCATTTTTTTCTTCGCCACATGGGGCTGTCTGAAAATTTTACTATGAAATAAGTATATAATTTTAATATAGTTCTTATTTCTGTAAATATAACGAAATTTAAAAATGTGTAATATAGTGATGTATTGTAAATTTAAAAAAATTATAACTTAAAAATAAACATATGGTCTTGAACTCTGGTCTTTGTCATATTCGGATCTATAAATTGTGGATGTAGCACGGACATAAACAACAACATGCCATCGCCGAGACCTTCGAGGTGAATCCCTCTCGGTCTCGACGTACGGCCCCGGCCAGCACTCGCAGCCTGTGCCGCCTCCCCATACGACTCACGCAAGTCCGTCATGTCTCCATCCGCACCGCTGGACGCTTTCATAATGAGGCGCCAGCAGTTAAGGAATTTGACAGCGGACGGCTTCTCGCGCACCGAGTCGCCTTCAAGGATACGCGACAAACAGGACTTTTTGTTTTTCTTGTAGAGGGATTGCACAATTGCATACTCCCTCTTTCTCTTCTGCTCCCTGCTCTCTCGCTTGACAGGAGGACAGTGCTTCTTTGCCGAAACGCGCTGTGGAGGGCGCACCTGTACCGGCCGCGGGAAGATCATGCCCAGCCATCTTTTGATAGCCAGGACGTCGACCCTCCCCGCCGTCAGAGCATCTCTTGCCGTGCCAGCAAGAGTATCAGCCTCATAACTACGGAACGCCGCACTCTGCTCTACGAGTGATTCGCAGCCTCTGAGAACTCTGCTCAGGGGGAGGCTGATGTGCGCTTTGATCGTCTGTACTAGTCTCAGTGGCCGCAGGGGTGGTGTCGGCTCCTATCATCACCACACCATCCCTATCGCCCTCATCGATCACAATCGCGCGACGCAATTGGATCTCTTGGCAGAAGTCTCTAACCATCACTCGGTAAGGCTCCTGTCGCCGTTTACCCTTGATGGCTTCGAGACTTCTATGGGGGAACTTTGTCTCCAGATACTGGTTTATAAAGAGTTCCTCGGCTAAGGTGCCTTCAGCCTCAGCGCGTGCCATGAGTCTCGTTTCCTCCACGGACCATCTGGCTTTTACGCGGTCAACATTGATAGCACTGTTGGCTTCCAATGGGTGAGCTCGCACTTTGTGAACTCCAAGACCACGCATGATCCGGAACCTCGCCGGGCAATGCTCACAGCTGACCATCTCCTCCTCTAGGCTGTCCACTTAAACCTGGCTGGTCCTTATAGTAATTCGCGACGGACCAGTTGCGATCCCGTCAGGGTCCTCCGCACCTCTCGCACGCTCACGCACGCGAGCACTTGCACGCAGTACCCGGGCCATCCGAGAACCCGGGATATCAGATTCATTCTTCTTATTCTCTATATTATCTGCGTGTAGGGGGGCAAACGGATTGACAACTGAGAGCCCCCCAAGACACCCCGGTCTTTCTTGGCCTCACAACTCACCATGACCGTAGGCGCATGGGCCAAAGCCCTTAGGGGCGCACTTCGCTGTACACTCTCTTAGTCGACACCTATCAAGTCGAAACTTCCGAGGTAGACCGTTTCCGGGAGCACCACGAGGAGGTGGAGGTACAACTTAAACGTGAATGGCTGAAGGTCCTTACAAGAGGACTGAGACGCATCACGAACCAACCACGACTCTCTCTAAGTATCATCTCGGCGTGTTGCTTTGAGGACCGAGAGAGTCATAGTTACTCCCAAATTTGGTTTTTTTACCGACATCGAAAGTGGATGTGGCCATTTAATTCCACACGAACCGTAAAATGGATGTACGTGATGCTAGTGCGCGGCCTAGAAAAAGCGTCGTACGAAAAATGACGGTGTGGCGCCTCTCATCCTTCTTTCTGCTTATACCAAAGAATATAGACGAGTATAGGTATAGAGGGTACCCCGCATAGACATAGTAAGTATAGACTGCGCATTTGGTGTAAAAGCTGTTCAAATTTTAGAAAAAGAGAGCCTGCTTTCCTGGTGCCTCCTCTCTGTCTATCAATAGCTAGAGTGGGGGCATAAAAAAATATGTTTTGTGTCTGCTACCTCGTAGCGTCTCCTTAATCTTTTTCATTCCTTTTTATTCCCACTACTTTTCTATTTTACGAATCAACGAAGACTTCGTTCTCCCACTACGCGTCATTAGACAGAGAGGAGGCTACCAGGAAAGCAGGCTCTCTCTTTCTAAAGTTTCACGACAGCCGAACAAAGGAAATTTAGGGAACGCGCAGTCTATACTTACTATGTCTATGGTGCCCCGCGGGTCGCACAAGCTGGGGTATGTAAAGTGATGTAGGTATGTGATATAAGCGGGGAGCACACACTCTTGCATAAAAGTACAATTTCATGAACGCTAGAAATCAGCGTCAAATTAAAATCACTAAACTTTCTCTAGATTCGGCGTCAAGAAAATATAGTGGGGAATAAAGTTCAGACCGTTTCAGCTTTTTCAGCATGCCGCAAATTCAACAATAATTATAATTAACAATAAATGAAGAAGAAGAAAGAGTTGTTCTTTTTAAACATTATTCACCTGCCTCGCCCGTTCTGTCATCCATGCACGATATTTCTGCCTGTAAGCCATTATATTCTCAATTTTATCGGCGGTTCACGACGCGCATATTTTGCCACTACTTCTCCCTCCATTAGACAATCGACAAATTTAGTCACGTGATCTTGGTTTGACGCTGGTTTCTAGCGTCAATAAAAACTGTGCTTAAGGGTGCATTTTCATGTGACGCTTTGACGCTGGATTTCAGCGTCAAAAGACGTCACGTGATCAAAATAGACAAATTGGCATCCTTATTTTTGATCACGTGACGTCTTTTGACGCTGAAATCAGCGTCAAAGCGTCACATGAAAATGCACCCTAAGAGTCGGCAGAAGGCTTGGTGGAGACGCCTGTCGGCCGGCCGGAAACTAGGATTTATTCATTCCCAAATTGTAGTAATAGTATTAAATAAATCTCAATAAAATGATGATATTTATAATCAGTAAGATTATTCGCATTCTCGTACAACGTCATTTGCTGGAAAAAAGATAAAATTTATAATATATTCTATAGTAAGATGACATAATATATAAATGTATATATTGTGACGTGACAAATTGAAATTGTCCGTCACAAGGGCTGAATGGCCCGATCGGGGGAGGGCACGGAACCTCTGCTCTCCCGAGACAGCGAGAGAGAGAGAGAGAGAGAGAGAGAGAGAGAGAGAGAGAGAGAGAGAGAGAGAGAGCGTGCGTGCGAAAAGCGCGGGACCGGACGCGATCCCGCTGCTACGCGTTTTCGTATAATTTTTGTTGAGAGTTAGGATTATTTCGGCGGCAGACAGGATGTGCGACGAGTCTCAGCCGAGAAAGAAACTCTGGAGGAGAAATAGGAAAACATAGGAAGCAGGACGACGGGGACCCCCTTCGTCAGGGACACGCCCGGTAAGCCCAAGATTCAAAATTTCTTCACCGAACATCCGACAACGGAGTAGGTGCCACTGCCTAAAAATGTGTACCTTCCAGGAGCGAGCAAGGGATGGCCACTCGGGTGCAACAAGCACCCGAGTCCCCGCATACGGAGCGCCGGCAGGAGAGCTGCCGCCCCCGGGACATCCGGAATCCCGAAGGAGAGCAAGGAGCGGCCCTGCCGTGCGCTGCCGCGACGACCGCCTACGAAGGGCAACCCGCGGATCAGGACTCCGCGGGTAAGGATAATTGAGCGCGCGTTTGCAAGGATCACCGAGGCCGCGCGCGCGGCCGACCTGATAGCGCCGCGAGTGGCCTATCTAGGTAATTGAGTCACCGACGTGTCTCCTGAGGGCCCCCGGTTCGGCACTGTCTAGCGAGCGCCCGAAGAGAGTGGAGGTCCCGAGACGGAAGCGCGACTTAGAGAGAGCGAGAGAGGGGAGGACGATAAGGATCGTTACAGGACTGGTGAGACGACGTGGTCATCCTGCTGTCGCCGAATTAAGGTAGCAGGGTGGATGGGTCCCGAATTACCTATCGTTAAGAGATTGTGCCGGACTTGGTTGCCGGCCCGTTATAAAATTGCGAGAGATTAGTTTTATTGTCGAGTCGCAGTATTAACGTAACGAAACTCTATTGGGAGAAACTACGACCCATCCACTCTCTTGCGTTTCCGCATATTCTCTCTCCCGCGTGGACAGTCTTCGCGTGTAACATTGTCGCGCGAAAATTACCGCGATTTACGCGTTGCCGAATATAGTCCGAGGCGAAAAATCGGGGAGCTTATAAACGCATTCGGGCTCATTAAAGTATTGATGTTGTCTTAAAAGAAAAGGCGTGATTACGTTTAATTTTGTGTATGGAATTTATGTACGGCGCACGCGGTGCGCCCTTACGCCGGCCCCTTTGTTGTCGCGCATACCGCGCGGATCACGCGCCCGCGGCGTGGAGTGATATACCCGGTGGCGCATCGCCGATTTAATTAATCATTTTCTTTTGTTATTGGAGACACTACCTCGTTGCCGCGAATTAGTTAAATATTATTCATAACTCGGCACGGCGAACCACCGGTCGTATTGCCTCACCAAACTCTCAATCGTGCGTCTGTGCACGCCGCTTATTTCTGTATATTATATACTCATGTGTCTTATGAACAAAATTTAAATATATGTTTTATTAACTTTAATTCCTCGGGTGATTTCTTGCCGCCACGCACCCGAACCCTTACCCGTACGGAGGCTAGCCGAGCGGGAAAGCTGCCGTCGCGATCTCTCTCTCTCCCGTGATTGACACCCGCGAGAGGGCTTGGACAATAAGTCCGAGTAAATTAAGACTTAGCGTCCCGCGAATTTATTAATTGAGAGACGGTGCGGCTGCCGCACCTGGCGCCCAACTAAATCGAGATTTTAGTTTTTTTTTTATTTTTTTTTGTTATAATTTTTTTTGTGATCGGACGGAGAGATCGCGCCGAAGGGAACCGATATTCCGCAGGAGACTTTTCTCCTTACGCGACGAATTGATATTCGCTGCGAATTCCGCGCGATACGGTTATAATATATATATGTATGTATATATATATATGTATATATATATATATATACATATATATTTGTAAAATACTATAAATAAAAAAAATCTTGAGTAAGTATAAGACTGCGAAACTGTGACAATATATATCATCTCGTTTTGCTCTTTACTTGTTCTCTCTTTTTCTCTCGCTTTCGATGAACATCCGGAGATTTTTAATTATTTATTTAATAGTATATAATAATTTATACAAATTTAAATGTTTCATATAAGATATATAATACATATGTTAAAATGAAAAATATCGCATAAAAAATATATGTATATATTTGTTAATTTATTTATGTAAATACAAAATATATTGTTGAAAATTAAGAATTTAACAAGGCTTTGTAATATAAATATAAATATAAATTGAGTGTTAAACAGGCAATAAGAACCACATCGCGGATGACAGTGCGTTATCCCAACAAAACTAAATTTTTACTTGGACACGGCCAAGATTTCAAATTGGAATAAAAATCTCTCTACAAGAGATTTTTAATTCCATACATCCCCTGTTCCCCCCTTAAGGAAATAAAATGCAAGAGAAAAATATAGATCCGAAAGTCGCTGAATGGGGAATCGAACCCAAAACCTTTCGCTTGCCGGGCGACTGCTCTTCCAACTGAGCTATTCAGATCCCTTTGGTTCTATACTTTTCTCTATTATATATAATAATGTTGATAAACAAACGCCTTTAAGCCTGCGTGTACAAATTAAGAATTTAACAAGGCTCTGTAATATAAATATAAATATAAATTGAGAATGTTATACAGGCAATAAGAGCCACATCGCGGATGACAGTGCGTTATTCCAACGAAACTAAATTTTTTTGTTAGGATTAAAACCTGTGCACAAAACACTAAATTTTTACTTGGACACGGCCAAGATTTAAAATTGGAATAATCTCTACAAGAGATTTTTAATTCCATACATCCCTTGTTTAACACTCTCAATTTATATTTATATTTATATTACAGAGCCTTGTTAAATTCTTAATCTGTACACGCTGGTTTAAAGACATTTGTTTATCAACATTATTATATATAATTGTATAAAATTGTAAGGCATATTAGAGAAGCCGTTTCTCGATGTTTTCGGCAAGGTCATCACGTTCGATTTATTTTCGCGACCGCGCGTTCCAGATGGACAAACAAGCGTTTTTGTCTGAATCTCGTTCTTCAATAGGTCGATCGCAAGCGAATCACGATAGGGCACGCACGTGTCACGCGTCGATCATATGATCTATCGGCCGTTGTCGTTACCGATGTACGAGTTCGGAGCAGTCTGCCCTGAGAGTCCGTCTTGAAAGCTTAAAAGGAGATTAGAGTGACTGAAATCGCGTATAGTTAAGAAGCAAACGCGTTATTGGACGACTGTTTCTGTTCAGTTTTGTAAACTAAATCATTTCAAAATTTATCTTACGAAACCGTTCACTCTCTCCTCGCAGAATCCTACTGCAGATTTACGTTCTTGGCGCAAAATAAATATTTTCCTTCTGTGCACAAAAATAATTTCGAAGGTTTACGCACAATAATAGAGAAAAGTATAGAATCGAAGGGATCTGAATAGCTCATTGTCAGTTGGAAGAGCAGTCGCCCGGCAAGCGAAAGGTCTCGGGTTCGATTCCCGATTCAGCAACTTTCGGATCTATATTTTTCTCTCGCATTTTATTTCCTTAAGGGGGGAACAGGAGATGTATGGAATTAAATCTCTTGTAGAGATTATTCCAATTTTAAATCTTGGCCGTGTCCAAGTAAAAATTTAGTGCCTTGTGCACAGGTTTTAATCCTAACGAAAAAATTTAGTTTCGTTGGGATAACGCACTGTCATCCGCGATGTGGCTCTTATTGCCTGTTTAACACTCTCAATTTATATTTATATTTATATTGTTGGAAAGTTATGTTTCCGCGGCCATACGCACACTCGGTCTGAGTGGCGCCATCCGGCGTCGTATCGACCACAGGGATTGACGCGATTATTATCGATATCTCGTGCTAGACATTGATCGACTCAAAAGGATGTCGGTGGCACTGATATCGACTTTGGATTTCGGCCATCTTCTTCCGGTGTATCCGATACGTCTATCCCTGTGATATTTGTAACGTGTGCTTACTTGATAAATATGCTAATAAATAGTGAAGTATCATCATAACGATTTGTCTCCTCTCGATCGCAATTGATCTCTCATCCCGATCCAGACGTATCCTTATCATATATTTCTTATATATATATATATATGTTACCTATAATTTATAAATATAAAATGTGGACACATGCATTAAAAATGATTTTAGATTCTATTAATCGAAAAGTGGATGTATTTAGCACGGACGCGAACCACAAATCGAAAAGTGGATGTAAATAGATGTGGCTATGTAGTTCCAATTCCTAAAAGTGGATGCACGGCGCTGCTGTACGGTCTTTTAAAGCGTCCCACGAAAATCGCCGGCATGGTCTTTCTCATGCTTCTCTCTAAGGCCCTTTACACGGCACCCTTAATCGGGTTTAATAACATTCGTAGTTGTAAGACTGGCCAATCACAGCCGTTCCATTCTTCAGGGGAACGGCTGTGATTGGCCAGTCTTACAACTACGGATGTTATTAAACCCGATTAAGGGTGCCGTGTAAATGTACTTATATTAAGGCCACTGTCTGCTGATATCAGAGAAAAACTTGAGAGTGGCCACCGGGATTCAGCGGCCGCGTGTACTAGTGCGCTCCCTGACAAAGTGAACATAAACTATGTCGTGACGCTCAGTAAAAAGCACGGTAAATGGTTCTATTCCGTGATATGGTTTATATCCGAACTATTCAGCTAAGAACCAAGTTGAGAACCGAACAGCTGAGTCAGACAACACAAGGACAAACGATCCATCGCTCTGGCTTTGTCTCATCTCACCGATGCGTCTCGTGGACTCGTGCGGTTGCAGGCACAAAGTTTCGCCTTCGCGCGTAGTTCGCGTAATTCGAGGGTTATAATTTTTATGACGTTGACTTTGGGCAATATATCAAAAAATTATATACATATCTTTTTAATTTGCTTTTTATTAAAATATTTTATTATTTATTTTCCAGCCCAAAAGTCATTATATAGAGATGGCTTACTAAATATTTGAGATAGAATAAAAATATTTTGCCAGTAAAGGGATAGGGCGTAAAGCTTACAATTAATTATTTTCAAAATAATTAATTTAAACAATATATGGCAACTTTTATATTCGGTTCGATTAAATTGATTTTCGAAAAGTCGGCGTAGTACATATACATTATAAAGTCTGCGATTATTATGTTGTTGACTCGGGTGCAATTCCTGTCACTGACACTTTTTTTATTTATGCAAATTAGAATATTTAATTATGTAAAACAAAATTAATTTAATATTTTTAAAATTTTTTTAACTTTTGCAATAGCGTTTTATTTGCTTCATTTTATAATAGGTACAATGTATAAAATAATATTATGTAAAATAAAAATTATCCAGTTGTGTATCTGTATAAAAAAATTGCAAGTGCAAAAAGAAAAAGCAAAATTGTTAAATTAATTTTATTTTACATAAATAAATATTCTAATTTGCATAAATAAAAAAAAACAATGTGAGTAATAGGAATTGAACCCGATTTGATTTTTAATTACTGTCTAATTAAAAATTATCCGATTTATTCCGTGTTTGGTGTCGTTTTAATCGTAAAAGTTTTATTAATCCATTAAAATTATTTTCAATTAAATTAAATGTAAATTAAAAGTTTTAATTTTTATATATAAGATATTTAAACTCGTAAATTATTGCAGAGATAGGGAAAGATTTCCAAGATGTCGAAGCGAGAGCGAGAACGAATAAAGAGCGAGCGAGATGGCATATCATCAAAGAATTCCGAAGTCCTTAACTCCATGTTTTTCGTTTCCATCATCTTTTGTCTCATATTACATATTACTAGAAAATAAAATTTTGGTATTTTGCATTTTATCAGTTTGAAAATAATTTTAATGGATTATTGAGACTTTTGCGATTAAAATGACACCAAACACGGTATAAATCGGATAATTTTGAATTAGATAGATAATTAAAATTTGATATAAAACACGATATACACCTCCTTCTTCTCGGCCATTAGAATTTGATTACCTGTAGAGACTCCATCGCAGAAAATAAAGGTAACGATAAAAATAATAATGTTAGCTTAAGGAATCCGAATGCTTCGTCTGGTACATATGGCATTATTGCCTTCGGGAAGAGAATTACTAAGAATATTAAGTCTTTTAAAAATAGACATGATTTGAAGACAAGTGGGAAAAATTTTGCTGTTTCATTTACTGATGGTACTACAGCTAATAGTTTTGTATTAGATTTTCATAAAATAGCATCGCAAATCTTCCCCGGGGAGAGATGAATAGCCTACATTCCTAACTTTAAAGTTATTAAGCAGTATATTATAAGGAATGTTGACGATGACGATTCACTTCAGGAGATCATAGAAAATCTTCGTCCCCCTCCTGAATGGGGAAATTGCTGAACTCCTTTTTTTGAGGTGTACGATATATGATGAAGAAATCTTTTCGTTTAATTCAGACCGATAACAGCATAATAACAAAATATATTGATTCTGATTCGTATATCGTTAAATTCAGATCTTCAGCTGTACTGACTGATGTGATATACATGGGCAAAAGAATTCTTTTGAGACCATATATTCAAAAAGTTAAAAGATGTGACAAATGTCAAAGATATGGACATGTCTCTAAATTTTGTACCCTTTTGTACTCAGACAAGAATTCTTTCTGCTCAAAATATGGAAGGAATCCTTCTTCCCATGATGACGAGGGAAAGTGTTTAGTAGATATACTATGTTGTATTAATTGTAAAAGACATAACCTAGGAGATACAGAACATAAAGCCTCATCAAGTGAGTGTCCAGTGTTCATTAAACAGAAGGAGTTAAAAAGGATAATGGTTTATGAGGACGTCTCACTTTCCGAGGCGGAAATAATTTATTTTAAAAAGGGACCTTATAGAGGACATATAAATAGAGGAGATTCGTACGGAGTTCCTCACCCTACGCTACATGACTTCCTTTTAACTAACATGGCTACTTCGCAAAATACAATATGGTCAATGTTAGTTCCATCGGCAAGACCTTTTGCTGAAATAGTTAAAGCATCGTCTAACAACAAACCTTTAAATTATTGATCTCTACTTTTAGGTAGTGAGACGAGGAGTGTTGGTCGGGTGTGTTCTCCCTTTCTAACTTTAGACAATCCTGGCTCTCTAAGCAATACTAATGTGAATCTAAGAAATACAATTAAAAAACTGAAGAAGCTTTAGCATCGCAGAAATTTAAGAAAAAACTTTTCAATCAAAACAAGCTTCTTTAAACAGTGAAGTTTCTGACTCGGTTATGAGTAAGGAGAAATCACATAGTCCTAATGTTATGGCTGATAGCTTTACAAATCACAATAAAAAAAAACAAATTTTTCGAATTCACAATCTTCCGGCTCATCTAAAGCATCGAAAGTTAGTTCACTCAAGTCTAATACAGATGTAGAGGTATCAAATAATAGTAACTCTGACTTTCAAACTAAATCTCAACCCATAAAAAAGGTCAGTTCGAATGTTATGACTGATATGGGACTAGCATTATTAAACAAAACTTTTTTACATAATATCACATCTATCAGATATACATTAACATAATTATAAATTATGACTATTTTAAAAATAAATATTTTGCAGTGGAATTGTCGTTCGCTGATGAGAAGGATACCCAAGTTGTTGTACATGCTGAATGAATATAAAATTGGAGTTGCAGCTTTGAGTGAGACCAAGCTGGACGATGACAGGATTACATCTTTCGCTAATTATGAAATCTTTACAAATAATCGCAATAGGCATGGCGGTGATGTGGAAATTTTAGTGGATAGGGCCCTTAGGTTTTCACCAGTGAGCGACACTCGTCTGAATGCGGTTCCTTAAGGAATGGCATTGAAGTGGTTCTCAGAAAGATCTGGATTGGAACTGAAGTGGGCCTGGTTGTGTGTTCTATCTACAATCTTCCACGGGGAAGCAACCTTCCTCAAACGGAGGTGCGTGCTTGGTCGGAGGTCTTGCAGATATGTAGCTACTCCCCTGTTGTAGTGTGTGTGGAGATTTTAATGGGAAGAGTGGATCTATGGTCCAACCAGATTTCGGGTTCCAACTTAGAGAGTAGTAAAATAGAATCAGCAATTAGTGAGGTTGATTTGTACTGCCACAATAACGGCCAAAACACTTGGTCATCCGCTGATTTATCCAGATCGTCTGCATTAGACATCACCCTTCTAATAGTATTGCATACATATGTGATTGGGAGATTTTATCCTCTAATTATGGGAGTGACCATTTTCCCATTATCACTCGTATTAATAACTTTGCTTATTCTCAAGGAGCTGGTTTCGGTAGACCATCCTTTGCTACCGCGGATGTCAATTGGTCTGTTTTTCGGGAGCTTTGTGTAAAGTTTACTCAGTCACTCAACATAGAGATGGAGGATCTTAACGGAACATACAATAATTTGATCTCTAATTTACATAGTGTTGTGCATTTCCAGAAAGCACAAAAACAATTCTCGTAAGAAGGCACTGGCTCCTTGGTGGGATGAGGAATGTAAGGTCATACGAAGTAAAAATCTTTTGTTCAGGAAAGACAAAAGCAATCCAACAATTCAAATCTTGAGAATTATATGGCATTGTGTAAGATCTCCTCTAGAATATTTGCTAAAAAGAAAAGGGATTCTTTTAAACTTTTTTGCTCAAATATAAACTCTAAAATGTCTATCTCAAAAATCGGGACTTTTATTAGATCCTTCTCTAATAAGAGGTGTAATAGACAGAGTAACATCGTTATTTCTAAAGAGGATTTTCACGCAGCATTTGATAAGTTAGCATCTCCTTCATCAACTCTTCCTTTTTTATACAGTGATAAGCAATTACTTAATAACATCAATTTTAATTGTTTAAGGAATGACTGTTCGTACATGATGAGGCCTTTCTCTTGGGCTGAGTTCTGGGAGGTGATATCATTTTTCAAGGTGAAGTCTTCACCAGGCCCTGATTTAATCTCGAATAAGATCATAAAAAAATGCCTGTTGATACTTTGGCTTTGATTCTCAAGATCTTTAATCTTAAGATGCCTTCTTCAATAAGGGTATATATCCAGCTAAGTGGAGAGAATATTTCACAGTATTCATCCCTAAGCAGAGGGGTAGGGGATCTCTGAGACCAATTTCCCTTGCAAACAACCTTCAAAAAATTTTTGAGAGACTTGTTCATAAGCGTCTCGAGTGGTGGGCCAAAAATAATCAAGTAGTTCGGGAGTTTCAATTCGGTTTTAGAAGGGAACTTTCATGTATGGACAGTATTTCGATTTTAATAACTGACATTCATAGAGCAAATTTGAACAGGGAGTATACCGGAGTAGTATTTGTAGACCTTGAAGGCGCCTTTGACAATGTCGTTCCCGAGTCTTAAGTATTTATTTTTGAGAAATGCGGTCTTCTAAATAAGGTTTTGAAGTTTATTAAGGATATAGTTACATACCGCCATATTACAGGTTTTGCCGGGGAAGTGGCCTTGAAAAGGAGACTTACGTATAAAGGTCTCCCTCAGGGCTTCATACTCAGCCCTATTCTATTTAATATATACATAGCTGGGGTTTGCTCATGTTTGCCGGAGGGGATGAAGGTTCTCGCTTATGCTGATGACATAATTATTTATTGCTCGGGTTCTGAGCTTGAGTCTATAAGTGAACTTCTGAATCTTGCTCTAGAAAGAGTTAACTCTTTCTTTAAGATTCTGGGTCTGTGCATAGCTCCCGCGAAATCTGCTTGCTCAGTCTTCTCTAATTTAAGGAATAACTTGCGTATACTTATTAGGCGAAATAGATTTGTCATCAGACTGGGAGACGATGCTGTCCCTTTCTCCTGAGAGACGTGTTTTTTGGAGGTATATTTGGATATCGAACTTAATTGGAAGGCTCATTTTAATCAATTAAAAAATAGAATCATTAAAAAATCAACATTCTCAAGGCTATTGCTGAGATTGGATGGGGCGCACATCCATCTAATTTGCTAATGGTCTATAAAGTATTTATTCGTCCTCTCTTGGATTGGGGATGTCAGGTGTTCCATCCACTTGATCCTAGCCTTTATATTAAGGCATGCAGACTTCAATTTGCAGCTTTGAGAATTGTTTCAGAGATGATATGCACCACTCCTACAAACGTTATATTGGACATAAATGGCGAATTTCCTCTTTCCTCGAGATCGGATTTTCTAGTCAGAAAATTTTTGTGTAGAATTAACGCTCGCGTTTATCACATCCTATTAGAGAAATCATTCGAGACATTATAAATCTACAGAATGACAACGATAGGGACTTTGGTCCCTTGATAAAAAATTTTCTTCGTGATTTGGAGGAGCTTGACCAAGTGGAAACATTTAATTTTCCGGGATTTCTGGACTTTCCTTATGATATTAGGCATGTTGAGTTGTTTATGAACTCTGAGGTGGGCTTTCGATTGCTAAAGACAAAAAATATTCCGGAGGTGTTCGAGATATTTCTTAGACATGAAGTGAATGGTACAGTTTTTTATACGAATGACTCTTGTAATGAAGCCGCTAATAAAGTAGGATACGCTGTTTTCTCCCCAGATATTGGCCTGGAAAGTAAAACCCGCATTAATGACTTCTGCTCAATATTCAAGGCAGAGACATATGCCATAATTCATACTATAAATCTCATTCTGAACTCGGTAAGTAACATAAATTTATACAGCAGTGATTTTTTCGGATTCCTTGAGCGTCCTTTCCTGCCTGCGGAATCCGAGAGTTTCTGGTAACACTCATACTTTAATTATGAAGATCAGGAGCCTCATGTATTCTTGCAGGCAACTTGGAAAGAACGTAAAAATATACTGGATACCTAGTCATAAGGGTATTGGAGGGAATGAATACATTGACTTGTTGGCGAGGGAGTCTTTGAACCTTATTGATCCGTTCCTTGTGAGCAAACGCCATTACACAAACCAAAAAGAAGCGAAGGAAGATGCCATTAGCATTCTAATAATGCAAAATAGACACAAGGGAGCCAGATATTTTAATCTGGTCAAATCAATGCTTTCTCCTCCGTGGTATAGCTTGGTTGATCGTGATCTACCGAAATGATTGGTGGTCATGATTTCCCGAATCAGATCTCACCATGTCTCGCTCCGCGGACACCTTTGGGAAAAAAATATAGTTGAATCACCTAGATGTCCTTGTGGTCACTCATTCCAGGACCTTAACCATGTTTTCTCCAACTGTCTTGAATTCTGTGTATCTTCCAACAGACTCATCACGGCTGTTTGTCTTCATGATCCCACTGTTATTTTGGACATCCCACACCTCGCCTTCTCTAAACAGATCATAATCTATAAGGATTTATCCAAATTCACGAAACAAACTGAAGTCAAAATATAACTTCTCATCTAAGGTGCCCAAGAGTATTGAAGAAACAACATATATAAAAGTTTAAACCGTCAAAATTGTCTAAAAATGGTGTATGAGCTTATATAGCTCCAGCCAACAAAGAAGAAGAAAAAAAAAGCAGCTCATGGGGAATTTCCGTGGTAACATACTGACTGCTTGACAAGGAGAGAGTATCATTCCGTCTTTGTTTCTTTTGCATCTGAAAACTTGAGTTCAAGTCTATCTGGTATAATAATTTTTTTTTATAATATATTGGAATATATAAAAATTATTTTAAAAATATATATTTTTAAAGGCAATTTAAAAAAATTTTTAATATTGAAAATATTTCAATAATTTTACAACTACAACACATTGTATATAAATGCAAAATAATTTCATAAATAAATGAATTCAATATTTTCTATATTTTAAGAATTCTTTAGTTTTGTCTTTCCAAAAAAATATATTTTTAATATTTTTTATATACTTCAACATATATTATTAAAAAAGAAAAAATGTTGATAGATTTGAACCCGAGTTTTCACGGTGACAGGCTTACTTTTAATAGAGCTTTATTCAGTTTGGTTGAGTTACATATTCAATAAATGAAAATCATTTAACTGAAATGTTTGTTACAATATAAATTGAAGTTCCTGCTTTATAGCTTAATCTTTAGCTTTTTATAAATGTTACAAATATATGTTCGCCTTCGCTTAAATGTTATTTACAATATTCGTTTTTCCTTTTTAATAATTTGGTAATTATACAGAAAAATGCGTTTTATTAAAAACCTGCTTACATTTTTGTTGTTGGCTTATTTGCTCAAACCTATTTCTTTACTTAAACAATATATAAATATACTATAAATAATAAATAATAAAAATACGTCAACTATGAATACATTCTGCGTCAGGTACATCGAGTTTTTCATACGCTAGTTTGTACAACCATTTGGTCTAGTTGCTTTGTCGAGCAACACATTGTTTCCTTAACCAAATCAATTCTATTATTTATTTGTTCTGTGTAGAATCTTGAACCGATTTCGTCAATGTGGTTTTGTATAGGCTTATATTTGAAAGTTCATGTAAATTTTTGATTTTTTTATATCTGTCTTTGTTTAAAATTAATCGCAGGCATTTATTTTGATATGATTGTAACAGTTTAATATTTGTGGGCGCTGCCGAGCACCAGACTGGAGCCGTATATAACAATATTGGTCTACATATATGAGTCTTTTATTTGTAATACTTAATTTAAAGTTTTTAGCCATAAGTGAATATAATTGTCTCATAGTCCCATATGCTCTTTGAATTGATTTGCTTATGTGAACTTTGTATGTCAATCTACTGTCTAAGTGCATGCCGAAATATTTTACCAAACTTTTAGTTTGAATTGGTTATGTTTATACAGTGTAATCGGTGTAAAAAAATCGTGTTTTTGTATCTTCTAGTAAAAATAATTGCTTCTGTTTTATCTGCGTTGAGTGATATTTTCCATAATTTGTAATAATGTTCAAGAATATTTATATGTATTTGTATTTGTTTTGCCGCTACTACTGCGCTAAAAGAGTGTGCGTAAATTGCCGTGTCATCGCGAACATTGCTAATTTGGTTTTAGGAAATTCTGACATATTATTTAAAAATATATTAAATAATATCGGACCGAGAACTGAGCCTTGAGGTACACTTGCCCTTATTATTTTTGTTCTAGATTTACACATTTACAGATTTTGTTAGATATTATTTATTGTTACTTGAAATGTTCTATTGTTTATATATGAATGTATTAGCTTGATCATATGAAACGGATATTTCTGTTCCAGCATTTTATATAACAAACCATCCAAACTTTATCAAAGGCTTTTTCTATATCTTAGAGTAACACACCGTTACATTATCTTTATTATAATTTACTCGTATGTCATTTACTATTCTTACTATTTGTTGTACTGTGTTACGTTTTTTCCTAAAACCAAATTGATGCTCATTTGTGAGTTTGTTATTTTCGGCATGCTTTTGTAGTCTTATTAATATTATTTTTTCCACTACTTTGCTTAACGTGGCTAAGAGGCTTATCGGTCTATAACTAATTGGTAATGTTTACCTGATTTATGGATTGGTATTATATATGCAGTTTTCCATTTTTGAGGAAAATGTGCCAATTTAAAGATTGAATTTATTATATATGTTAATTGTACAATTGCTTTTCTCGACAAATTTTTTAGGATTATATTTTGTATTTTGTCTAGACCAGGAGCTTTATGTGCATTTAAATATTTAATTTGTTCCCATATTTCTTTTGGAGAAGTTAAACATTTAGACCATTGATTGTCATCTGTGTTCTCAATTAGGTAAGAATTAATTTTTTCTACTATTTTATCTTGTTCATTGTCATTGTTTGTTACATGTGTATGTATCTGTTCGTAATGTTCTGCTAACATGTTAGCTTTTTGAACATCTGTTAATGCTGTTATATTGTTATTGGTTAAGGTAACTATGGGTTCATAAGTTTTTTTTTTAATGATTTAGTCATTTGCTGGATAGAATTATTTTTTGCACTTAATTTTTGTAATTTATTGTTCCAAATGTCATTTCTATATTTTACTATTTCCTCCCTGATTTTACGTGATATTTTATTTAGTAAAATTTTATTTTTCTTTAATCTTGTTTTTTGCCATATTTTCCTGATTTTGTTTTTATATTTTATTTGATCTAGAATAGTATCGGGTAAGTTTGTAATGTGATTTGTTCTTGTAATTATTTTTGTCGTTAGTTGTTGCGCTTTTTGTATTACTTCTATTAATTTGTTTACCTCGATATCTAACTCTGTATGATCTTTTATCTTATTATTAATATTTATATGTTTGTCTAAAATAGATCTAAATTTAGACCAGTCAGTGTTTTTAAAATCATATATTTTATGTCTCATATCTGTCAAGTTTTGTTTTAAAAGAGTGAAATATATTGGATTGTGATCCAAATCTAGTTCATGAAGTACATTTATGTCAGTATGGTTATTAACTTGCTTATTTATAACTGTCTATTGTGGTGGGAGTACCACCATTGTTTTGGTATGTGTGTAGGTTTATTAGTATACATAATTGTTACGTTATTCTGCTGTATATAATTTAGTGTAATTCCGTTTCTATTATTAATGTGACATCTCCGTTTTATATTTCTAGC
The DNA here is from genome assembly GCF_048542155.1 of Nylanderia fulva. Lineage (NCBI taxonomy): Eukaryota > Metazoa > Arthropoda > Insecta > Hymenoptera > Formicidae > Nylanderia > Nylanderia fulva. Next base: position 197,576 of record NW_028191079.1, read on the forward strand.
ATCCAGATCATCAACCAACAGAACTCTTTCAGCCACACTAGGTGACAGACTGAACACCTTTGCACTCAGCCATTATGTAAGGTAAAGTGGGGTGTTGTGTGCCGGGTTTTGTTTTTGGACCATAACTTTCTCAAAAATGCATATTGTTGTAATGTTAAACATTCTATTTTTAGCTTATCTTATTGCCGAAGAACCTGTAATAGTAGTTTTTTGAATTTCGCAAATTTTGAAATTATTTTCGAATTCTGAAAAAAAAGTGTAAATTTGGGATTTTGAAAATTTGTGGGGTGTTGTGTGCCACGACTGTAAATAGTAGAAAATAGCATTTTTTAATAAATGTTCTTTATTAAACTTTGAAAAAATGAAAATATACGTTTATAATTATAATAGAAAAAAAGTTTAGTCAGTTTCAGCCGCTTTGCATTGAGAACAAGTGAAATATCCTGTTTTCATATTTGCACACTTTAGATGAACAGCCCGATCGCATTTATTGCAATGAATTGCGTTATTTCTGTTCAGTTTTTTAGGCATATTGCGCATACAAATAATGCAGAAGTCGACGTCCTCCTCATCTGATGATCCCAGAAGTTTTTGTTGCCGGTACGGTTTTTGTGCGACGAGTGCGCTTTGATGGTGATCCATTGTCGATATTTTGGTTCTCTTTTTCGAGGCTTTTTCTCTTTTTATCAGCTTTGTCGTGGACAATTTGCACATTCTCGGGCGAAGTTAATATGGTCCTTTTCATCGGCTTTCTACCACGCTTAGATTTTTTGGGTGCTGGATCAAACTTTAAAGGACCAACCTCTTTCAATGCACTGCGTATTGATGCACGAGATGAGCCTGCTGATGTGCTGTTAATTTTTGAAAATAATGTTGTTATTTTTTCATGTGCAGCTGTATTGATAACGTCACCGGAAATTATAATGACACGCTCATTATGGGCAGTATCATCATCACTATCTGAGCATAGGTTTTCGCCGCTTAACTTAGATACTCTGAAATCTTTGGCCGTGAATTTATTAGGATCGTATGGGAAAATACCTGTAGCTTCGAACGCCTTTTTGATATTACGTGGCGTTACAGTCAAATCGAGGTATTTATCTGCAATGGGCGCAATGTGATGCAACTCCAAAACACGACCGATATGATTTTTCATCCAAGCTGTGCACTGGGCATAAAACATCTTTTTGAATGGGCCAAAAACGCCGACATCTAATGGTTGCATGCGATGTAAACAGTGGGGTGGGAAAGAAATCATTGTGATACCATGATCGATTGCCATATCGATGACCTCAACACTTAAGTGCGATGTGTGATTATCCAAAACCAATAAAATCGGTGACTTTTTCGAGGCGTTGGTATGTTTAATGAAATGTTTCATATATTTTACGAATTCGACTGCTGTCATCCAGCCAGATTCTGTGGCAACGCCTATGGACCCTGGAAAAGCATTATCCATAAACACTCTTTGTATGTTTTTTCGTGGAAAAATGTAGAACGGTAGAATAGACTGTCCGGTCGCATTTATGGCCAGAGCCATGGTGATTGTTGTTCCTCTTTCGGCGGATATTTTGGTCCCAACTCTTCTTGCACCTTTCTCTGCGATAACTTTTGTTGTCTTGGTTGGCACAGTTGGACAGCCGGTCTCGTCCATGTTCCATATTCGATGTGGCTCAAAGTGGGTTTCATCGAAAACAGTGCCTAGGAGCGTGAAGAACGCATCCACATTTTCTTTCGAAAAAGCCTTGGCACGATTTGCACTGATCTGTTCTGGTGTTCTTAGAGACAATTTTTTATGCCGATGCATAAATGCATAATACCAGTCGGGTGATGCTCTGCCATTATCATTCCATGACGAAGGATAAACAATGCCTATCTTTTTCGCGTATTGATAAGCGAAAATTTTCAATTCGGCGATGCTCAATCCGTAATAAAGGTTAATAGCCTTGAGGAGATATTTCATGAGCTCATGCTCTTGTTCTGCGGTGAAAATCTAGGAAAAAAAATATTAGTTGCAAAATGTTGAACAAACGAAGCGATATAAAACAACTTACCGTTTTGCCGCCAATTTTGCTACTTTGCTTTGTAAGAAAATCGACTAATTTATCATCTGACTCAGTTTCTATATCCAAATTTGCCACCGTCATTTTTTCTATACACCGAGACAATTTCATTCTACAAATATTATATGATTTGCTCACTGTCCGGATAGATTTATTTTCAATTGCAATTTCTTTTATCGCAGCAAGAAACTCAGTAATATTGGTCTCTGGCTTCGGCATACTTTTGTAAGTATTGCGAGGCATAGTGACTATGAAAATCCTGTGAAAAAGAAACAAAAATTAAAAAAAAGTAATAAAATTCCACTTCAAAAATTACTGCAATTACTTTACATTTTCATGAAAAATACAGAGAATGCGTTAAAAATGTCTAAAATGTATGACACATGTATGCTGCGTTGGTAAAATGTCGAAAATGGAGTGGCACACAACACCCCATATGCTACATTTCGAAATAGCCACCATAACCTCGTCACATGCTACATTAGCACAAAATCACTTTAACGATTTTGAAGGCAATAGTCCATATATACTTTTAAATATCTAAAGACTTACCTGTCGCTTCACTTGCCTGCAAAATTGCGTGAAGAAGAATCGTCTAGAAAACTTTACGGAGCACAACGAAACGAGAACAATTCGTAAAACTTGTGGGACGCGTGCACAAGCGTCGGATGCTCATGAAAAGTGAGAGTAGGTCTAGAAACTAAGCTGACATTACGTAGATGACGTCATACTAATCCGACATGGCGGTAAACTAAGTGGCACACGACACCCCATGGCACACAACACCCCACTTTACCCTACTTTTTTTTATACTTATTTATATAGCAGATATTATTAATACCAATATATTGAAAAGTAATTAATATATATATTTATTAGTCTATAATTAATTTACGACATGTTCTACAATAACAGACTATATAGAATTGATAGTCGTTCTCTCCTTGTCTCTATTGCGCTGACGATATGTAAAGTCGATAAAAAAATATAAAATAAAAAAAGCAATCAATTGCCAAGCCTAATAAGCGCCCGTGTTTTACATTCTGTACATTAGTTCACTCTTTGAATTATTATTTTATTATTATTATGTATCACTGCACAATTTGGAAACATACATATATGTAAGTTTTGATATTATTTGCATATATATACACACATATGTGCATAAGCATATATACAATTTACAAAAAGTGGGTGCTTATTAGTCTTGCTATGTTATTGCCTTCTGCTATAGAAGGCCAGAAAGTATTTTCAGGCCGCATCTCGCGTATACCGGCACTGTAGAGAAACAAGGACAACACGTGATTATCGGTCCTTATCTCTCTACGGTGCGTCCGCGTGAGCAATGCAATGGTATATGTACGTGTACAGACATGCACCACTACATAAAACCCAAGAATTGGTTTCTCAGCGTTGGCAACACTGAAACCGGAGTTTCGCGTTGTCACCGCGTGAGGTCTCCAACATCAATTCGGATATGGCACCTTTCTAGTAACTTTATACCGCGCACATGCGCACTAGCCAAAGATAATTCCTATCTAGATATTAAGTAATCTACCTCTCTAGTAACTTTATACCGCGCACATGCGCACTAGCCAAAGATGATTCCTATCTAGATATTAAGTAATCTAAGTCCTTCCTCACCGAACACTCTCTCTTTTGTCTGCCTTTAACATACTGTGATACTGTCTGTTACCAAAGAAGTAATAAAGTATTCTTATACATTTAAAAGGATATCAAAAATATACTTATCGACTCGAGACGCCTCAGCAGTGGTTTCCAAATAATTATTATATGTCTACCTGCATCCAAGACGCATGAGCAGGAATCTCTTCTGCTAAATATATATATATATATATATATATACACGTGCACGAGCGCTACATTGGTGACCCCGACGTGATTCCGCGTAAGAAAGGATGCCTGTAGACGGATCGCCTACACGAGGAACAGACGCCCCGGGCGCTGGCACAACCCAAAATCAGCCCGGTGGCAACTAGACACCCCAAGGACGCGAACTCAACGGCGGAGTTTCAGCGGTATCTTCCCGCCATATCGAACTGCCGCCATTTTATCAAGCCGATCCACGGCTATGGTTTGCCCAGATAGATCTTGTTTTTGCTAACTACAACATAATGTCTGATACCACAAAGTTCAGATACGTTGCCACACAATTGTCCGGCGAAGCTCTGCGTAGCGTGTCCGATCTCGTCATAAATCCACCCGCTCAAAATAAATATGAAAGCATCAAGCGGCGCGTTATGTCCGCCTATGATGAAGGAAATGAAGCACGCCTCCGACGCCTACTCCGTGGCCACGAGATGCGTGATGAGAAACCGACGGCTTATCTACATCGTTTACGAGCTCTCGCAGGAGACCAGTGTGGAGACGCCATCATCCGCTCTCTACTCTTTGAGCAGTTACCAGAAGCCGCTCGAACAATACTTGCAATCTCCGACACATCAAATCTCCAGCGGTTAGCAGAGATGGCTGATAAGGCACTAGACGCGATGAGACGAATGGTAACAGCAACCCACATCGTGCCTGCAAAGAGTTTAAACACACAGACTATCTCAGGTACGCTGTCTGCATTAGAAGAGTCACTTAACGCACTCACATTACAGGTCTCAAAAATGCAGAAACAACTAGATCGCAACAAACGATTCCGTCGCTCCCGTAGCAAAGGAAGAGGAAACCAACCTAGAGCATTGACACCTGCAAATACGCACTCAAATAAGCCTGAGTTCTGTTACTATCATAATAGATTTGGTGCCAACGCAAGGAAGTGCCAGAATCCCTGTACGTGGACTCAAGGAGCTAAGCCGCAGAAAAACTAACAAAATCTCCGTACATGGGGGCGACTACGGAGATCAATGAGACGTCAAACTGCCTCACAGTCATGGATCAATACTAAAGGATGAAGTTTTTAGTGGATACCGGTGCAGACGTTTCAGTTCTACCAAAACTCATGAAAGGCAAACAACCTACCCGTGCTAGGTTTACAATTTACGCAGCCAACGGCACTATCATCCCCACTTACGGAGAGCTCAAAATAAAACTCAACCTTGCACTACGCAGAGATTTTGTTTGGCGATTCATTGTAGCTGACGTTCAACAACCGATATTGGGTGCCGACTTTATCAGGAGACGCGGTAGTGTCTCCGGCCATGTTCAAACCCTAAAAGACCTTAAAAAAGACACTACAAGTCTCTTATCCTGCACCATCAAAGTCCATCTTTTGGGGGTGTAGAACTATTAAAATATAAAAAATTTTGAATTGCACGTAATATAACCTGAAAGGCGGCATCGCCACGAGTAATTTGAGCCAAGAAGGAATAAAATCGGTCAAGCCGTTCTGGAGATACAAGCGGTCAAAAAGTGACGTTTTTCATGAAAAATGAAGTAACGTCGTCTTCTTCTCTGTCCGCGTCCGCTGACGTCATCAGGATTATATATATATATATAAATCTCTTCTCACCTTTCACTCACACCTCCCTCAACTTCCACCCACCCCTTTCCCTCCCACATCCCGTCCCCCCACCACCACCCCCACTCCCACCCCTCTTTCGCCCTAACTCACCCTCTTTCGTCCTATTTTTTCAGTTTTTTCGTTCTCTCTCACCCTCTGTTGTCCTCTTTCACCCTCTTTCACCCTCTTTCGTCCTCTTTCACCTTCTTTCGTCCTGTTTCACCATCTTTCGCCTCTTTCGTCCTCTTTCGTCCTCTTTCACCCTCTTTCGTTCTCTTTCACCATCTTTCGTCTCTTTCGTCCTCTCTCACCCTCTTTCATTCTTTCTCACCCTCTTTCACCCTCTTTCATTCCCTCTCACCCCCTTTCGTCCTCTTTCACTCTCTTTCGTCCTCTTTCACCCTCTTTCGCCCTCTCTCACCCTCTTTCGTCCTCTTTCACCCTCTTTCGTCCTACCTCACCCTTCTTTGTCCTCTCTCACCCTCTTTCACCCTCTTTCATTTTCTCTCACCCTCTTTCATTCCCTCTCACCCTCTTTCGTCCTCTTTCACTCTCTTTCGTCCTCTCTAACCCTCTTTCATTCTTTCTCACCCTCTTTCGCCCTCTCTCACCCTCTTTTGTCCTCTTTCACTCTCCTTTGTCCTCTCTCATTCTCTTTCATTCTCTCTCACTTTCTTTCGACTTCTCACCCTCTTTCGTCCTCTTTCACTCTCCTTTGTCCTCTCACTCTCTTTTATTCTCTCTCACCCTCTTTCACCCTTTTTTGTCCTCTTTCACCCTCTTTTGTCCTCTTTCGTCCTCTTTCGCCCTCTTTCACCCAATTTCGTCCTCTTTCACCCTCTTTCGCCTATCTCGTCTTCTCTTACCCTCATTCGTTCTCTCTCACCCTATCTCCAAAAAATCATAAAAATGAAAAGGTCAAGCCATGTTCAAAAGAAGGTCCTCAAAAATTTAAACCTAGTCTGTACAATGAAAAATAATTACTCGTAATTCCAGAGTTCCAATTTGTTAATATCGAATAATGTACGTTATGTGGGACGGCCTTTAAGAATTCAGAGTCTGTTTTAACGAAGGTAATGAAATATCACGAAAGGCTCGAAGAAATACAGAAAGCTTTTGAGAACATTGCTGAATTAATCAAGAAGCGCGAAAATTATCTGAAAACAACAGACAGAGACAAATACGATGACGATGAACTGGATTGTAATCCGATAGAAGCTGACGACGCAATGAAAGATCTGAAAGATTTTGGTAAGATTGACGACCCGATTGATTTATCGCAAATGATGTCGCAATTGAACGAAGACCAGAAAAGAGTCTTTGATGGAGTATGCCAAGTTTTACAAGATAAGAATCAGATTCTACGACTGTACGTAAGTGGCGAGGGTGGTACAGGGAAAAGTTTTCTAATTGAAACGATTAAACATTGGATCAGAATAAATTTGAAAAAAACGACTGCCATATCTGCTCCCACAGGTATCGCAGCATTCAATATCGATGGCTTGACAATCCATAGAATGTTTCAACTACTCGTTAGTCATGAATCTACACCAAAATGTCAGACATGGTCTTGAAAACTTTGAGAGACAAATTAAAGAATGTCGAATTATTTATAATCGATGAAGTATCCATGATTTCAAATGTGACACTTATGTTTATCAATCTACGATTATGTGAAATCTTTGATACGACAGATACAGATGATGGTTTCTTTGGCAGAAAACACATTCTCCTGTTTGGGGACTTGTTGCAGCTTCCTCCTGTAAAAGGACAATTTTCGTTTGTTAAAATGTCTCGATCAGAGATTCAGAAGTATTTAGGTATCATGGGTGGATGTGATTTGTGGAGATTGTTCGAGTACGACGAACTTTTGATTAATATGCGACAAAGATGCGACAATACATATCGTGATATACTTTCTAGAATACGAATAGGTTTAGTAACGAATTCTGACATCAATGTTCTTCAGTCTAAAAAAATCAATTTTAAAGAAAGTAGTTGCGACGAAAGATTGAATGAACTTTGCACTTATATGAATCAATTACCGATTGATACAATTTGTTTATTGCCCACGTGTTATTTGTGCAAGATTTTGAACACAGCAATGCTCGATAAAATCGACAGCGATGAAATTCTACTGATAGCAGAAGATGATGTCGACTGTGCTCCAGCAATGAAAAAAAAAGTGCATAAAATTTTAGAAGACAAAGATGATAAAGTGTCTGAAACAGCTGGCATTGAAAGAGTAATAGCGATTAAAATTGGCGCTAAAGTGATGATTCGACGAAACATTGACGTAACTTTGGGACTTGTCAATGGAACGATAGGCAATGTAGTTGCAGTTAATCGCTCTGCTGACGGCAATCGTATTGATTCCATCAAAATAGTTATTTCGGATAACAAAGAAATCGCAATAACGAAAGTAGATATTAAATTTGAAGTATTCCACAAATTAGTAGTACATCGGAAACAATTTCCATTGTCTCTCAGTTATGGAATAACTATACACAAAAGTCAAGGAATTACATGTAACAATGCAATGATGGATTTAGGAACGACTGTATTCAGTGATGGTCAAGCCTATGTAGGTTTGTCACGAGTAAGTAAATTGGAAGGCCTACATTTGATAAATTTCAATCCAGCATCAGTTAAAGCAAACTCGAGAGCCATTGTAGAATATAATCGACTGAGATCTATATTCAAATCTGAACTGCCACAAATCAATCCGTCCGAGAAAAAGGTTGTGAAAATGTACGATCGTCGATGGGCTATCCCAATATCATTGATGATGTGCAGAATTATGATTGTGAGGAACCAGAAAGTATAGTTACGTGGAAAATATGTGGCCTTTGCAATAACGATGCTGTTTTGTGTTACGCTAATGTAATATTACAATGTGCGTTTCATTGCGTACGTATTAGGCAACAAATACTAAAAAATAAAGCATCAAATGCATTGACTGATGCCATCTGCGCGTATGGTGAACGTAAATATTGCAACATTCAAGCGGTTAGAAGATCTGTCGGAAAACGCTTCGAAGAACGAACACAACAAGATGTTTCGGAATTTTTTACGGCTCTAATGTCGACGTATTCCGACATCAATGATGTATTAGAACTCGAATTAAAGCACGTAACATGTTGCTCGAATGTCAACAGGGTTGCCACAGACCTGGAAAACCGGGAAAACCGGGAAAAGTCATGGAATTTGAAATTAGTCAGGGAAAACCTGGAAAAGTCAGGAAATATGTAAAAGAACCTGGAATTTTGAACTTATTTTAAATTATACTTTTATTCTAACGAATATTTCAATTTTTTAAATATATCTAACATTTATAATCTAATATGCTAGCAATGCATACCAGGCTTAGGCTCTGACATATTGACTTTTTCAAATATATATTCTATAGTGCTGGGTCTGAGCGTGCGTACTTACAGTACTGATTATGAGTAGCGCGCCACGTTCTCCCCACTTGGCCGCCTTATACGTATATTGTTTAGATTGTCAACTTGTTCGATTGTCAACTTCGTCGACAAGTCTACGTACGTATATAAATGTGTCAGTGCCGGCTAAGATATTGCAAGAAAGCAAAGTTGAGTGTCAGCATTAATCGCTCGTAATCTATATTTTCGTGTTATCAAAGGTAAGTAGAAATTATTTTTAAAAGATAAAAAATATTTTTAATAATTTTTTTATTATATCGATAAATGATTTTGTTCATCCTTTTACAGATATTAACAAATATTATAGGTTTATTTGTCGTTGCGCAAAGTCGATCTGAGTTAGCTTTTGTATTAAATGTTTTAATTTTTTTTAATAAACTCATGTTAAATATATGAATGTGGGATATCCTTGTTTAAGATATTCAATAGAATTATATTAAAAATCAATGTAATCGAATCATGATTTTTGATTTATAAATATAATCTTACCTAATATGTCAAACAATTTCCCGTATAAAATCGTTTTAATTGAAAAAACATATACATTTAGATAAATATTTAATTATTTCTAATAGCCATGGATAAATAATATATTTGTTCTGATAAATATTAATTATAAATTTTTGTTTTCTTAGATGTAACTTTATCGAACTTTTTAAGCAAGAATGTTGCATCTTGCGTTTAATAATTTCTATTGGTTTAAATTTTGCTTTTATCTTTTACGCACATATTAAATTTATTTTTTTCCGATTTAAATTTATTATTTATTAATTATTTATTTCTATTTGTATTTTGATTTTATTTAGAACTTGTTCCACAACAATGACAAATAAGAAGTGTCAATTTCAAGATGCTTGGTTACAAGATCCTTTATTTAGTGATGTTATTAAGAAATGTCAAACCAACACATTCGCAGCTTATTGTATCTTGTGCTGTAAAGAAATTAATTTGAGCAACATGGGAAAAGCAGCCTTAATAAGTCATCTTCGAGGAAAAAAACATGAGGAAAAAGTTGCAGCTAAAAGAAAGTCTTATGGAATTCGGTTATTTACCTCAAATTCTAAAGTGAGTAATTACATTTGCTATATTTTAAAATAATATGTATTGTATTAGGAATCTTCTACGTTAGTTGATTTTTCTTGCCATTATGATGACCTGATGGAATGTATTTATTTTACAATTAGTCTTGGGGTTAAGGAGAATAAGTTTATCAAATAATATGGAAAATATTACATCTAGGAACTTGATATTAGTCTCAATCCTTTGATTGCAAAGGATACTTCGAGGAATCCAGATGACCCAAATGAGATTTTTGTCTCGGGAGAGGACATTTCAGTATCCAGAGAACTATTTACTTCTAGTACGAAGAAGTTGCCAACTTTTAATCAAGAGGAATTATTTACTTCTGCTACTACGTCTTACCATAAACTTGATAAATATTTATTGAAAGATGATGTTAAGCGGGCCGAGATTATTTGGTGTCTTTTTACTGTAAACAATCATCTGTCTATATCCTCTGCTGGCAAGGCAGTGCGGATTTTTTCTAAAATGTTTCCGGATAGCAAAATTGCATCAGCCATTGAGCTTGGTCGCACTAAAATATCATATATGATTGTTTATGGCTTAGCAATATATTTTCATGAAAAGCTAAAGCAAAGAATCAATCACTCTGATTGTTTTGTGGTTTGTTTTGATGAAAGTTTAAATAAATATTCGCAGAAGCAGCAAATGGATATAGCAATTCGATTTTGGTGCACAGATAAAAATGAGGTAGCTACTCATTATTATAGTTCTGCATTTTTAGGACATACTACATCTCAAGATTTAATTCAAGCTTTCAAAACAATACTTAAAGATTTAAATTTGAAAAAATTACTTCAAATTTCAATGGATGGTCCAAATGTTAATATTAAATTCTTCAAGGATTTACAGATAGATTTATCTCAATCTCACGATAAAGATGATCCTGCTGTGGTATTTATGGGAACTTGTGGCTTGCATGTTATTAACAATGCCTTTAAAGTTTCTTTTTATGCTGTAAAATGGAATGTAGCAATATTTCTAAGGGCACTTTATAATCTTTTTAAAAATAGCCCTGCTCGGAGAAGTGATTTCTTGTATTATTCAGGTAGTTCGTTAATGCCTTTAAAATTTTGTCCAGTAAGGTGGTTAAATAATTCAAAAGTTGCTGAAAGAGCACTAGAAATGTTGCCACATTTAAGGAAATATAAAGAAAGCTTGGAAAGAGACAAAAAAGAAATATTTTCTTATAGTTACAAAATTATTGTAGAAGGATTGAATGACAAATTTATGCCAGTTAGATTGGCCTTTTTCTGTTATGTGTCAAAACTGATCGAACCATTTTTGAAGAAATACCAAAATGATGTACCATTAGCTCCATATTTATATAATGATCTTACCAGTTTGCTTGTAGACTTAATGAATATCTTTGTAAAAAAGGAAGTTCTAGAAAAAGAAACAAATATAGATCGAATAGATTTCAATAACAATGCAAATATGATTTTGCCAAAGGATTTAAAATTAGGATTTGCTGTAAAAGCTGAACTTAAAAAACAAAAAGAAATTAAAGAATTTGAAATAAAATCTTTCAAGGATGATTGTGTTACTATACTTAAGTCAATTTGTCTAAAAATTATAGCTAAATCACCTATTAAGTATAAATTGTGCAAGGGTATAAGTTTTTGCGATCCACAACTTTTGTCCTATTCATTAAGTCAAGCGTTACGAAGATTACAAATTGTTTTGGAAATATTTCAAGAAAAAAAATAGATTAGCTTTACCGAGTGTGATGAACTTTATAAAGAATTTAAAGACTTTTACTCAAAACGTGGAGCGCTAGAAAGTTTTAAACAATTTGACAGATCAAGTCAGAGATTAGATAATTTTTGGTATAACTTAATTATGACAATGAATGGATCACAAAAGCTTTTAAATTTTCTGAAAAAAATTTTAATTTTGAGTCATGGAAATGCATTTGTAGAGAGAGGATTTTCTATCAACAAAGAAGTTATCATTGAAAATCAGCTTGCTAAATCTTTAGTTGCGCAGAGACAAGTTTATGATGCAATGCAAGCATTAGGTGGTTTAGATAATATAATAATTGATAAGCAAATGATTCTCAAAATACGAAATGCTAGATCATTGTATAGTGAAGCTCTTAAAGAAACAAAAAGAAAAAGTGAAGCAGAAGCAAATGAGAATTTAAATAAGAAGAGACTTGTCGCTGAAATTGATGAATTGAAGAAAAAAAGACTCAAAATAATAGCTGAAAAACAGAAAGAAACTGATTTAATAGAAGAAAAGATTCAGGAGCTCCTATTAGTTAAAAAATAAGTAAGATTTTCTCAATCAATATTGCAATTTATGTACTAGCCATGCATTATAGCTATTAGTTTTAAAATATATATTAAAAATGTTACTTTTTGTAGAACTTAACGTAGAAAGTAAATATATTTACAAATGTCAAATTTATTATTATTTTAACATTAAAGATTGACAAAAACAAATAATTATTTTTAATTAAATTAAACATTAAAATGTATCTTTTATTAAATGTTTTAATTCAATTGCTTTTTCTTTTATTCCTTATTTTTTCCTGCATTCTTTTTTCAATGTTACTTTTTTCTATTGTTTGAATTTACAGGATTATGTCATAATGTTAAACTTCCAAGTTTATGTTATTTTTAATAATATAAGCTATTTTTTCTACAATTCCTAGTTCCAAATTTAAGTTTACAGATATTGGTTATGGAAATTTTTTCATTATTGTCTGGAAAACATGGAAAAGTCAGGGAATTTTAAAATTCATTTTCTGTCGCAACCCTGGTCAAATGTAATTACAATGTAACTAAGCTGGAAAGCAGTAGTTTGTTAATATTACCTATACATTCGACATTAAAAAGGAAAAAAAGTGTCACTCTACAAAGTTTGATTAATGTAGAATTTTCTAAATGGGAAACGATAAACGGCAATTGTAACGAATGTAAGGGTACCGTGTTGAAAAGGAAAACCGTAATCGAATCAACTTTATCCGTCGTAGTAATACAGCTCAATTCATATACTTTTGTAAACGGTGCTTCTAAAAAAATTATCAACAATCGGATTAACGCCGTGCCGACGAGTAATATCACGATTAATGAAAAAAAGTACATGGTAATAAGCGCTATATTTCACGAAGGTGAAGAAATGAATCGTGGTCACTACACGTGTATGTTGAGAGCTGACACAAAATCGGAATGGTATTACTCTAATGATATGGAAGTGTTCAAGAAAAAATGGCCCAAAGGAGCACAAGGGGCATACATATTGTTCTTAGAACAGATTAAATAATGGCGCTGTATAAAGGCTGCCGTAAGCGCCGAAATGAAACATCGGCTGCTCTGGCGCTGTATAAAGGCTGCCGTAAGCGCCGAAATAAAACATCGGCTGCTCTGGCGCTGTATAAAGGCTGCCGTAAACGCTACATTAAAACATCAACTGTTCTAGCTGTATCTAGAATAATTACTACTACATTTGAAATACGAAAAGTATTACATTAGAAGAAGATTAGATTAGAATAAGGATTCAACGTATTTTTAAAAGCTCTACACACACAACGAAGTGAATATACAAAACTATATACAAATACCTTTTTCTTCTGTGTTTCTGAAGAAAATTGTAAGTCAAATGAAACCTTGCACTTTGAGAACCATGTCACTTACTTTTCAGAGTCAAATTGATAAATTTTTTTTGTATATTTTAATGATATTTATTTCTCACTTGTATCTTGAATAATTAATATGTAATTTTTTATTGTATATTACGACAAATAATCAGTAAACTTTTTAAGCGTATAGCTTTATTGTAGTTGACCTGAGAACTGTACATTTATAAATTTTACTTAATATACACCCGTTTCGAGCAACAAGGCAAAGTTTTCTGATCAATAATTTACTCCCTGAAAATACGGTATAACACAAATCGGAAGTTGATACAAAAATTCGAAATTTTACTAAAGAAAGATTGGAGGTTTTTAATTTATACAATTTTCACAACTCTTATTTCAATTATTTATTCTACCCATCGAAAGTTTTTTGAGAGCAGGCCGCCATGTTATTTTTCTGAGTCATTAACAAATTGGTACTCTGGAATTACGAGCAATTATTTTTCATTGTACGGGCTAGTATGAATTTCAAATCAAATCTCTATAAACGACTATTATATTTTGTGCACTAAAAATAACATATCGCATTTATTTTCTAGAATCAAATTGTAATCAGTTTTACTTATATGTATGTATGTTCAATGTGAACTTGCACCTTGAATAAAATATCACAGTTACTTTTTATGGTAATATATTATTACTAAATTTAGATAATATACACTTTACGTATGTTCACTTTGAACTGGCACCTTGAATAACATATCAGTTACTTTTTGTGATAATTTATTATTAGATCGTTTAAATTTTGAAAGGTTTAAATTTTTGAGTACTTTCTTTTGAACATGGCCTGACCTTTTCATTTTTATGATTTTTTTAGGATAAAGCATTTTAAATTGTTTGTCGATCTCCACAACCGCCGACTAATCGATACAGAAACAAAGTTGCACGTGCTAGGTGCAATCACAACATGCAACACTCCAAGTTTAACAAAAATCAGCTACGATAACTGTTACAGAAAAATTCTACTGGAATTCGACAAAGTAACACTTCCAATCAAAAGCCAGGAACCCACGCACGGCGTGCAACATTATATAATCACCAACGGACACCCTGTAGCAGAGCGAGCTAGGCGCCTTTCATTAACCCGTTATAAGGTAGCCCGAATCGAATTCCAAAACCTCATCCAGCAGGGTATTTGCAAGCCATCTTCTAGCCCATGGGCCTCTCCGCTGCATATGGTGAAGAAATCCAATGGAACATGGAAACCATGTGGCGATTATCGTCGATTAAACAAAGTCACGATATCTGACAGATATCCTGTCCCTCATTTACATGATTTTACGCACCGTTTACATGGATGCAAGATCTTTACTACGTTTGACCTCAACAAAGCATTCCATCAAATTCCAGTGGCTTCAGAGGACAGACTCAAGACCGCCGTAATCACTCCTTTCGGTTTGTTCCAGTTTAACAAGATGACCTTTGGTCTCTGCAACGCTGCGCAGACGTTTCAGCGCCTGATGGATACGGTTTTCCGAGGGGTGGAATATACGTTCTGCTACATTGACGACATTTTGATCGCATCTACAACCCCAGAGCAACACGCAACACACGTGCGTGAAATCCTGTCACGGCTACAACAACACGGCCTATCCATCAACGTGGAAAAGTGTACTTTCGGAGCCGAAAAGGTCCGTTACCTGGGATATACCATTAGTCAGGAGGTATCACCCCTCTCCAAGAGCGCATAGCTGCAATTAGGGACTATCCCATACCGAATACCGTCAAGGAACTACGCAGATTCTTTGGTTTCATCAACTTTTACCGACGCCTACTTAAAGGAGCAGCATTAATTCAAGCACCTCTACACAAACTCACAACCGGAGCAACCAAGCGAGACAATCGAACAATAGTTTGGACACCGGAGACACGGGAAGCATTCGAACAAAGCAAAAGACAACTAGAAGAAGCTACTCTCTGGCACACCCAAAAAAAGAAGCACCTCTGGTGTTGCAAACAGATGCCTCAGACACAGCCATCGGTGCCGCACTGCAACAACTCCAAGGGGACGTGTATGTACTCTTAAGTTTTTTCTCACAAAAACTAACCGAGACACAAAGAAAGTATAGCACTTTTTCTTTTCAAGCTGACTTTTTCATTCTTAATCGCGCACAATTTGTAACCGGCTTAAAAGATGAATATAAGAACTTCAGTGCATCGTACAACCTAGTGTTTAATTTCGCCATAAGCACCCCACGACCGAGGTTTTTGCGAGGGAGCGAAGCTGGCCAAGCACATCACAGGTCTACGAAGAGTTCGTCATCTTAAAGGTAAGAATCTGTTAATCACGCAAATCATCCAACACTCTAGCATTACATAAAAATTTGAACGAGTTTCGAAAGTCGCGCAGATTTCTTTCAATCATTATCCAATCTTCCAATTGTCCTATCAATAAGAAAATACATCAATATTAGATGATAGATTCTAACAAAAAGACAAAACTCTTGTTATTACTCATTCTCATATTTCCATCGCCTCGAGCGCTGAATAGCGCACCAAAGGCCATTCTCCCATCAACTTCCGAGAATCTCATTGTCTATGTCGAGCGCCTCGTCACCCTGATATAGATCGTTTCCTCAACTCCCGAGAACCTCATTGTCTATGTCGAGCGCCTCGTTGCCCTGATGTAGATCGTTTCCTCAACTTCCAAGAACCTCATTGTCTATATCGAGCGCCTCGTCGCCCTGATGTATATCGTTTCCTCAACTTCCGAGAACCTCATTGTCTATGTCGAGCGCCTTATCGCCCTGATGTAAATCGTTTCCTCAACTTCCAAGAACCCCATTGTCTATGTCGAGCGCCTTGACGCCCTGATGTAGATTATTTTCCTCAATCCTCTCCTTCCTAATAAAACGATACCAGGAGATCAATAATTTAACGAATGTTATTTTGATAAATTCTTTAGATAATTGAATTTGATTCAATTAACGCGATCTCACTCAGTACATCCTCCTCATTAGTATCCTTATATTAAATTGATAACCATTTTCCTACTATTCTCTAACGTATTATAAATGAAAACATTAAAACAGAAGGTCGCATGTTGGAATAACCGTAATTACAGAGCTGGGAAAAAGGCTCGTGCTAACCGCGCCACATCTACTCTACGTTGGCTCAGGCGACGGTCACCAGACAATAAATCTCGCATCAAATCGTGTGAAATAGTTGCCATTTCTCCGGAGACTATAAAAAGATTAAAGACTTCACCTATTTAACTAAATCTTGACAATAAACTCGTAGCGAACAAAAGAACTCCCCCTCATACTGAGATCAAACCTTCGATCAACCAATCTCCTAATTCCCTTGAATTCTTGACTCTTGAACTACCAACCTCAATTGATTCTTCGATAGAAGAAGCACTTAATTATTTTGATCTCAGAACCAACTTCCCCGAGTTATCACCAATTCCAGACAAAGAAATTCCCCTTGACTCCGGGATAGAATTCTTGCCAGACGAACCATATAATATATTTAGTTCAGAACCCGATTCTTCAGAGCAGTTACTAAGCACAGAATTACATGAATTGATATCGCAAGTGAAAAAAAAAATACTTCCCCGGAACAATTTTATCCTACAGATGAAGTACAAATATTAAAAGACCAATCCTCCGAACAGTTACTAATTGCAGAATTGTGTGATTTAGTATCACAAATAGAAGAGGATACCTCTTGGGAATTAATTCCTCGTAAGAACTTAATACAATCACTAAAGGATCAGTGTCCAGACAATTTACTTGAAATCGATCAATATGCTAATTATCTAGATATTTAAATATTTAAAGTATTTCTCCAATGTCATCAGAATGTACTATTGAAGAAAACCAGAAATTAAGTAACGAAGAAATTCATACAATAATAAGTATAATTATCGCCTTACTAACAGACGTTTTAGAGGGAAACATTGATTTAGACCAATTTTTCGTCTGTTTAAATAACATTCCAAATCCATTGAACACAATAAACGCAAGGCTTCTCATAAACCGATAATTCGTGTAATCTAAATAATTGTTTAATAATAGGACCCAATGAGGGATTCTCAAGACTTTAAATTTGATAATTATATAATATTTTTGCTACTGAATTTATTAATTAACAACTATTTAAATAGGGAAATTACAGTCGATCAATTAATCAATTCATTAAATAGTTTAGAAAGAATTGCTAGTAGAAATCTCGTCTTAAGACCTCGTTTAACCAATTAAATGGTCGCATATGTCACGTCCTAGTGACCTTCCTACTCTCTCTATTCCTAGGCTAGAAAGAATGGGGCGCTCTCTATTTTTTATGAGGCAACCTGCATACGCCGGCTATACCTCAGGGACGCCGAGAGCACGGACTATACTATGGAACTAGGGACCGAGTATTGGGACGTTGGGGATGGGGAATTCTAGTTACTAGTAAGAAAAGGATTTTTACTAGCAATTTTTTCTAAACTATCTAATGAATTTATCAATTGATCGACTGTAATTTCCCCATTTAAATAGTTGTTAATTAATAAATTCAATAACAAAAATATAATATAACTCTCAAATTTAAGGTCTTGAGAATCCCTCATGGGGTCCTATTATTAAACAATTATTAAATTATGCAAATTATCGGTTTTTGCGAAGTCTCGCGTTTATCGTGTGCAATGGATCTGGAATGTTATCTAGACAGACGAGAAATTGGTCTAAGTCGATGTTTCCCTCTAAAACGTCTGTTAGTAGGGCGATAATTATACTTATTATTGTATGAATTTCGTTAATTAATTTCCGATTTTCTTCAATAGTAAATTCTGATGACATTTGAGAAATGATTTGAAAATTTAAATAACTAGCATATTGATTCATTTTAAATGAGATATCCGGATACTGTTCTTCTAAGAATTTTATTAGATCCTGGGAGATTTCTCTTCTATTTCCGACATTAAATCGCACAGTTCTGTGAATAATGATGATTCGTTTGGCAAGGATTCTATTCCGGAGTCAGGGGTAATTCTTTTGTCTGAGATTGGTGATAACTCTGGGAAGTTAGTTCTGATATCAAAATAATTAAGTGCTTCTTCTATTAAAGAATCAATTAAACTTGGTAGTTCAGGAGTCGTGAATTCAAGGGAATTAGGAGGTTGGTTGATCGAGGGTTTGGTCTCAATATGAGGGGGAGTTCCTTTGTTCGCTACGGGCTTATTGTCAAGATTTAGTTGAATAGATGAAGTCTTTAATCTTTTTATAGTCTCTGGAAAAAAGGTAACATTTTCACACGATTTGACACGAGGTTTATTATCTGGTGACCGTCGCCTGAGCCAACGTAGAGTAGATGCGGCGCGGTTAGCACAAGTCTTTTTACCTGCTCTGTGATTACGTTTATTCCGACGTGCGATCTTTTGTTTCAAAACTTTTATTTATAATGTGTTATGTAATGGTAGGAAAATGGTTATTAATTTAATATAAGGATACCAATGGGGAAGATGTACTAAGAAATATCGCGTTAATTGAACCAAATCCAATTAACTAAAGAATTTATCAAAATGATGTTAAATTATAAATCTCCTGATATCGTTTTATTAAGAAGGAGAAGATTGAGGAAAATAATCCACGTCAGGGCAGCAAGGTGCGCGACATAGACAATAAGTTTCTTGGAGGTTGAGGAAACGATCCACGTCAGGGCAGCAAGGTGCGCGACATAGACGATAAGTTTCTTGGAGGTTGAGGAAACGATCTACGTCAGGACAGCAAGGTGCGCAACATAGACGATAGATTTCTTGGAGGTTGAGAAAACGATCCACGTCAGAACAGCAAGGTGCGCGACATAGACGATAAGGTTCTTGGAGGTTGAGGAAACGATCCACGTCAGGGCAACAAGGTGCGCGACATAGACGATAAGGTTCTTGGAGGTTGAGGAAACGGTCCACGTCAGAGCAGCAAGGTGCGCGACATAGACGATAAGTTTCTCGGAGGTTGAAGGGAGTTGGTGGGAGAATGGGCTTTGGTGCGATATTCAGATCTAGGAGCGATAGAAATATGAGAATGAGAATGAAGGGAATTATTAGAATAATAACAGGAGATCTGTCTTCAAGTTAGAATCTAATATCTAATATTGATGTATTTTCTTATTGATAGAACGATTGGAAGAAGATTGGATAATAATTGAAGGAAATCTGCGCGACCTTCGAAACTCGTTCGAATTTTTATGTATGCTGGAGTGTTGGATGATCTGTGTAATTAACAGACTCCTACCTTTAAGACGACGAACTCTTCGTAGACCTGTGATGTGCCTGGCCAGCTTCGCTCCCTCGCAAAAACCTCGGTCGTGGGGTGCTTATGGCGAAATCAAACACTCGGTTGTACGATGCTCTGAAGTTCTTTATTCGTCTTTAATCCGGTTACAAATTGTGCGCGATTAAAAAGTCAGCGAGATCGACGGCTAACCCGTGACTTGAACAATGTATTAACAATAAGTTACAAATTTACGCGGGGTTACAGCGATTAGGTGTCGTTGACAAAGTTATATATATTCCGAGATTCGCGTTATAGATCGTTATGATGATTTTAGAATGGTACAAAATTGTTGCTGCACTTCTTGGCTAGCGATAATTTAAAATGTACACTGTAACTTTCTATGATGAAATGCCGTCGCGTGGCCAGATTTTCTAGGGTTTATATACCCTTCGAAAACGAAAAATCTTGCTGTCGCGTGCAAAATTTTGGGTGGGAGGATTCCCACGAAAACGCTTTTCTAGGAAGATATTATAATAAATTCTCTTATAAAAGAAGGGAGTGGTTTGCATTAATGAATTATGGATCCATAAATAATTATAGACCTTTTTTATTAACTATAAATATCAAATATTATAAACAAAGTATGCCATAATTAACTATAAATATCATATATTATAATTGAAGGATGCCATAATTGATTGATCAATTTACGTAAAAGGACCAAACAAGGAGTAATAAATGTACCGCTAGATATAAGTATTCATAGAGATCGACTTGGCGACACGATAGCTTGTAACTTGACCTCGTATGACCCCTCTGCCGCATTCCTGAGTTTTAGGAAAGAAATCAACGCCCTACGCCGAACCAAAGATTTAGAAACCAAAATATTATCTTTATCATTATAAGCTACAACTCAAATGATCAAAAGCTAGCCCTTGAATCCTTTACAGAATAACGTTGCACGTTCCTTTTAACAATAAAAACTCTCAATTATTATCATAATGAATATTTAAGGAATTACAATCTCCACATTTTGTAATGGCTTCTAGGGCACGTAATTTAACCTTTTAGTACAAATTATAATGATAAATATTAACGTTTTATAAATAAGCAATTCAGAAATTATTGTAAAAATTTCCATTCGACTATTAAGAATTATAATTATACTGCGCCAACAAACCATCTTCGCCAATGGACCACCCTTCGCCCCCTCTAAGATGACGCAAACCGAATTCCTACGGAACCATAAACCTGTCAAAATCTAAGCACGGTCCTTCAAAGGGTATATAAACCGCGGATTTCGCGTCCTGCGGGCACTTCGTGTCAACTCCTAGGATAGAGCATTTCGTATTACTATTTTCCAAATTCTACACTTAGCCGATTACGGTTAATCTAATTTTCGTGTCAATTAGTACTTAGATTTTTCTGCGATTTCTTATGTTAGTTATCATTCTAGTTAACTCATCTGATAGTTTAAATTCGTAAACTCTAAATTGTACGATTATAAGTCACAGACTTAGAAATTGTTCATAAATAAAGGAATAAAGAATTAAAATTAATATAAAATCAGTGCACGTCTGTTCTTTCAACTCCATCCTGAGACCGAGGTACCCAGGAGGACGACAGCCCAGGCATAGTCACCAGGAACAACAGAGCAGATTTACATCTCCGTGCGGAATCAAGTGAGAACTAATCTTGTTAACCCTCGATCCAATTTTATAATTTCCTAACTAATTAATTAATACTATAAGGATAAACATACCCTTGTAAATGGACAACCGGAAACGCAACCTTGTACGTAAGAAGAAGCGTACACGCTCTTCAATAATTAAGAGATATAGATCAATCGCGACTACTTTATCAAATTCTCAAGAGAGATTATCCAGAAATAAACAATTACCTGAGTCTCAAGAGATAATCTCTCCTGACCTACCTCAAAGTTCCAGATCAATTGACAATTTTCAACATAAAATAGAACCTTTATCACCAATCCCCCCTGAGGAGATTGATAATGTAGTCAATGAATTAATAGAATCGTCTAAAAATTCCTATCAAGATTTTCCACCTTTCGAGGAATATAATTTTCCCGCAGTTTCCTTACCAGAATTAGTAAACTCAGGACCGCTAGAACCTCCCTCTGAAATCGACGACTATCCGACGTATCTAAATTTTTAATAATCTCAACTCGCGATTATTTACCGATTATTCTAAATGTTCAAATCCTTGATAATAGACTATTACTTTATTTTATTAATAATATATTTTAATTTTATATCTTATATCCTAAATAGAAAATACAATTTTGAACTAATAATAATTTTCCTAGACGATATTATATATTCCTATGAAACATTCCCTAAAATTCCCCAGATCCGAAAAGTCAGTTCCAGTTCTCGGCGCACCCAGGGTATAGTCGGTGCATGCAGATTGCCCTAAATAAATAGAGAGCTAACACTTATGTCACGTCCTAGTGACCTTCCTACTCTCTCTATTCCTAGGCTAGAAAGAATGGAGCGCTCTCTATTTTTTATGAGGCAACCTGCTTACACCGGCTATACCTCAGGGACGCCGAGAGCACAAACTGTGGAACTAGGGACCGAGTATTGGGACGTTGGGGATGGGGAATTCTAGTTACTAGTGAAAAAAGGATTTCTACTAGCAATTCTTTCTAAACTATCTAATGAATTTATCAATTGATTGATTGTAATTTCCTCGTTTAAATAATTGTTAATTAATAAATTCAATAGCAAAAATATAATATAACTCTCAAATCTAAGGTCTTGCGAATCCCTCATGGGGTCCTATTATTAAACAATTATTAAATTATGCAAATTATCGGTTTTCGCGAAGTCTCGCGTTCATCGTGTACAATGGATCAGGAATGTTATCTAAACAGACGAGAAATTAGTCTAAATCGATGTTTCCCTCTAATACGTCTGTTAGTAGGGCGATAATTATACTTATTATCGTATGAATTTCTTCGTTAATTAATTTCCGATTTTTTTCAATAGTAAATTCTGATGACATTTGAGAATAATTCAAAAATTTAAATAACTAGCATATTGATTGATTTTAAATGAAATATCCGGACACTGTTCTTCTAAGAATTTTATTAGATCCTGGGAGATTTCCTCCTCTATTTCCGATACTAAATCGCACAGTTCTGTGAATAATGATGATTCGAAAATGTCGTCGTTAAAATCAAAAGAATTAGATAGTTCGTCGATTGAGGGTTCGATCTTTGTATCAGGGACGGTTCCTTCGTCCGTAAAGAGGGATTTGTCAAGGGCTTGTCGCTGAAGCCAACGTAAAGTAGATGCGGCGCGGTTAGCACGATTCTTTTTACCTGCCCTACGATTACGTTTCTTTCGATATTTGATCTTCTGTTCTCGTGTATTCATAGGGGATAGAATAGTAGTGAAGTATCTAATTTAATAAGGGGATATTGTCAAAGAGATATTAATAAGAAAAATGTATGGATGGAGATTGCATCTTTATCGTATTAATATCTTCGTTAATTTACCGCCGGATTCCGTCTATTGTATTTAGGTAGACAATAGGAGAATAGTTAAATATCTAATTAATTAACATATTGATCGATTTCAAATAATTTGTCTAGACACTGATCTTTTAATAATTGTATCAAATCCTTACGATGAATTTGTTTCTGAGAAGTATCTTTTTCTATTTGTGATACTAAATCACAAAGTTCTGCAATTAGTAATTGTTCTGAGAATTGGTCTTTTATTGTTTGTACTTCGTCAGTAGGATAAAATTGTTCCGGTAAATTGTTTCCTTCTACTTGCGATATTAATTCGTGTAATTCCGTGATTAGTAACTGTTTTGAAGAATCGGTTTCTGAACTAAATATATTAGATGGTTCGTTTGGCAAGGATTCTATTCCGGAGTCAGGGGGAATTCTTTTGTCTGAGATTGGTGATAACACTGGGAAATTAGTTCTGAGATCAAAATCAATTGAACTTGGTAATTCAGGAGTCGCGAATTCAAGGGAATTAGGAGGTTGGTTGATCAAGGGTTTGGTCTTAATATGAGAGGGAGTTCTTTGGTTCGCTACGGGCTTATTGTCAAGATTCAATTGAATAGATAAAGCCTTCAATCTTTTTATAGTCTCTGGAGAAAAGGTAACTTTTTCACACGATTTGACGCGAAGTTTATTATCTAGTGACCGTCGCCTGAGCCAGCGCAGAGTAGAGGCGGTTAGCACGAGCCTTCTTACTTGCTCTGTGGTTACGTTTCTTTTGATATTTGATCTTTTGTTTTAATGTTTTTATTTATAATACGTTATGGAATAATAAGAAAATGGTTATCAATTGAATATGAAGATACTAATGAGGAGGATATACTGAGGGAGATTGCGTTAATTGAGGAACCAGATCCAATTTACTAAAGAATTTATAACATTTGTTAAATTATTGACTCTTGGTATCGTTCTATTAGGTAGGAGAAGGTTGAGGGAAAGAGCTATATCATTGCGGCAAGGCGCTCGACATAGACAATGGAATTTTCAGAGGTAGAGGAAAGAGCTATATTGTTGCGGCAAGGCGCTCGACATAGACAATGGAATTTTCTGAGATAGAGGAAAGAGCTATACCGTTGCGGCAAGGCGCTCGACATAGACAATGGAGTTAAAGAGTGTTGATGAGAGAATGATTTTTGGTGCGTTATTCAGTGCTCGGGGCGATGGAATTATGAGAATGAGAATGAAGGGGATTATTAGAATAATAACAGGAATTCGGTCTTTATGCTAGAATCTATCATCTAATATTTATGTATTTTCTTATTGATAGGATATTTGGAAAGTAATTGGATGATTAAAAGAAATCTACGCGACCTTCGAAACTCGTTCGAATTTTTATGTAATGTCGGAGTGTGGGATGATCTGTGTGTTTAACAGATTCCTACCTTTAAGACGACGAACTCTTCGTAGACCCGTGATGTGCCTAGCCAGTTTCGCTCCCTCGCAAGGACCTTGGTCGTGGGGTGCTTATAGCGAAATCAAACACTAGGTTGTACGATGCTCTGAAGTTCTTTATTCGTCTTTAATCCGGTTACAAATTGTGCGCGATTAAAAAATCAGCGAGGTCGACGGCTAACCTGTGACTTGAACAATATATCAAGTTACAAATTTACGCGGAGTTACAGCGATCAGGCGTTGTTGACAAAGTTATATATATTCCGAGATTTGCGTTATAGATCGTTATGATGATTTTAGGATGGTACGAAATTGTTGCTGCACTTCTCGGCTAGCGACAATTTAAAATGTACACTGTAACTTTCTATGATGAAATGCCGTCGCGTGATTCTACTGTTATGATGAAATGCCGTCCCTTGGTCAAATTTTCTAGAGTTTATATACCCTTCGAAAACGAAAAATCTTGGTGTCGCGTGCAAATTTTTGAGTGGGAGGATTCTCACGAAAACGCTTTTCCAGGAAGATATCATAATAAATTCTCTTATAAAAAAAGGGGTGGTTTGGGGGGTCCTGAGAAGGCAACGAGTGAGCTCTTCTTATGACCAAATATGGTCAAGAGAGTCTATCATGACCATATAAAGTGATAGACGACGAGAAAATCTAAGAGAGAATAAGTCGTAAAAGTCTATGATTTGTTGATTCTCGAGGTTCGTGACGTGCATGTGTTAGCATCCCGAAAGACGCGGGGTTGCTTATCGTATCAAGATCGGGGGCGGTCCGGGCGACAAAGAAAGTTCAAGCGGTAGCCGCACGTTGGGGTTCTATTGTTCGCTTGCTAGCTTCTATACGTTTCTGAAATCGTTCTCTATATAATTCTCTGCTATATTCTAGTTGTTGCAATTTTAATATAATGAAATATAGTTATGATTGCTAAATTATATAGTTATGATTTCAAAACGTGGTATATTTTTATATAGTTACGGTGAAATGTTGTTATATTCATAGAATCCTTATTTATGTAAATATATTGAAAAAAGGAGAATAACATCTCTGATACTAACAATAAGTTGCAAGAATCCGAGTAGTTTCAATTATTGATAATAGTGATAAAGATAGTAAGGTTCCATAAATATAATTACAATTGAGGCGCATCGTTATCTTATAAATTAAAGAAAAGATTTTATGGAATATTTTATGGCAAATAATCGGTCATAAAAATTTATTAATTCATTCACCATTGTGTGATTAATATATTTATTCAGACGATTCGTCATTTTAGCTATTCCATAAATAAGATTACTCGATTTCAAACATGTCGATTATAGAGTTCACACATTGATTAATAGGTTTGCACACATTGATTATATTTTGCATTTATCGTTCATACCGTTAGGGTTGTAAGAAATGGCGACGTCTAGTAATTTATAGATATACGCTTGTTGTGTTGGATTGGTCGCGTTGCTAGTCCCTAGACTAGTTACAACTAGAAGATTCCCTATGCCGGTATTACTAACAACAGAGAGAAGAATGAGAGAGGCCACGCCGCCGTTTTTCGTCAAACGCTTTTTCTAGGCTGCTCACTAGCGTCACGTACATCCATTTTACGAGCGTCTGGAACTACATGGCCACATCCACTTTCGATGTCAGTAAAAGAGCCAAATTTAGTTCATGTCCGTGCTACATCCACAATTGATAGACCAAAATACGACGAAGATCAGAGTTCAAGACCATGTTTTTTTTTTTTTTTTTTAATAAATCAGAATTATAAATGAATAAAAAATAAGAAATAATAAATCAATTGTATTTATAAAATATTTTCAATAATTTTATATTTATTTACAAAAATAATATCCCTGAAAATTCAATTGATTGCACAAAAAATATAATAAATAAGAAAATAAATATTGAAAATAAAATAAATATATTTGTATAAAAATAACAAAAAATTAACATAATATTATAAAATAAAAATAATAAAAAAAATAAAACTTATGGAAAATAATTTATCATAAAAAAATTTTTAATAATATATATTTAAATAAAATTAAATGAATAATTAAATATACTTTATACTTTAAATTATACAAAAATTGTTATATAATATAATATATGTATATTAATATTTTTTATTTAATACATATACCACGTGTACAAAAATGTATATATATATATAAGGTGTCCCGAATTTTGCGAATTAAAGTACCATAGAAAGAAAGTTTCTCGAAAAAGTAAATTAAAAAAATTTTTACCATTTTTCATTCCAAACAGTATTTTTCGAGGTAAAAAGATTTAAAATTGGCCAATTACAGAATACGATTAAACGGACGCCTATCCGTGAGTCGATTATGTTATATCCTAATAGCACAACATATCCGAAAGATATTCAGAGGACAGAGGACATTCGAACATCCTCAGGATGTTCTCTGAACGTTTTTAGGATATGTGTGCTGTTTGGGTAGTGACCATGCACTTTACGCACTTCAAGTGTCCATTAAATCGTAATCTATAATTGGCCAATTTAAAATTTTTTTACCTCAAAAATTTTATTGTTTAGAATAAGAAATAGCTTAAACTTTTTAATTTATTTTAAAGAACTTTTTTGCTATACTATTTTGACTCGCGAATTTCGGAATCCTGTATATATCAGTTTTTTTTTTGTAGGAAGGGAAAAATGCATTATGCATTTCCCATCGGCCGTCCGACGGGGGTATGTGGGACTCTCACCCACTAAAAAACCCTCCGCTCTAAAAAAAAAGCTGTAATTAAAAGTATTCATTATTATAAAACATATATTTTGTGAAAAAAGATATTGTTAAATAATTTGTATTTAATCATATTTATTATGTTAACGTGGAACGCATGTTTAAAAAAATTAATAATATATTGTAATTAAAGATTTAGGTACATATGTGTATATGTATTTTAGTTGGCATTTAGATATGCATGACGTAAAGATTGCAATCACAGTTGAAATAATTACATAAATCGCTCAAACTAACAGGTCTTATCACGGGAAATCTACATATAATATAGATTTTCTATAACTAAAAGAATCAGTTATATATTTTGATGTCTTTTGTTATCTATTTCTGTTAAGGCGTCTTATTATTGTAAGTGATTTGTCAAAATCACTTACTGTATACTATATTATTAACGGTATTCATATGTATCTTCTATGATTATATTAGAATACCGTATGCCAACAAATACATATACGATAGATTTCATTTATTGTACCGTGTTACTGTACTTTCTTAAAATTTTATTATTATATATATCTCGTGTTATATGTCATTAGTAATCAGAAAATACATGATTTTACAATTTCTTAGCATGATTGCATAAAAATATTTTATTTAGTCCGTGATTAAACCTGCTAGTTAACGATTTATGTAATTTGTTTCAACTGTGATTGCAATCTTCTAAGAAATTGAAAAATTCATGCTTATTTTTCTCATTACGTTTTCCGCCAAATGTAATATTAAGGCTGTAACTGTTACAAGCATAATATTATTTAAGCGTGTTGCAAAGTCAGCTATAGCTTCCCACGTACTCGTATTTAATTCTTTTGCATTACCAGCTGTTCTTATTGCAGCTGCAAATGTGTGACTAAATAATTGAAAAGCTCTTTTAACATTCATCGCTTCGAAATTATTTAGACAAATATGTGCTTCTGTTATATGGGATAATAAATTTGAGCCTCCTTTTGTGGCATTGTCAATATACCAAATCATCTCAAAATCTGAATACGATGCGATTATTTTTCCATCACAATAAATGTTTTTGTGCGTTCTAAGAAAACTTGCCAATCTTTTTACCAGATGAGAAAAATCAAAAGATGCGTTATATTTTTTTCCATTATGTATAAAACATGGCCTCTGTGCATCAATACCGAGTTCACTATACGCACTTTGATTACATGTGCCTTGATCACATGTTAAAAGTTGCACATCAGCACCCGTTGTACTCAATCTGTCTAAACATTCTTTTAATAATATTATTATTTCTTCTGCTTTCATGCATTTTCCCGGAAGGAAATATGCTAAAGGCTGTCGCCATGGGTGACGCGCATTTAAACTGTCTAGGCAAAAGACAAATACGCATTTAGATCTTTCTGATTTTCTTTCTAGAGGACCAAGATCGACAAGACCTTCTATTTCATCTAATTTTTGCGAATATTCTTCATAAGGTTTTATGGCCATTTCGTCCCATTTTAAGGCACACACTTTTTCCTCTACTGGTAAATAAGAAATCTTTTCCTTTAATTTTTGAAAAATAAAATCACAAAATCCTGGCCGTACGTCATATTCTTCCAGCCATCTTCTAATAGTTCGTTGCCCTGGAAAATTGCAACCTGCTTTTCTTAAGCGGCAGAAAGCAGCGGGTGAATAATAATATAATTGTCTTGACAGATTTTTCTCTTCTTCTGTATATACTGCATTGCGTTTATGCAGTTGCAAATTTATCATCGCCTTCGCAACAGGATTTAGATCTTGTTCGTCTACCAATTTGTTTAATATTATTTTCTTTTGTTTATCTTTTTTTGACGTTTTACGTTTTTGTGGAATATGACGTAAACGATATTTCAGATATCTTACTTGTCTTCGCAATCGTATATTTTCAGATTTTAGATATTTAATTTTTTGTATTTGTTTCTGTACTATTTTTAGTACTTCTTGTATTATTGCACGGAGGAAACAGAACTCTTTCATGTATTGATGGCTCAAGATGCGCCGATTCTATTATATTTGTATTGTTATTATTATTATTATTATTATTAGACGGAGGAGGCGTAAGAACTCTTTGATGCATAGATGGCTCAATGTACATCCATTCCATTATATCTTCATTTTCTATGGAAGAATTAAAATCTAAATGTCGTGGCTGATAGCATCGCAATGAATTTGTTCGTTGTTCAAAAGTTTGTGATTCTGGATGCTCGTCTATTACATTTTCATTAACAACAGTAGACGTAGATGATGTAGTAGATGTTGATACAATATTCTTTATACTTTGTTCTTCTTGTAAATAAAGCACTTGTTCCATTTGCATACTTTTTCTTTTCTTATTTTCATTATTTTTATTAATATTATGAGAATCTAAAGAAATCAATACATTGTGTTCATTACTTACGTTATTTAGAGACTCGAAAGGAATCGGTACTGCACTGCGTTTTAATCCTCTTGTCGTTTTATTTGTGAAGGAGTCTTCAAGAAAATGATCTTCACACAATCCCGCACGTCGAATAGAACTGGCAGACCATTTTTATAATTTCGTATTTCCTGTAATAAAAACAAAAGAAAAGAAAATTTAAAAACTAATTTATTTACTCGATATGTTACACATGTAATTGTATTAAAAATTTGTAGAATTAAAATTTAATTTTTTACAATAAAAAAAAAATAATTAATATTTTAATATCAAATTATTTTATATGTATATGTAATTTTATATGCACATGTATTATTTTATATGTATATGTAAAAAATATTATTTACTACGCGAAATTTATTCGGCATATATGTATATGAGTATAGATATGTGTTTAAAATCATGTGAAAAGATCATCTGTATTAACATTGAATATATTTACTTATCGGCGAGAGCAAATTCTTTTATCCGAACGCTCCCGTTGGAATCAGCTGTTGTCCACGCATGTTTTGACAACAAGCAGCTGATCTCAACGTGATCATCGGAATTTCGGAAGGTTCAAGTCAGGGCGAGGGGTTTGCGAGCGCGGGGCTCGCGCAAGGGACAGCGGTCTTCGCGAGTCAGTATCTCTCTGCGTGTCTTGCGTGCGAGTGATCTCCGTCGCTTAGCAATCTGATTTATTATTGCTACGTGTTCGTCAAAATTCAAGTGTAACTTTATTTGATTAATAATAAAACCTTTTTTTGATTTCTATAATCGTCTCACTATTGTGACACCCTCGACGACACTCACATTCGGAAGGTGAAATATTCTCCGCGAGTTCGTGTACAATATGCATATATCTTCTTATATGTTCGAAAAAAATCGAAATGCTATTTTTTATCCATTCTAATACCATCCTATTTATCAATGTCTTTTTACTATTTTTTATGTATTTTATGTTTTGTGTAAAAAAAATTATTTTAAGCAAAAGAAAATAAAGGGAAAATATTATGACTAACGGATGGTTGAAAATAATTATTACTATTTATAATACTTACCATTTTTTGCTTATTTTCATTATTATATCTTATCCTTATTATATTTTTACTAATATTCCTAAGTAACAAACAAATATAGCAAACAAAATGTTTAAAACTCATTTTCAGATATTTTAAAAATGTGAAAAAATTGATTAAGTCCCTTCTTTTAAAATTTAAAAAAAAAACATTTATTTTAACATTACTGTAATATAAATATTTATTTAAGGTTTATTAAATATTTAATATTTTATTAATAAAATATTAACAAAAAATATTAACAAAATAAATATTTAATAAACGTTAAATAAATATTTATATTACATTGACGTTAAAATAAACGTTCTTTTAATGAATAAATGGGGAACCAAATATTTTCACATTTTTTAAATATCTTTGAAAATAAGTTTTAAATGAGTTTTAAACATTTTTTATACTTTATTTGTTTAGTAATATGGCTTAAAATAATATTTAATGGATATTGCGATTAATAACTTCTAACGTTTATAGGATGAACTGTGGGAAAAATTAACGAAAATATTAAATACAGCTGGATGTGGGCCGTGTAAATCAGCTAAAGAATGGACCAAGGTAAATTTTATTACATTTTATTAGTGTTTTATATAAAGTTACATATATGTGATAAAGTAGCGAGTTATATGTATAGTATATATATATATAGTTTTATGTTTTAGGAGCAGTATAATAATTATTAATATTAATCCCTGTTCTCTCTCTCTTTGATATCCTCGTCCTCTTCCTCTTCCCCTTCTTCTTCCTCTGCTTCCTCGTATCCCGCGTCCTTTTCCTCCTCGTCCTCCTCTCATGGCAGATTGTACAGCTGCATCAATAAGACCTTTTAAATCTTCTCTCTGAAACAAAAAAGTAAATATAATATAGTAAATAATAATAAAAAACGTAATAAATTGTAATAATTGTAATAATTATTTTAAAAAGATTAATTTTTTTACATTATATATATATATAACAAAAATAAATATAACAATTATATTAATTAATAATAAATTATATTAAAACCGGAAAGATAATAAAATGACTTAATAAAAAATGTTTTAAAAGGATTATTTTGCATTTTTTCTAATAATATTGTATGTAAAATACAATTCTGTATATATGATTAATTTGATATTTAATATAAATTGTATTTATATAAAATGTGTAACTTACACTTAATGCTATTAGCATTGACGCCTCCGTTGACGCTGGTACCGGTGCCTTCTCTGGTGCCGGTATTTCCATTGATGTCGACGCCGGTGCCGATGTCAGTGCTGGTGCTGATACTGGTGCCAGTGCTAGCGCCGGTGTCAATGCCGATGCTGGTGCCAATGCCGGTGTCGATGTCGATGCCTCCGCCGACATCATAGTTGATGACATCGTTGATGCCGATGTCACCAATGCCACTGTTGACACAGTTTCTGCCGACATCGTTGATATCGGCATCAACGATGTCATCATCGGTGTTACTTGTTTTGTCAACGGAGAGAATTCCAATATTCTCTCTCCAGTTTCCTGAAAAAAATTGTAAAAAATATACTGTATATAAATACTTAAAACAGGGATGCCGGTTGTCGGAAAATGAAAAAAAGATAAATTGAAAGTGAAGGAGATATGTTTCGATATCGAGACACTACTCGCTGAAAAAAGATTCCAAATATAGAAATTTCATCGAAGCTTGCTCGCTCGTTCGAAAGAGTTCTGATTTTAACGTTATTATCTTAACGGTATCTTAAATAAGGCCTTTGACGAGCAATTATTATATAAAATTAAATATATTTATTAAAACATTAGTATTAGTAGAGTTTTACAAAAATTAGTGTTACAAAATGTTATTATCTTGTATCTCGATAAAAGATCACGAGTAATTCCTTGAGCAAGCAAATCTGAAGGCTATTAACCGAAAAGAATGAAACGTAATAGATTTCGTAAAATATTGTTTTATCTCATTCGCTCTTATTTTCATCTCATTGTCGCTTTCTTTTATAAATATTACTCAAAATTATAATATTAATTCTATAATTACTATTCTAACATTAGATTATACCACACGACGTGAAACTTTTATATCATAAAAGTTAAAAAATATTTTTAGATGTGTTGCGTACTTACCATCGCAATATGACCCAACAGACAAATTTTGTCAGACCGACCAGGCTCACTGACTGAGGACTGACACGGACCACGGACGGCACGGACTCACGTCAACTGAACAACTGAAGCACATGTACTTACGCATGCTAGCATGTCTGCACTGTTGCCGATAATTTTGTCAGTCATGCACGCGCAATACTGATTAAATTCAAGCGCGATAGATCGCGAGCAATAAAAAGACAGCCTTAACACAATATTGTTTCACTTTTTTGTTCTTAATTTTATTTAAAAATCTTTTGATAGAAATATTAAAAAATAAAAAAATTAATTTGATAAAATAATATTATAAAATAATAATTGTAAAAATAATAACATTGATTGTATAAAATAATATTAATAAATTAAATTAATACTTTTCATAAACATCATAAACAAGAGCATAAAAATTCAATTTATATATTTGAAATTAATTCGAAAATTTGGTCCAAAACTTATCTCAAATTTTGTAGGCAAATTACAAAAAGAATATTCTGTAACATATGTATAATTAATGCAGATACCGTGTTAATAGATTTAGTAATCGATTCTGTATAATGTTTATGTTTGATGTTAAATAACTATATTATGTACAATAATATTTGTTTTATATTAAACATCAAAAATAAAAGTCGTATACGCACACGCAATTAGTGTGAATAAATTGCAGAAATTCGTGAATAAATACAAAATATCATCTCAAAAACAAAATGAATCTTACTCAAACATATTTAATATAAATTATATAAAATAATACATTATTTATTTATCAATTAATACAAAATATATTGTAGAATATTTCATATAAAACCTTTAAATAATTAGATATCACGAGTTGCAGATAATAGTACAATAAATAAATGCACATAATTATATCACAAAATAATTAAATGTTTAATTATTGAGATCTATTTTAATTAAGGTTACTTTCATTTATTTTAGTTTATTTTTATTTATTAACGTTGTGTTAGTCTAAATTTAGTAAAAAGGCAGTGCAAAAGAGTTTTAAAGTAGGCAATATAAAGAGCAGTATCAATTATTTATTTATTCAGTTTAAAGGAAAGAAAAGGAATTTATCACGAAATAATAAAAAAAAATTAAATATTTATTCTAGAGTTAAATATTAAAATATATAAAAAAAGAATATAACATTTTTTGTAGAATATAAAAATAAACTTTATGTTCTATAATTTTCTGATACTTATGATTGTATAATATTATTAACACAAACTGAATATAAGTTAAACAAAATTGAATAGAAATAAAAAATGCAAGTACAAAATATAGCAGAATATGTAATTAAAGATGATATAAAAAATTTACCGCTGTTGCTTATCCATAAATGATATCTGTTATCAGTCTGCAATGGGAATCTATATATACGTTTTTCTAGAGATCTTGAACTCGTACAGTTTTTATACATGCACTTATCGTAAAAAGTATCTAAATGGCACTGATTAGACATTTTTCTTTATTTTTTATAACTATTGTTATTTTTTATAATATTATTGAAACGTGAACAATTTTGCACTTATCAGAACAACGCACTTCGCACACAAACACAAAAAATCCTTTACAGATAATTTTGCGTGTAAAATCCTTTACGGACAATCGCGAAGCACGACTAATGCAAAACAGCGCGTATACTTCTCTCACGAGGTTATCAAGATAGCGAGTGATACGTCGACTCGCAATTGCTCGCAATATGATCTCTTCCCTCCTCTACCCTACCACACATTCAAATGTTCTTTCCGAAAATTCTTACAGATTCTTACGGATATCTCAATATCGAAGTGTGTGTATGCGTATGCGCATGTGTATATCTGTACACGAGCATTTATTTTGCCATTCAATTTTCTTAATTTACTTTTTCGAGAAACTTTCTTTCTATGGTACTTTAATTCGCAAAATTCGGGACACCTTATATATATATATATATACATTTTTGTACACGTGGTATATGTATTAAATAAAAAATATTAATATACATATATTATATTATATAACAATTTTTGTATAATTTAAAGTATAAAGTATATTTAATTATTCATTTAATTTTATTTAAATATATATTATTAGAAATTTTTTTTGTGATAAATTATTTTTCATAAGTTTTATTTTTTTTATTATTTTTATTTTATAATATTATGTTAATTTTTTGTTATTTTTATACAAATATATTTATTTTATTTTCAATATTTATTTTCTTATTTTTTATATTTTTTGTGCAATTAATTTAATTTTCAGGGATATTATTTTTGTAAATAAATATAAAATTATTGAAAATATTTTATAAATACAATTAATTTATTATTTCTTATTTTTTATTTATTTATAATTCTGATTTATTAAAAAAAAAAAAAAAAAAAGAAAACATATGGTCTTGAACTCTGATCTTCGTCGTATTCTGGTCTATCAATTGTGGATGTAGCACGGACATGAACCAAATTTGGCTCTTTTACCGACATCGAAAGTGGATGTGGCCATGTAGTTCCAGGTGCTCGTAAAATGGATGTACGTGACGCTAGTGAGCAGCCTAGAAAAAGCGTTTGACAAAAAACGGCGGCGTGGCCTCTCTCATTCTTCTCTCTGCTAACGATAAATGGTAAAAACGTCTAATTCTAAGTTAAATCATTCTCAAAATGATTAATTATGTGACGTCCCGCCATTGGTCGAAACCCTAATTTTTTCACTTTAACATCATTTCTTGCAAGAACTTGTATAATTAACTATTTTGAGAATGATTTAACTTGGAATTAAACGTCTTTACCATTTATCGTTAGTAATACCAGCATAGGGAATCTTCTAGTTGTAACTAGTCTAGGGACTAGCAACGCGACCAATCCAACACAACAAGCGTATACTTATAAATTACTAGTCGTCGCTATCTCTTAAGCCTTGTGTCCACGATGCTAGAAATCGGTCCGAGTTCTCGATCCGAGAAAAAGTTACTAACACTCGAATCGTGTACACTACCGACTCGAATGAATATCTCGAATAGAAATGTCGAACAGAAAAATGTATCCTGTCCCATTTTTTTATACTAGTTACTAGATTTATTTCTTGTTGCCAACATTATTACTTTATAAATAGCTAGTCAATCGCGTTGGACATGAAAATATTCATGACCTACAAGACCTTTTAATAAAATAGCAAAGAAAATTATAGAAAAAGAATAAGATAACCTTTAATAAATAAAGCAAAGAAGATTTGGTTCACATATAACCCAGAGGCAAAGTAAGCAAAAATTAATTA
The DNA here is from genome assembly GCF_048542155.1 of Nylanderia fulva. Taxonomy (NCBI): domain Eukaryota; kingdom Metazoa; phylum Arthropoda; class Insecta; order Hymenoptera; family Formicidae; genus Nylanderia; species Nylanderia fulva. Next base: position 233,974 of record NW_028191079.1, read on the forward strand.
AACTGTAAAGAAAATTAGTAATTAGCAATTAATAATTTTTAATTATAATATTTACGTATATATTAATTACTCATTATGTAAATTATAATAATTAAAGTATAATAAACTTAAAAAGGATATAGTGTATAGAGGTAAAATTTTATTTTAAATTTAATAATATTTACTTATAGTTCAGTTTATTTAAATCTATATGAATTTTCAGGAAAGAGTATGGATAAAGACAATATTAGAACTTTATTATTGTTGTATCAACAACATCCATGTTTATATGTCGTAAAATCTATTGATTATCATAATCGTATAAAACGAGAAAAAGTATTACAAACAATATGTGATCAATATACAGAGATAACAGAACAGCCATTGACGATAGAAATTGCAAAAAAGAAAATCAATAACTTAAGATCGCAATATTTAGACTATCTGAATAAAATTAAACAGTCAAAAGCAAGTGGAGCATCAACCGATGAAATTTATAAACCCACCTGGTGGTTGTATGAGGATATGAAATTTCTTGATCCTTATATTTCACAGAGAAAGGGAGAATCTTCTATAAAAGAAAGAGTGAGTAGAAATAAAATATTTGAAAGTTATTAAGATATGATTAAATAAATAGTAATTATAGTAAATAAAAATAATGATAATTTATAGTTTTCCAAGGAGCAGTCTGTAACAATGGCATTAAATGAAAATGAAAATAACAATGAACATCTACAATTTTTGGACGTTTATAATATTTTAGAAAATAAAGACCATAATAAAGGTAAGAATAATAGAGATTTTTATTATATTTAATATTAAATATAATTAAATGTGTGTGTGTGTGTGTGTGTGTGTGCGTGTGCGTGTGCGTGTGCGTGTGCGTGTGCGTGTGCGTGTGCGTGTGCGTGTGCGTGTGCGTGTGCGTGTGCGTGTGCGTGTGCGTGTGCGTGTGTGTGTGTGTGTGTGTGTGTGTGTGCGTGTGTGTGTGTGTGCGTGTGTATATAACATGTATAATGTGTGTATATACACATTTGTAAGAAAACTAAACTTAGATTTATTTATAATTATTATTTTTATCTGTTTTATATAGAAAATATCCATCAAAATGAGTTCTCTCAAAGTAAGTCGTCATCTTCAATAAGCACTCCAAGAAGTTCTATATGCATCACACCGGTACCTAAAAGGAAAAGAACTGAAACAATAAAATCTGAAACTTCTTCTATTGAACAAAATAAATTTTGGACAATAGCTTCGAATGCAATTGAATCGATAGCTAAAAATGAAAAAATGGAAGATAGCTTAAGGCATTGGATTCTATACTTAGAAAATGAATTACGTAAAATAAAAATTTCAAAAAAATTAAAAGAGTTGCAAAGAAACATTATTACACTAGTTGACAATGCAGATAGTGATTAAACACATTGTTTTTGTTTTAAGTTTTTCTGTGATCTCATAGGTTATGCAGATAGTGATTAAATACATTGTTTTTATGTTTTAAGTTTTTCTGTGATCTCAGGTTATGCAGATAGTAATTAAACACATTGTTTTTATGTTTTCAGTTTTTCTGTGATGTCAGGTTATGCAGATAGTGATTAAACACATTGTTTTTATGTTTTAAGTTTTTCTGTGATCTCAGGTTATGCAGATAGTGATTAAACACATTGTTTTTATGTTTTAAGTTTTTCTGTGATCTCAGGTTATGCAGATAGTGATTAAACACATTGTTTTTGTTTTCAGTTTTTCTGTGATTTCAGGTTAAAAGTTTTCAAATTGCATTACTGTGCTTTGTAAAATTTGATTTTCTTTATGTTTAGTCAAAGTAGACATATGTGCGTGCGTACTCATATAATATTTATATTTGTTTTTTTTTCGTTATATAGCAAAGTAATGTATAAGAACATATATAATATATATAAATAACATTTCTTTCTAAGTAGTATAGATTGTTCATTTTGTTTTATTATATATACTATATATTATATTATTCAAGCAATTTTGTTTCTCTTTCCTAATGTCTTGCTAATTTTGCAATATGTAAGAACATATATATAAGTAACATATATTTTTAATTTAAGTAAAATAGATTGTTTATTAAAACCAGCTAATTAAATTAACGACTGCTAATGAAAAACAATTTACATATTAATGAGCGAAAAAGATTCAGCGTATACTGACGTTTTATATTACTAATAATTGTTTTATGTTTATTAATAATAAATATATTTTATTATTCAAAATTTAACACTTGTTACATTTATAAAATGTATTGTCATATTTTTCCTTATTAATAATAAAAACTATGTACGATATAACAATATTTATTTATTGTGTCTTAGTACAAAATATGATGTATTTATTATTAGGTCCTTGAATAAGTTCTCGCTGTTTCTTAAAAGATGGCGTAGCGGCACTCTGTGCATGGAATTTCGTACGGAAACGCATCAGCTAAGTAGTACTATATGTAACCTCAAATTCTAGTAGATACAGTTTACCACAGTGTCAACCACGTGTTTAATTACCTATTGCGAAAATGTCTACTTTTGTGCCAAATAAAGTGTTTTTGCGGGGAATTTTATTGCACTGCTTTATTCAAAAGAAATCTGCAGCTGAAGCACACAGAATTCTTGTTGAAACATATGGTAACAATGCTCTGTCGAATACAACATGCAGAGACTGGTTTAGGCGCTTTAAAAATAATGACTTAGACCTTGAAGATAAAGAACGTTCTGGAGCACCGACAAAGTTTGAAGACGAAGAATTGGAGGCATTGCTGTGTGGTCTCTAATGATGGACAATACTTTGAGTAAAGTTATTGTAAGCCTTATATTTTAAATAAATGTTTTTTTTAACAAAAAAAACAGCGAGAACTTATTCAAGGACCTATATATTTAATATTAACATATTTTAGTATAATAGACGTAAAATTTCTCTCCCTCTCTCTTTATCAAATATCATTATTTTATATATTATTAATAACTTAAATTATAATGCACACTAAATTATAAAATAATAATTATCAGATTTAATTTAATTTTTACATTAAACAGTTGAATCACAGTCATATACATACATATCATATAATATAATATATACTATTTTATATCATGTATACAGTCATATAATTATGTATATATATGTATTCCCAAATACCGAATGTAACATAGATATATACTAAAAAATTAAATCATGGCTTCAACTCTTCCAACAGTATTAAAGTATTCTTTAAAAACATCACGAATATAAATTGCGTTTCTGTTAGGTCTCACGTTTGCAATTTCTAAATTACGTAACTGTGCATTATTATTTCTTCATGTTGCAGGTATAACTATTTGATTCTCCAAATCTTCAATATCTACAGCTCCTTGTAAATAAGCATCATTTTCTTTACTAATAAAATTATGTAAAGCGCAGCAAGCAAGTGTAATATTTTGAACTGATTCAACAGATAAATATATTTTTGTTAAAAGAACGCGAAATCTATTCGCTAAAATGCCAAAAGCATTTTCGACTACTCTTCTACCTCTACTTAGTCTATAATTGAAAATTCGCTCATCATGAGACAAATTTTGTGATGGATAAGGTTTCAGAATGTGATTTTGCAATGGAAAAGCCGCGTCAGCTAAAATAACAAAAGGAATAGAATGATTCATATTAGGCAAAGGTTTATCTTTTGGCACATTTAATGGATTTCGTGGATCATTTATGTATTTCGCTAAATCACTATCACGAAATACTCCTCCATCACTTACTCTACCATTGACACCTACATTGACGTAAATAAACTGATAATGAGCATTCACTAATGCTAATAAAACAATACTATCTGTATCCTTATAATTATGATACAATGATCCTTGGCTCAGAGGAACTTTAAACTCAATATGCCTGCCATCCATTGCACCGATGCAATTTGGTACATTCCATTGTCTCAAATAGTTGTCAGCAACATGATTCCATTCTTCTTCAGTATCTGGAATCTAAAATATTGTATATGTTTTACTTTAAATATTTATTTATATTCGATATTAGAAAATATAAAAATTACAATTTTAATACTCACTTTTAAATATTCATCTTTTAGTACTTCATAAATTACTCTAACTGTTTCAGGAATGATACGTGATAATGTACAAGCAGGTACTCTTGTTGTGAATTCCATACTGCGATATGATTCTCCCGTTGCTAGATATCGCAGAGTCAGGGATAGTCTTTGAATTGGTGGAATACTCTTTCGCATAACTGTATCTTGTCTTTGAATAAATGGAGATACTTTATCTAACAAATTATTAAATAATTGATAATCCATTCTAAAGAATCTACGAAAAGATTCTACATCTTCATGAAGAAGTTCATTAAGGGCTAAGTGCACAGACCCTCTTAATTGGAATTCTCTTCGTAAAATCCATGCCCTTGTCCACCATCTCCGTTGTCTTTTTTCTTGTATTTCTGGCCGTTTTTCTTGCTGTTCTATAACCGCAACAAAGGCAGTAAAAATCAGCAATTTTTTGAGTTGTTTCTTTTTTGCTGAATTATTCATTTTTATATTAGATGTGTTCTCTTTCAGCTTCTTAATAACTGCTTTATTAAATGAATCAAAACTTTGTAGTATCAAATTATGTATGTAGGAACAAATCTATTATATTACAAAATATTGTTTTTATTATAATTTATAATAATTAGAAATTCACAATATTTTATTGTTTTTCTTTCCAATATTTTAATGTTGGTATAAATTATAGTAACTAATCTCACATACTCGACTATAATGCTATCTGGAGTCATCAAAGTAGAACTAATTCTATTCGAGAGTTTAAATCGAGAACTCGGACCGATTTCTAGCATCGTGGACACAAGGCTTTACAACCCTAACGGTATGAACGATAAATGCGAAATATAATCAATGTGTGCAAATCTATTAATCAATGTGTGAATCCTGTAATCAATATGTTTGAAATTGTATAACCTTATTTATGGAATAGTTAAAATGATGAATCGTCTGAATAGATATCTTAACCACACAATGATGAATGAATCATAAAATTAATAAATTTTTATGACCGACTATTTGCCATAAAATATTCCATAAAATCTTTTCTTTAATTTATAAGATAACGATGCGCCTCAATTGTAATTATATTTATGGAACCTTATTATCTTTATCACTATTATCAATAATTGAAACTACTCGGATTCTTGCAACTTATTGTTAGTATCAGAGATGTTATTCTCCTTTTTTCAATATATTTACATAAATAAGGATTCTATGAATATAACAACATTTCACCGTAACTATATAAAAATATACCACGTTTTGAAATCATAACTATATAATTTAGCAATCATAACTATATTTCATTATATTAAAATTGCAACAACTAGAATATAGCAGAGAATTATTATATATAGAGAACGATTTCAGAAACGTATAGAAGCTAGCAAGCGAACAATAGAACCCCAACGTGCGGCTACCGCTTGAACTTTCTTTGTCGCCCGGACCGCCCCCGATCTTGATACGATAAGCAACCCCGCGTCTTTCGGAATGCTAACACATGCACGTCACGAACCTCGAGAATCAACAAATCATAGACTTTTACGACTTATTCTCTCTTAGATTTTCTCGTCGTCTATCACTTTATATGGTCATGATAGACTCTCTTGACCATATTTGATCAACAGAAGAGCTCACTTGTTGCCTTCTCAAGACCCCCAAACCACTCCTTCTTTTATAAGAAAATTTATTATGATATCTTCCTGGAAAAGCGTTTTCGTGGGAATACTCCCACTCGAAAATTTACACGCGACACCAAGATTTTCCGTTTTCGAGGGGTATATAAACCCTAGAAAATCTGGCCAAAAGACGGCATTTCATCATAACAGTAGAATCACGTGACGGCATTTCATCATAACAGTAGAATCACGCGACGGCATTTCATCATAGAAAATTACAGTGTACATTTTAAATTGTCGCTAGCCGAGGAGTGCAGCAACAATTTTGTACCATTCTAAAATCATCATAACAATCTATAACTCAAATCTCGGAACATATAATTTTGTCAACGACGCCTAATCGTTGTAACCCCGCGTAGATTTTGTGACGTGACAAATTGAGATTGTCCGTCACAAGGGCCGAATGGCCCGATCGGGGGAGGGCACGGGACCTCTGCTCTCCCGAGTTAGTGGGAGAGAGAGAGAGAGAGAGAGAGCGTGCGTGCGAGAAGCGCGGGATCGGACGCGATCCCGCTGCTAGGCGTTTTGTTATTCTTTTTTTGGAGATTTAGGATTATTTCCGCGGCAAGCAGGATGTGCGACAAGTCTCAGCCGAGAGAGAGGCTCCGGAGGAAAAATAGGGAAGCTTAGGAAGCAGGACGACGGGGACCACCTTCGTCAGGGGCACGCCCGGTAAGCCCAAAAATTCAAAATACATTCACTGAACATCCGACAACGGAATAGGTGCCACTGCCTAAAAATTTGTACTTTCCAGGAGCGAGCAGGGGATGGCCATTTGGGTGCAACAAGCACCCAAGTCCCCGCATACGGAGCGCCGGCAGGAGAGCTGCCGTCCCCGGGACATCCGGAATCCCGAACGAGAGCCAGGAGCGATCCTGCCGTGCGCTGCCGCGACGACCGCCTACGGAGGGCAACTCGCGGATCAAGAATCCGCGGATAAGGATAATTAAGCGCGCAGCCGCAAGGATCACCGAGGCCGCGCGCGCGGCCCGACCTGATAGCGCCACGAGTGGCCTATCTAGGTAATTGGGTCACCGGCGTGTCTCCTGAGGGCCCCCGGTTCGGCACTGTCTGGCGAGCGCCCGTAGAGAGCAGAGGTCCTGAAAGCGAGAGCAAAACTCAGAGAGAGCGAGAGAGGAGAGTACGCAGGGATTGCTGAGAGGACTGGTGAGACGACGTGGTCATCCTGCCGCCGCCGAATTAAGGTAGCAGAGTGAATGGGTCCCCGATTAATTATCGTAGAGAATTCTGCCGGATTTAGTTGCCGGTCAGGACTAAAAGAATTCGAGAAAGTAGTCTTTGTTGTCGAGTCACGTAATTAAAGAAAAAAAGATCCTATTAGAAGAAAACTACGACCCATCCACTCTCTCGCGTTTCCGCATATTCTCTCTCCCGCGTTGACAGTTTTCGCGCGTAACATTGTCGCGCGAGAATTTTTATGATTATGCGTTGCCGAAAATTGTTCGAAGCAAATTATCGGGGAGCTCATAAACGCGCTCGGACTCGTTAGTATATTGTTGTTATTCTTAAGAGCAAAGGCATTGTGACTTCTAATTCTTTGTATGGAATTTGTGTACGGCGCACGCGGCGCGCCCTTACGCCGGCCCCTTTGTGGTCGCGCATACCGCGCGGATCACGCGTTCGCGGTGTGACGTAATATACCCGGTAGCGCATCGCCGATTTAATTATTTTCTTTATTGCTCGAGATACTACCTCGTTGCCGCGAATTAGCTAAATATTATTCATCACTCGGCACGGCGAACCACCGGTCGTATTACCTCCCCGAAAATTTTACCCGTGCGCCCGATCACGCCACTATTCTTTATATTGTATCTATCTTTTGTGTCTTACTTCCTCGCTCTGAGGAGATTCAAATATATGTTATATTAAAACTTTAATACCTCTGGTGATTTCTCGTTGCTACGCACCCGAACCCTTACCCGTACGAGAGCTAGCCGAGCGGGAAAGTTACCGTCGCGATCTCTCTCTCCCGTGAAAGACATTCGCTAGAGCACTTGACGCTACGTCCGAGAAAGTAAAAATTTAGCGTTCCGTAATTGATTTTATTCAGAGACGGTGTGGCTGCCGCACCTGGCGCCCAACTTATTAGAGAAATAATTTTTTTTGTGCTCGGACGGAGAGATCGTGCCGAAGGAAAGCCGACATTCCGTCGGAGGAAATCGCTCCTTACATACGATTAGAAAGTTGCTGCGAATTACGCGCGGTCGGTTACAATTTGTAACTTAGTACATTGTTCAAGTCGGACGGGTTAGCCGTCGAACTCGCTGACTTCTTAATTCTTAATCGCGCACAATTTGTAGCCGGGTTAAAGACGAATAAAGAACTTCATAGCATTGTACAACCTTTTTTTTTTTTTGTAACTCTGGGAAAACCTTATGGTACCATCCGCCTCCGGGTAGAGGCGGGGGTTATGTGGGACTCCCTGCCCCGCCTGGCCGGCCCGCACATCCGCCTGGCCGGTCCGCCGTAGCGGGCCGGAGAGTCGGGATCGGCGAGCTGGAGAGCCGGGACAGGACTTGCCGCACTAAAACCCCAGAGGATGTCCTTCGCGGGCGTTATACAGGAGACGGCCAGGATGCTGGAATCCCATGCCGTCTAGCCGCCCCCTCGCCTTATCCCTCCTTGGGAGGATGCCGCAGAAGGCGACACCCTCCCCCCGTCATTGTACGGGTTCTTCGCGGTTGCGGTGCAGAGCGACATCGACCCCGCGCCGCGCCCTCTCAAAGAGTTTGAGGGGCGGAGCCATGGCTCGAGAACTCCCGCTCGAGCCATCGCCCCTCGCTCCCCCAGTGTCGCAACCCCCGGATCCCCAAGGGTGGTCCGGTTCGACGGTCACTGAGGGAGCCCTCATCAGGTGGTCTCTCTCAGAAGGAGAGAAACCCCCTTCCGTGGACGGTGTTTCCCTCCCACCGGTGCCTTATGGCTCCCGATGAGAGGGCCCTACACGTCACGTCTCCGTCCTTGAGAAGGGCCCAGGCGCCCCAGACGGGAGGGCAATGCCCGCCCGCCAGGGACACGTGGCCCCCCCTCATTCCAGACCCCCCCCCGGCCGCGACTTCCCTCCACCCCGTTAGAGGTCAGAGTTCGCCCGCGACCGGTGGGGCCCCTACCACCCGGAGGGTGTGGGGGGGGGGGGAAACGCCTAGGCGCTCCCATGTCCCTTCCAACACCCTCATCCGGCATCGATTAACGATGCCGGTATGTGGCGAGCCCCCCGCCCCCCACTGCCGCCGACTGCCCCGCCCTTGGGCACGACCGCCGGCGACGCGGGGGACCGGGAAGGCCCGCCCCCTCCCTTCGACCCCGTCGGGGGTGTCGTCAGACACCCCGGACCCCCGAGTCGCCGTCTCGTCCGTCCCCGTCCCCGTCTCCGTCTCTGTGTCGGTTTCCGTGCCTACCTCCATCCGGCACTCCTCCTCGGGAACCTTCCGGGCCGTCCGGGCCTCCTTCTTTTCCCGACCGGCCTCCATCCTAGCGAGGCGCCTCTCAATCAACTCTAGCCGGTCCGAGCCGGCAGCCAGTCTCGAGGACATGTCCTCAAGCCTGGTCACTAGCTCCCCCGGCAAGGGAGTCTCCGCGAAAGGCGCCCCGCCCCTTTTCTCCGTTTCCGTTCCTTGGTCGCGGAGCTCCTTTCCGCGACCAGGGACCGCAGCAGTGCTTCTCGCTACCTCCTCCCCGTACCGGACGCATTCGCGTCGCACTAGATCGGACACGATCCATGCGTGCTCCTGCGCCCAGTACTTCACATGGCCGGTGAATCGCTCTATCTCCTCCCTTACGCTGGGAGGAGCGTCAACCCTCAGCCATATGCCAATCTCCTTGGCGAAATCGTCGGCCTCATCCCGTATGGTCTCCCACCCCTGGGTAGACCTACGAAATAACTCCACGGTGGACATTTGGGCACCTGCCTCATTCCACCATGGAGCTACCTCCCCCTCATAATCGAGGCCCGGCAGCATAGGCGCCGGACTCTCGACCCCCGGAACCTGCGACTCCGTCTTCATCGGAGTCGCAGGCTCCCTCCCTCCTACCTCACACCCGTCGTGTGATGACGACGGGGTGGGGGCCGGGACTATACCCCCCTCCCCGCCGGGCCCTGGCATATCCGACCTGCCTGGGTCGGTAGCGGTTTTTTTGTTTTTCCGCACCATCCATATTGTTTTTTGGTTTTTTTACTTGGTGGCCTTCCAAGGGTGGCGGGCTTAAGCCCTTTCGGCCCCACCAGGCCCATCCATCCACACACACATTCACCCAATGTCGGGAGCCAACCAGATCTCACCCACAGCCCGTCCGGCTTGGGTGACCCTGCCGAGGACCGAAGTCCCTGCCGGCATGGCCTGTGAGATCACTGATCCAGCACCCCCAACATAAACACACACACCAGCTCGGGGCCCCCGGGTGCGCGGACCCGTGCCCTACAGGGGGTGCACATGACCTCCCCTGCAGAGTCCCTGAGGGTGCCCTCCATACGGGAGGTACTGGTCACTGTTAGCACCCCTTGTGGGACTATTCTCCCACAAAGGGTGAGCCCCCTCGCCACGACAAGGCCGTGACCCACGAGGGGGAGCATTGTACAACCTAGTGTTTGATTTCGCCATAAGCACCCCACGACCGAGGTCCTTGCGAGAGAGCGAAGCTGGCCAGGCACATCACAGGTCTACGAAGAGTTCGTCGTCTTAAAGGTAGGAATCTATTAATCACACAGATCATCCTACACTCCGACATTACATAAAAATTCGAACGAGTTTCGAAGGTCGCGCAGATTTCCTTCAATCATTATCCAATCTTCTTCCAGTCATCCTATACATCAATATTAGATATTAGATTCTAACTTAGAAACAGATCTCCTGTTATTATTCTAATAATTCCTTTCATTCTCACTCTGATTATTTCCTTCCCCCGAGCGCTGAATAAGTGCACCGGAAACAACTCTCTGATTATTTCCTTCCCTCGAGCCCTGAATAAGCGCACCGGAAATAACTCTCTTATTAACCCTCTGATTATTTCCTTCCCCTGAGCGCTGAATAAGCGCACCGGAAACAACTCTCCGATTATTTTTTTCCCTCGAGCGCTGAATAAGCGCACCGGAAACAACTCTCCTATCAACGCCCCGAGGTAGATCTTTTTCCTAAATCTTCTCCTTCCTAATAAACGATACAAAAAGACCAATAATTTAACGAATATTATTTTGGCAAATTCTCTAGTTAATTAGATTTGATTCAATTAACGTAATCTCTTTCAGTATACAACCCCCTAGTAGAAATCCTTTTTTCACTAGTAACTAGAATTCCCCATCCCCAACGTCCCAACACTCGGTCCCTAGTTCCACAGTATAGTCCATGCTCTCGACGTCCCTGAGGTATAGCCGGTGTAAGCAGGTTGCCTCATAAAAAATAGAGAGCGCCCCATTCTTTCTAGCCTAAGAATAGAGAGAGTAGGAAGGTCACTAGGACGTGACATTTTTAATTTTGGTGGCAGCGGTGGGATTGCCACAGGACAAAAGGACAATAGGAACCCCCCCCTCTTGTTTTCTTGAATCTTCTACACGATTCGTACTCACCTTATACTCAATTCGAAAATAAAATTTTCTCCTTTGCTGAAATTTCTAAATTATAATTTCAAAGAGCGCGACAACATTCCGCTAATGCCCAAAAGAGGTGGATGTCGAGTTCAGATTAAAAGAATTAAATTCCAAACAAAACAAGCCTTGTCCCTAAATCAAGATCCTTCTCCATTGTTTGTGAACCTCCAGAATTTAACTAATAAATCAAACGAGCCAGGACTGCAATTTAATGAAAGCAAAGCTATCATTTACGAATTAAAACCAATAGAATTCGAGAATAATAATCCTAATTATAAAACGATAAGACGAGAAGATCCTCGTCGTGTATTCTATAAAATCTTCCAAATATTCGGGCCTGAGATATAATAAATCATTTTTGCATATTTTCATTCTTTTTAATTTTTCTTTCATTTTACATATCCTTTAAAAGTAAAACATTATCAACCATGCCTATCACGCAAACTCCCAAAACCTCTAACCCTTCCTCTGAGGCTGGAGATACAGCGCAGGTCGACATTGAAACCTTTAATCGTATGGTAGCCGGGAAAGAAAAAGCTCTCCTAGATCAACAAGTAGCGATAGAAAAAAAAACAGATGAGCTAAATAAATTATTACGGGAAATAAAAATCAAAGAAAGAGAAGATCCATACGGGCCTTTATTAAACACTTTAACTGATCAAGTCACGAGCTTAAGTATTTTACCCAGGCAAATAGAACTCCTAAATCAACGTATTAATGATTGGCAAAGTAATAATCAACCTTCATATCAAAGAAGGATCTCTCAGGACCATCCTTCCAACTCCCCCCCCTCCCCCCCGAAGCAGCTTCCCCTATTCGATTTAAAAATGTAGTCGATTCTATCCCTAAATTCGACGGTCATAAAATGTCCGTCTTTCACTTTTGTCAAATATGTGAGCGAGCAGTCGAATTAATACCACGATATCACGAACCTTATCTAGTTCAATTTATAATTAATAAATTACAAAAACACGCGTACTCTGCAATAGAAGGAACAGAATATGACTCCGTTCTTACTTTAACAAAACAATTAAAGAGAATTTTTGGACCTAATAAATCCGTAGATCAATATCGGGTGAACTCGCCAACATTTATATAAAACCTAATAAAAGTATTCTTGATTATATAGGGAGAGTAAAAGAATTACACGCAGCTATCCTCGACGGAGAAAGTAATAATTACGGAGAGATTGACGATAATATTAAAGATAACATTGAACGAAGTATCATCCATAGTTTTATCAACCTCAGACTTGCTAATTAAAGTAAAATTAGAAAGATCATATAGACTCGATGATACCTACATAGACGCCATACAATTATCAAAAACTTTGGAAGCCGAAAACGCGCGCAAACGTAACGTATTTACTTATAAATCTAATGTCTTCCATCGCGCCGACTTCCAGAATAAAACTGAATTGCCTCACCGAAATTCTCAACAAATCACCCCTTCGCGAAATCCGCGGAATAACGTTCCTTTTATAAAACCTTTCATTCCGGGACAACCAGGACCCAATTATCCTATAGAGAAAATTTGTCGTTATTGCAAGAACCCCGGACATTATATGGAAGAATGTCGTAAACTTGCGTATAGACGTTCTTTAGAAAATAATCTATCTACTCCTAACTCTCCTAACAATAGAGGTGGCCCGGGAAACTCACAAAGCGTTCCGGTAGCGGGAGGCGTCCACCGGAACGAAACTCTTTTGAGACGCCCCTCCCTTCCCCAACACGATCCAGTCACTCTAGCGAGACGTCTAGGCCAAACCCCTGTATTGTCACCCGTGTCGGAAGAATAGACGAGAAAGCGAAACCTCACACCTTACCTACTGTCATTCTCCATTCTCCGGATCTCCAGAAAGACTGCCTCTTTATGGTTGATTCAGGCTCAGGTGTCAATCTAATAAAACGACACTGTCTCAATCAAAACATAAAACCTCAACTCAAAGACACTGTTGTCCTACAAAGATTAACTTCAGAATTAACTACCACTCAAGGCTCCGTTATACTACGCTTTCTTAGTTCCCCCACTTGTTTTCACGTAATTCCTGATACCGTAGGATTTCCCCACGACGGAATTCTAGGTAATCCCTTCTTTAAGGAACGAGCCGCTAGCATAGACTACAAAAGTAGAAGCTTGCGTTATGATAACGTTAATATATCTTTCGCGGAATCTAATTTTATCAGCATTAAATCGCGGTCCGTTTCTCCATTTTTTGTTTACATTACTAATCCTGATAAACAAATTGGATATATACCTCTTGTTACATACGCCAAAGATGTTTATTTAGGAGAAGCTATAGTCTCTAACGTCAACGGTAAAGCCTATTTACCTATTATTAATGCTACTAAATACGCTATCAAGTAGAAATTCCTTCTCTTGAATTGTTAGATTTTGATTTTTCGGATACGTCTGGATCCACGATCCCAGACGGTGTTGTCGAAACCCGAGGGAATGAGACAACCGCTGGTCCTCTTAATAAAGAAAACGGCACCGAAACCCTAGGGCACACGGTGACCAATAAATCGAATCATGCCGTTACTACCTTTTTTTTTTGTGTGTCGCTGGGGAAACCATCATGGTACCGTACACCTCCGGGTAGGGGTGAGGGTTATGTAGGACTCCTTGTTCCCCTTGATCGAGCCACAAATGGTTCGACCAGGAGGCCCAAGACCTACCGCACTAAAACCCCAGCGGGTGTCCACCTCGAGCGTTGGATAGGGGACGGCGAGGATGCTGGTATCCCATGCCGTCTCGCCGCCCCCCCGCCAAGCCGTCTCCGGGGAACTGCCCGACCTTGCGGCCGAGACCCCTCCCCGACCGCACAATCAATGACTGTGCGGTTCCCTCGCGGTTGCAGCGCAGGGCGAACACCGGCCCCACGCCGCGCCCTCCCAAAGAGTTTGGAGGGGGCGGGGCCATGGCTCGAGAGCTCCCGCTCGAGCCATCGCCCCCCGCCTCCAGAGTGGTGCTTCCTCCCCCTCCTTGCTCCCTCCCCCTCCCTGCTCCCTCCCCCTCCCATGCCGTTACTACTCTAGGGCCTGTAACTAGCTCTAGTTTTTATGTTAACAACCCTTTGCATTCTGATGGAATTCTCAGGGACAATCTCGTCGCTCCCTGCAACCGAGCCTCTGCTATTATGCAACTTTTACGATTAGAACATTTAAACTCCGAGGAGCTTAACAATGTTACATCGTTAATTTATAAAAATTCCGATAGATTTCATCTCCCCGACGATAGTCTCGGAGTCACGAATGCGACTCAGCATTCCATACCCACCACCAATGATATGCCGATTCGCACAAAACAATATCGGTTCCCCCCTGTCCATAAGGACGAAATAAATAATCAGGTCAATGAATTATTATCCAACGGCCTTATCGAATATTCCACCTCCCCCTATAATTCACCTGTGTGGATAGTACCAAAGAAACCTGATTCTCAAGGAAATAAAAGATGGCGAATGGTCATCGATTATCGCAGTCTTAATGAAAAAACTATAGGAGACGCATACCCTCTTCCAAATATAACCGACATCTTAGACCAACTAGGATCCGCTAAATATTTTTCTGTCCTCGATTTGGCCTCCGGCTTTCATCAGATTCCTATGGATTCCAAAGACGCTCATAAAACCGCATTTTCTACCCCATACGGACACTATCAATTTAAAAGGATGCCCTTCGGTTTAAAAAACGCACCCGCGACTTTTCAAAGATTGATGGACAATGTTTTATCCGGTTTACAGGGTAACGAATTGTTCGTATACATGGATGACATAGTTATTTACGCTAGATCCTTAGAAGAACACGAAATCAAATTTAATAAATTAATGCAAAGATTACGAAGCGCGAACCTAAAATTACAGCCTGATAAATGCGAATTTTTACGCCACGAAGTAGCTTATCTCGGTCTGATTATCGGAGACGACGGAGTTAAGCCTGATCCGAAAAAAATAGAATCCGTAGCCAATTTTCCTACTCCCAGAAATGAAAAGAATATAAAACAGTTTTTAGGATTAGCAGGATATTATAGACGATTTATTCCGGATTTTTCTAAAATTGCTAAACCATTAACTGATCTACTAAAGAAAAATAATACTAAAATAATACTATTTAATTGGCAACAAAAACAAGACGAAGCATTTAATATTTTAAAGCGTGCTTTATGTTCCGGACCTATACTTCAATACCCCGACTTTACTTCACCCTTTGTCTTAACAACCGATGCATCCGGATATGCCATCGGAGGAATACTCAGTCAAGGTAAAATCGTAAAAGACTTGCCTATAGCGTACACTTCTCGAGTATTGAATAAAGCAGAACAGAATTATTCTACTATTGAAAAAGAATGCTTAGCTATAATTTATTGTATCGGTCATTTTCGACCTTATTTATATGGAAGAAAATTTACAATTGTCACGGATCACCAATCTCTCTCCTGGTTACACAAACTTAAGGATCCCTCCTCCAGATTATGGAAATGGAGAGCAACAATAGCAGAATACGAATACGAAGTTCAATATAAAAAAGGAAGTTTAAATAATAACGCGGATGCCTTATCAAGGAATCCCGTTAAAATTGCTATTCCTGTTTACGCCAACAACAATTACAATGTACCTCCAAATGAATCAATACCTATTTATTTCCGAACCTAGCTGTTCTAAAGATCTGGATAGACCCCCCAATGCGCGCCCCGACAAAGATGTCAGTAACATAATAGAAGAAGACGAACCTTTTAGTGACAATGACAATGACAACAATGACGAAAATCGACAAACAGTTATAGACTTACACGAAGGAGATCACGTATACGAAAAAGTACTCGAATGCATAGAACCCCGAGAAACAGATTTAGTCACCATATGTCGCGATAATCTGATAAAACAAAATGATACTTACGTAATTTTTATTCAAATGGACGGAACTCCTTATGATAACGGCGCTCACGAATATCAAAAAGCTAATTTATTACCGGA
This sequence comes from Nylanderia fulva, assembly GCF_048542155.1. Taxonomy (NCBI): domain Eukaryota; kingdom Metazoa; phylum Arthropoda; class Insecta; order Hymenoptera; family Formicidae; genus Nylanderia; species Nylanderia fulva. The sequence continues at coordinate 250,260 of NW_028191079.1, forward strand.
ATATAAAAATCTTATGTTTGAAAGAGTAAATATTCAAACCGTCAAATCTAAAACTTTAATATCAATTTCTATTAGATTAAATAATTATTTGCGTTTGGAACCTCAGACTCTAAAGAATTGTATACGATCACTCTTAGATGCAGTAACTGAATTACGACTTCTTTTAGTATTAGTAAAATAGAACGCTTTGACGATATACCATGGTGCTACGTAATTAGCCAGATTCAAGAATTTTTAAGAGAATTGCCCATTCACATCACCGTCTGCGAAAACTTAGTTCAAACCCCTTCAGTCGAAGAACGCGAAGCTCTTATAATTGAAAATCAATCTTCTGCCCACGGCGGTCACAAGGGAGTTACTAAAACTTATAACAGAATAAGACCTCATTATTATTGGAATAACATGAAAAAGGATATACAACAATTTATTCAAAAAAATCGTCAATGTCAATTGAAAAAGTTAACGCGGATTAAAACAAAACAACCTATGGTAATAACTGACACTCCCGACGCTGCATTTGATAAAGTAGCTCTCGATATCGTAGGTCCTCTCCCCATAACAAACATTGGAAATCAATATATATTAACTATGCAAGATTTACTAACTAAATATTCCGTAGCCGTTCCTCTAAAGGAAGCAACTTCCCTAACTATTGCTGACGCATTCACTAAAAATTTGATCTGTATATACGGTACTCTCAAAGCCATTCTTACGGATCAAGGAACAAACTTTCTTTCCATTCTAATGCGTAATTTAGCCAAAATGTTTAACATACAACAATTCAGAACTACTGCTTATCGCCCTCAATCAAATGATTCTCTTGAAAGATCGCACCATGTATTAATCAAGTATCTTTAAACACAAGTTCAGAAAAAAAAAGATTGGGATAATCATATTAACATGGCAATGTTTTCATACAATACTAGTGTCCATGAAGGTACCGATTATCCTCCCTTTCAATTAATTTTTGGTCGAATAGCTCGTCTACCCTCAGCCCACCCTCCTTTGGAAAGAAATTTAGAAATTACTTCTCAAGATTACTTAACCGATTTATTTAATAGAATACAGGATATTCAAGAAGACGCACGAAAAAATCTCATAGAAGCTAAAGAACGAAGTAAAAGATACTATGATCGAAGAATTAATGAACAGGAATTTCAAGTAGGATCTCAGGTATTTTTATTAAAGGAACCTGTCAAAGGAAAATTTGCTGACCAGTATACTGGTCCCCATGAAGTAATAGAAATTTTACCACAAAATAATGTCAAGATCCTAATAAAAAATAAACCCCGAATCGTACACATCAATAAATTAAAAATTTCTCACATAGAGTCAGGATGAAAAAACTAATATATTACCTCTGGTTACAGAAGTTAGCATCGCCAACAAGGCATCACACCGGACCCTAAAGCAGTTATCTTCTTTACAGAATTTACCTCTCGTATCCGACAGCTGTTCCAAGGGCCGAACTCAATTGAAGGTGGACAACAGATTTTTTTTTATCAACAACCTTTCTTATACCAACACCTAAAACCTGTTGCCTACCTGATATTTTCTTTTTCTCTATGTATATATATTGCTTCCTATTTTTTTCATTATTTTTTCTATTTACCACGAACCTTTTTTTTCATACTATTGTCCTATTCTATTTTTAGTTTCAAAACTCTTGTTTAAAATTCTTACATACGCGTTATTAAGTTACCTCTAACCATATAATGTGTTTAAGGAAAAAATTTACGTATAAACCTCACCTTTTGTTAAGAACTTTTCCTGATTTATATCGAGTAAAATGCATACGCATTGTAGGATATCAAGTCGGGAGAAAAGGTGACAAAATTTGCATTGAATGTTACGATCGCATAAAACCCGAAGGTTATACACCGGTAAATGGTCACGGGATCGTGTACGGACAATTGATTCCCGTTAATTGTCAAACTTGTAATCAAGGAATAGCTATGGACATACGTTCAATTTTACAATGCGATAGATGTTTTACGGGTTACGTACACTTTATGAATATTTTTAAAAGACATTGCAGTCACGATATTGCTACTCTAGTTTTGGACGCTTATACTTTTGACGTTCTTTGTCTATATATATATATATATATGATAAGATAACTGGAATAGAAATTGAGATAGAAGGTTTTTAATGTGTGTTACGCAATTTATCCCCCCCCCCCTCCCCCCACGCTAAATATGAGTTATCTAGTCACAGTAAGAATACAAGTGCCTAATATAAATATATATATTTTAATCAATTAATATTCTTAACCTTTAAATGTTAGCTATTAAATTTAACTATCACGAAAATCTATATAAATGTTTAATCAAATTAGAATTACGCCAGCAAATAAAAAAGACTCTGAGAATATTTAACCGCTAATTTTAATCGATCGTCGACTAAACTTATTATTATCCTGCTAGATATAGGAAATATATATACACACATTCGCATAAATACGTTAATTATTCCACTAGAATTACCCACTACATTCATTCAAGTATAAGAAATATATATATTCGCGTATAATATAATATCTCTCATAATATATAATATCACTCACTCTAAGCTCGTGTGCTATTTTAATTTAATTATAAAAATTAAGAGTAATTACTAATTAAAATCTTAAGAAATAAAAGATTAAGTGACTGACTAAATTATTAAGATATCATGATAATGGAACTGAATTATTTCCTCTAAGCTAATTGATTGTGACGATGACGCTAATGACAAAGGATTAAAATTAAGATATATACACATAAGTTCTTATTATAATAATATCAATGTAACTACATAAAGCACCCATAATACATTTAGAATAATGAAAATTAATAAGTTGATTTAAAATATCTTCTAAATTAATACAATTAACAAAGGGACGACTATATTAAAGGCATAGAATTAAGTTAAAGATTCTTAAACAATATCGATGTGGCAACTAAGGAACTATATAGTGTTGTAATGAAATGATAAATATTTATCCAAAGGATCAATAATTTTAATGATCAGCTCGGGCCTCGTAAATGAGTACACGTAAGTAAATTATAAAATGCTTTAATCTCAGTATTTAAGACTATATCATTATAATCGAATATATATATATATATATATATATATATAAACACAAAACAAAAAAAAAACAAAACGAACATTTCTATCTTACTATTCTATTAGGATAAGGATTAAAAGGAACATTGTAAACGTATATTAATCCTCTTATTCACTTTAAAATATTGTTTATTCAATAAGTTATTAAAATTTTTACAAGGTTGAAATATAATTATATAAATTCTTAATAATTATAACTTAATCTAGCTGATCTAAGAATTAGTAATTTTAAATTCTCTGCTTGAAAAGAAAAAAAAGAAAAATATATTATTTTTTTTTATATACATATAATAAACTATAAGAAATAACGATAAAAGGGAGTAATAAATAATGGTCTATTACCTTATAAATTTTTTTATTATTACTTTTTCTCCCTCTTCTCTACAATGCCCCCTTCGACTTACAGTTAGCTATAAAACTTAGCATGGCATCTATCATTAGCTTCGCACTCTCTTTTTCCTCCTCTGTGAAACAAATACATATACATTAAATAACGTCAATCTAATTGAATTTATAAAAATTTTGAAAGTTACCACTCATCACAGTCTCCTGACGCGCGTGTTGTCGGAAGGACCTCTCGCAAAATTTCGCGTTTTTTAAAGCATTCAATTAATTTCTGAAGAGGCCTTGGCTTACTCATATTCCATCCTGAAACAATACGCCAACATTAATAAATTAAAAGAGCCTAACACTTCTTATTGGAAAACAAAAAGGAAATTACTTACCTTCAGGTTCCTTAAAAATTTCACCTAGCCCGAGCTCGCCCTCCCACATACGCTCTGCGTCGGCTCTTCTCTCTTTTCGCGCCTCCTACACGTTTTCTGCATCCAGAAAATGCTTCGTTACCAGCGGAAGAAACTTCCGCAAGCCTCCCCGTAAAGCAGGCTGGAAAATTGCACAATTCTCTTAGCACTTTAAAGATATGAATTATGCATGCACTATAGCTAATATAAATAATATCTTAAGGTTACTCACATTCGCGTTATAAAGGATGACTTTCATCAGCATATTCCTTTCGTCTTTCGCGACTAACATCCTCATGACCGGCTTCATTTCTCTGTATTCTCACTGCATTACAACTGTATGTCTACACTAGGCACTGACAGAATTGTAAATGCGAAATTTCTCTAACCCCTATAACCTGTCGAATTTCACTCTCCCTACTCCTGCTATACTTTCTTTCATGTTTACGATCATTTCTCGATTCCTATTTGATCACCCCAAACAATAAATGCTACGCCTTCTCTCGACCTTTTTTTTTATATAGACAATTTTTTTTGTAGCACAAACCGCATACATTTTAGACTCTTAAGAAAATCGAAAAAACACCCTTGGAATGCTTAAGTTAATTGTAGAACTACATATAAGCCTATGCATGCGCAGTTATCGCATAACGCTTTTATAATTTAATCAAATACATACTAATTTGATAACACCATATGTGTTAATTATATTTTTAGGAACTTAAATCTTAAGATAGTTAAGAACATTAAATGATTTTTTTTTTCTCTGGCAAACAAATAATTTTAAGTATGCATGCACGCATTCTTGCCGTTAGACGTTTAATGTTCTAAAATCAAAATCTGCATTCTTACAGATCTTGACATAAGCATATCCTTTTATGTAAAAAGAGTAAAGGGATATGATGAAAAAATAAAAAAAAGGGGAAAAGAAAAAAAAACAAAAATACGCAAAGCGACAATATATATGTGTGAAACTAATATTTGTATGAAATTATTATATACGTGTGCGAAACTTATATGTAATTTGTGTGTTATTATTACAGAAATGTTATTATACTTCGTGGTTCTCGCTTTTATAAATTCAACTCGCGCTTTAAGGGTCGACAGGTCGGCCGGCCAAACTCCAAATTGATGTTGGAGACCTCGCGCGGTGTCAACGCGAAACTCCAATTTCAGTGTTGCCAACGCCGAGAAACCAATTCTCAGGTTTTATGTAGTGGTGCATGTCTGTACACGTACATACACCATTGCATTGCTCACGCGGACGCACCGTAGAGAGACAAGGACCGATAATCACGTGTTGTCCTTGTTCCTCTACCGTGCCGGAATACACGAGATGCCGCCTGAAAATGCTTTCTGGCCTTCCGTAGCAGAAGGCAGTAGCGTAGCAAGGCTAATAAGCACCCACTTTTTGGAAATTGTATATATGGTTATGCACATATGTGCGTATATATATATATATATATTATATAAGGGATATGTTGATTATTCTTGATTTCTTTTTGATTATTGATGCTATTGTATAATTTGCTCCAAATACTTATAACGTGAAAGAATATTGAGTAATGTATAATCAATGCAAGGATGTTCAGTATATCATCCAGTATATAAAGAGTTCAAATATATCAATATCAATTTTTTTATAATATATATATATATATATATATATATATTAGAATATAGAAAAATGAAAAAAAAATTATATTTCGGCGATTTAAAAATTTTTTAATATATTGAAAATATTTTTACTATATACACTATATATAAGTGTAAAATAATTTAGAAAATAAATTTAAAAATAAATTTAATAAAAATCTACATACCAGCTATGTGCATGTGTGCAATTGATTTATTACTTGAAATTTATTTACGGAATTATTTTGCATTTATATATTTATAGTATGTGTAATTGTAAAATGATTAAAATATTTTTAATATCAAATTAAGTTTATCGCCTATATAAAAAATATATTTCTATGATTTTCTATATTTCAATATATATTATAAAAAAATTGATATTGATATATTTGAACTTAAGTTTTTTACGTGTTTAAATATTCTTGCATTGAGCCATCATACGTTACTCGTAAGTTCTTTCACGTCATAAGTAGTTATGTAGCAGAGAGAAAGAAATGAGAGTTATACAATGTAACATCAATAATCTTATATATATTATAATCTTATATATTATATATATATATTATTTCATTTATTTATAACATACATTTTATAAATAAGTAAAATATTATACAGACAATGTACAAAATGTTCAGTTTGTGCCATAACAAGCTTCAATCAATAATTATTACTCCAATGAGTATAATTCACAATAATTTTTATATAATATAATAAGTATTTGAATATATAAAAATATTTTTAAAAATTTGTTTAAAAATTAATTGAAAAAGAATCGCCTTCTAGCTGACGTCATTATATTCATTTCGAATTTTCATGTGTATAATAAAAGTATACATTTGTATACAAGAAACTGAAAACTTTATTTTCTTTACCAAGTCCGTATAATTGCATGTTAATGAAAATTAATGTGTATATGCATTACAATATATTCAATACAATATTCTCTTAATTTGAACGAAAATTATAAATAACTTATGCGTAATATATATTTTTAGACTCCAAAATAAAAAAATATATTATATTATTTGCAAAAAATAAGATAAAATATTTTTTATTCGAATAGTCTCAACTGCTTTTTTAGCTGAATGTTTAGAAGCAATGAAAAAAATCGAGGATCTACGAAAAATTTAAGTACATTTCTACATGGACGCTACTACATATGCGATGTAAGAGAGACAAAGATGAAATGATGCTCTCTCCTTGTCAAGCAGTCAGTATGTTACCACAGAAATTTCCCCTGCTCCTTATAAATCTAGTGAGAATCTTATCGTCCAGATATTTCATAAAATAAGTGACATAACTTCGTGAATTTTTTTTTAATATATTCTTTATATAATAAAGCAGTCCTCTAAAAGGCCGGATATTACATTTTCGCTCTTAAAAATTTATAATAAATAAAATACGGACTCGCGGCTAACCCAACCTTACCCGTTCCTAGCTGCGCATTCTTCCAAGTTTATTAAAAATTTTTATTTTTATCTTTTTTTCATAAAATAGCTCTTTAGAGGACTACAAATGAGCTTACTGATTAAGAATATCCTAAATTTAATAAGATTTATTCAATATTTTGGCTAATATCTGGAAAATAAGAATCTGTAATTCCCGGCCGGCCGATAGGCGTCTCCACCATGTCGCCTGTTGACCCTTAAGACACAGTATATGTATAACCAGTAGCGTCACTCAAGAAAAATAGCGTCGGAGAAATGCTACGGCGCATGCGTTGGATTACTATCTACAATATGGTGTACAGTGAGTTGTAAACACAGTAAGTGGTGGTTGTGTTTATCAAAATAAATATAGCCTATTAATGAATTCAAGTTAATTAAAGGACTCTGTTAAGTTTCAGGTCTGAAAATATTTTTAAAAAACATTGTTATAATAATGGAACGTCGCGTAGTTGTTGGTGGTTTCACGTGCACAATGCAAGATTGCAATGAAAATTCCGGCTCCAGTCGTCACTTGAGCTTTTTTCGCTTTCCATCTCATCCAGAAAGGTATTAATTGTTTGACAATTTCCTATATACGTATATATAAAATTTAATTGTTTCTAAAATTACAATAACATTTATTCTAGAGCACAATTGCTACATATATATATATATATATATATGTGTGTGTGTTAAAGATGCAGAAAATGTCTAATTTTTGTTTTTTCTAAACATTATAATATTAAAAATATTTAATATAAAAAAACTATTAATCTCGGCTCGAATTATTGTGTTACAATAAAAATAAAATCTCGACGGCAATCGGAGCCTATGCGGATGACATGCACAAAATTAATAAATTAAAATGAGATCTCAAGTCAAACTCATTTATTAAATTCTAAACGTTTCGACCCACTTCGGGTCTTCTTCAGTAGCTGCAAAATACAAAGAAACAAAAATAGAAGATAATCGGTACAATCAGAAAATTATAAAACTCGTATACATACAATCCGCAAATAAATTAAATATCATTCTCCTCCCTATTCAAACCGTCCGGCCGTCGGAGTGTCTCCCTAACGGTGACCATCGTCAGGAAGGAAGCGGAGCAGTGACTCCCTTACCAACACTAATCAACATGGTATAAATTAAACGTAGAACAATTCACAAGAATTAAAAATTAAGAACCGGGAAGAACACTCACCCCGACAGCAAAAACAGAGAGAAGACGATGCTACACGTGACACATCACTCTAACGACTGTGCGGTATTCTACCTCGACACAGTCGATACATATATACGCAAAAAACAAATATAAAAATAAAATATGAAAATAAAAATAAAAATAAAAACAACTAAACTAATCGGCACTCATGTCAAAAGTCTAACAAAAAAACCCGGCTATGTAAAATCACAAAGCTAGATTTTGGTAAATTTTTCTATTAACAGATCAAGATTCTCGTTTAATTTATCAGTATCGCTATGTAAATTTAAACTATTCCTCTGACGTTTTATGTGGATCATTTCGGATATCAAACGTTTACCTAAAAAAGGCTCCTCGTCTAAGACTTTTACATCCTCCCAATTAAATTCGTGGTTCAATAATCTATGTTCCGATATGACTGATAATTGTGACGCGTTTCTTTTTATGTTGTTGCGATGTTCTTTCATCCTAGTTTTCAACAATCTACCCGTCTGCCCTACGTACGACGCATCACAATCCATACAACCAATTTTATAAACTACATTATTATGGAGCTCTCTTGGTAACTTATCCTTGTGTACTTTAATGAATTTACGGAGACTGTTAATTGCTGTATATGATGGAATGACATCCAAATCACGTGTAATGTCCTCGATTCTCTTCGATACATTATTAATATACGGAATATGAAAGTACAAAACTTTTTTCTGCGTTAGAATCTTGTCATTGCATACATTTGCTCTATTGTTATGCAACTTATTATTATAGCGGAAGAACAACTTTTTTAACCGCGCTTGTAATGTATGAAATATCAAATTGAGAGGATAATTATTAGACAAAAGAACTCCAATCATAGACTCAAAGTTAACTTTATGGAATTTCGGATGAGATAGCCAAAAAACTCTATCTATGAGGCTGATAATGGTGCCTTTTTTATGACAGAGAGGATGCTGCGATTCAAAATTTAAATATCTACCTGAATACGTCGGCTTATGAAACAAATCAAACTCAATGCTCCCATTATTTATAATAATGGTGACATCTAAAAAATTCAATCGGTTGTCAACCCCCTCCTCCATGGTGAACTGCAATCTAGGATGGAAAGAATTGAAAGTGTTTAAAACTATTTTAAGCATGGAGGGTGGGGCCGCCAACGCGATATCGTCAACATATCTAAAATAAAATGGAAATGACAATGGAATCGCAGCAATCGCTCTACTCTCCAAATCTTGCAACGTGATATCCGCAATAATCGGTGAGAGGGGGGAACCCATAGGCGTGCCAAAAGTCTGTTGATAACATACATTATTAAACATAAAATAAGTCGAGTTCATAATAAAACGAATTGCCAATAAAAATTCATCTCGTGGAATAATACACTCTTTTTCAATATACCCCCATCTGTTAATTAAACTATCAATAGCCATATCCAATGGTACGTTGGTGAACAATGATGTAACATCTAGTGAAACTAGCTTCACATCACTATCCACACATAAACCATTTAATTTGTTCACTAATTGGAAACTATCAGAAATAGCCGAATCAGGTTTCGGAATTGCCTTATATATTATCTTATGTAAAAATTTTGCCAAGTAATAAAGAGGTGTATTCCTAGATGACATCCTAGATGATTCCTAGATGGGTCGAAACGTTTAGAATTTAATAAATGAGTTTGACTTGAGATCTCATTTTAATTTATTAATTTTGTGCATGTCATCCGCATAGGCTCCGATTGCCGTCGAGATTTTATTTTTATTAAAAATATTAATAAAAAGTGTTTTATTTTATAATTAATATTGTTTTCTAGGTGACTGAATTCCTGTTCAATTATTCAACACATACCTATCCACAAAATGGAGCTTATCTTATAAGTATTCATACGTATTCATAATAACAAGACAGAAATCAATTTAAGTACATTAAACAGATAAACAATAATACACCTGATAATATAAAACAAATTAGTCTTTTATAACCAATTGTAAATTACATAGAATTGTTATATACATTTATTTATTATCAATTTTTATATACATCTAAAATTTGAGATTTCGTATTTTTGAAAAGTATAACAAAAAATTGGAATCATTGATCACGAATTTATCGTAATTTTACACATTATATACATTTCAATTGTAAATAATCTAAATGTACATCAATATGTTTATAAATAAAATGGCAATAATAAATATGTTACTTGTTTAATATAAATAATTTATTAAATAATACACAAACATAATAAAAAAATAATTTATTAAATAACACATAGGTATATTTTAATATTATTACTTGTTAAATTTCTTCTTTTTTTATGTTTATATGATTATTTGCGTTACTTTAATGTTACATATGTAATATGTATTTCAAGAAAATATACATTGTGGTTATTTATACAATAATTGTCTGCACAATTATAAAAATAATTGTTTATATATAGTTGCCTTTCTTTCTCACAATTTAAATATAAGCGCGCTATTACTATCAAGAACATGGCGACATGTCACATGATTTCGGACACTGACATCAAAAGAACCGACACAAAGTGCCGCTACTGGTTATACATATACTGTGCTTAAGGGTCGACAGGTCGGTCAGCCAAACTCCGAATTGATGTTGGAGACCTCGCGCGGTGACAACGCGAAACTCCGATTTCAGTGTTGCCAACGCCGAGAAACCAATTCTCAGGTTTTATGTAGTGGTGCATGTCTGTACACGTACATACACCATTGCATTGCTCACGCGAACGCACCGTAGAGAGACAAGGACCGATAATCACGTGTTCTTCTTGTTCCTCTACCGTGCCGGTATACGCGAGATGCCGCCTGAAAATGGCCTTCCGTAGCAGAAGGCAGTAGCGTAGCAAGGCTAATAAGTACCTACTTTTTGTAAATTTTATATATGCTTATGCACATATGTGCGTATATATATATATATATATATATATATATACATATATATGTATATATATTATATAAGGAATATGTTGATTATTCTTGATTTCTTTTTGATTATTGATGCTACTGTATAATTTGCTCCAAATACTTATAACGTGAAAGAAAGTGGAGTAATGTATAATCAATGCAAGGATGTTCAGTATATATCATACAGTAAATTAGAGATCAAATATATCAATATTAATTTTTTTATAATATATATATATATATATATATATATATATATATTGGAATATAGAAAATTGATAAAAGATATATTTCGGCGATTTAAAAATTTTTTAATATATTGAAAATATTTTTACTACATACACTATATATAAGTGTAAAATAATTCAGAAAATAAATTTAATAAAAATCTACATACCAGTTATGTGCATGTGTGCAATTGATTTATTACTTGAAATTTATTTACGAAATTATTCTGCATTTTTATATTTATAGTGTGTGTAGTTGTAAAATGATTAAAATATTTTCAATATCAAATTTTTAAGTTTATCGCCTATATAAAAAATATATTTCTATGATTTTCTATATTTCAATATATTATAAAAAAATTGATATTAATATATTTGAACTCAAGTTTTTTACGTGATTAAATATTCTTGCATTGAGCCATCATACGTTACTCGTAAGTTTTTTCACGTCATAAGTACTTATGTAGCAGAGAGAAAGAAATGAGAGTTATACGCAATGTAACATCAATAATCGGAAAAAATCAAGATAACGGTTGTCATATCTGTATATATATATATATATATATATATATATATAAACTTATATATTATATATATATATATATATATATATAAACTTATATATTATATATATATATATAATATTTCATTTATTTATAAAATACAGTTTCAATTCATATTAAACCTGAGTGATATTTTCTATATGCTTATGCTATCCTCCGATCTATCCCTAACAAATTAAGAGGTGTAATTGCATTATTATCATCAATTATTATCTTATACTTTTTACCTCTAATTTCTATAAAATTTAATTCATTATCATTTTATCCTTTAAATCAATATTTATTTTGAATTTTCATTAATATTTTTATTCTATTAACATGAGCAGGAGCTCAACCTATTGAAATACTATCATTATTAGACAAATTTTATCATTATGTTACTTTCTTTATTTTATCTTATTACCTTTCCTAATAAAAATTTGAGATTTAATTATTTTTAAATAAATATTAAAAAATTTATCATTATAAATAAATTTAAAATATTAAAAATAATTATATTTAATACTTAAATTTTTTATAAATTACTATTAAATTAAGGTAATGATCTTGAATTTAAGTTTATGTTTTGAAAACATATTAAAGAAATTTTAATTTTTTATTAACTTTTAAACATTTAATTTTTTTTACTAAATTATTATTTATAATATAAATTTAAATTCAAAAATTAATAAAATATAAACTAAAATTATTGGTAAAATAATTTTCCAACATAAATATATTAATTCATCATATCGTATTCGAGGAAGTATTCCATGTATAAAAATTACTATTCTACATAAAATATTAATTAAAATAAAAGTTAAAATTATTGAATATTTTAATAAATTTCTAAATATATAAATTCTAATTAATCTAAAAAAAATAATTATTCGATATTCAAATAAAAAAATTAATGTAAACCCACCCCTAAAATATTCAATATTAAACCCTGAAACTAATTCTGACTCACCTTCGATAAAATCTATAGGACTTCGATTTAATTCAGCTAAAATCCTAATAAAAAATATAATAAACAAAGGATATAAAACTACTATATATCATAAATAAAATTGATAATTAATAAAATCAAAAAAAGAATATCTCTCTCTTATTAATATAATAACTAAAACAATTAAAATAAATCTTACTTTAAATGATAATATTTGTGAAACTGATCGTATTGCCCCTATTTTTGAATAAATCGAATTAGCTGATCATCCCATAAAAATTATAACATACCCTCTAATAGTTATAAAACAATTATTAATAAAATAGAATAATTTAAAAAATAAATATTAGTAATGTAAGGAAATACTAATCATATTATTATTAAAACAAATCTAATTATAGGACATAAAAAAATTATAATTAGATTTATATACATAAAATAATTCTTTATTAAGTAATTTAATAGCATCACTAAAAGATTGAAATAATCTTATAAATCCCACCTTATTAGGTTCTTTACGAATTTGTACATATCTTAAAATTTTTCGTTCCAATAAAGTTAAAAAAGCTACCCCAACTAATATAATTAATAACAAAATTAACAATCTTAATATATTTAACGCACTATAAAAATATAATCTTAAATTTTGACAAATTATTACTTGTATAATTTTTTTCTATTATACATCATTTAAATTCTAAATTTAATACACTTAAATTCTGCCAAAGTAATTTTATTTATTTACATATATTTAATCAATTAAATTTATTCATTAAAAAAAATATAATTTGAAAAAAAGTCCTTTCGTACAAAATTTTCTTAATTTTATTATAGATAGAAACCGATCTGGCTTACACCGATCTGAACTCAAATCATGTAAAATTTTATTAGTCGAACAGACTAAAATATTAAACTTCTTCATTTAATTTTTATTTTAATTCAACATCAAGGTCGCAATCATTTTTATTAATATAATCTTTCTAAAAATATTACGCTGTTATCCCTAAGGTAATTAATTTTTATAATAATTATTATTAAAAAAAAAAAATTTTCTTAATTTAATAATCAATCCTTTATAAAAATTTCATTAATTAATGTTAAAATTATCTTTAAATTAAAGTTTATTTTATTTAATTATCCTCCCAATAAAATATAATCATTAAAATAAAATTTATTTCCTTAAATAAATTTAAAAATTATATTAAATTCAATAGGGTTTTCTCATCCCATAATTTCTTTTAAGAATTTTAACTTAAAATTTAAATTTTAAATCTACAAATTGAAACAGCTTTAATTTCATCAATTCCTTCATTCCAGTTTTCATTTAAAAAACAATTGATTATGCTACCTTTGCACAGTCAATATACTGCGGCTATTTAAAAATCACTGAGCAGAAATAATTTTAAATTATCAAAAAACCATGTTTTTGTTAAACAAGTAAATTAAAATTTTAATTTAATAAAATAAATTTGCCTAATTCTTTAATTATATATACATATATATTTTAAATTTAAAAATTTCTATATAATTAATATAAATATACTTATACTATCATTATTTATTAAAATACTTAATTTATTTAAAATATTTTTTTATTTAATTAAATCAAATTTTCAAATTATTATTATATTTAAATTAGAATAATCCATTCCATAATAAATTATTAAATTTTTATAAAAAATTTTTAAAAATAAAAAATATTTTTCTATTTAAATCATTTATATTCATAAAATATTTTAATTATAATTTATAGTTAATTCCATAAATTTTTTACATAAATTTACTAATTAAATTTTATTATTAATTTAATTAATTGTAAATGATTTATATATAAATTAAATTTATATAAAAAAAACTAGATATCATAAAAGTGGATTAAAATATCTTTTTCAAATAAATATTTAAAATAATTTTTATACATTAACTTTAATATTTTATTTAACTCATTTTATTCCGAGAAATTTAAATTATTCCAATAAACAACAAAATTTAATAATCCCTGATACAAAAGGTACAATTAATAAAATTTATTTTTATTTAATTAATTAATTTATTTTAAATTTTCATTTACATTACTTATATCTATAATATTTATTTAATTTTTTTTAATACTTCAACAATTCAAAAACTAACTCTATTTAATTTTTTATTATAATTTTATTAATTAAAATAATCACACACACAAATCATATTAAATTTTTCATAAATATTTAAATTTAATTTTTTTTTAATTTTAATAAATCATATTAAATCATTAATCTTTTCAATGTAAATAAAATATTTTTAAATAAACTAAAATTTTTTTTATTTTAAATACATTTTCCAATATATTTACTTTGTTACGACTTTTCTTACAAATCATAATTAATAAGAACGGCGGGCAATTTGTACATAATTTAAATATAATTCAACTTATAAATTTTTATAAATTTACATTTAAATTCCTTTTTAAATAATAAATTTAAATATAATTTACAAAAAAAATATTTTTCAATATAACTCATCTAAATCTTAATAATTCTACATTTTGATTTGAATTTAATTTATAATATAAATTTATAATTAAAATCTCTTAATTTAATTTTCAACAATATATAAAATATTTATATTAAGTTAATCCATTTGTGGATTATCAAATTAATCAACAAGTTTTTCTAATATAATAAATTACCGCCAAATTTTTTATTTTTAATGCTTTACATTTAATATTTAATTAATTTTATTTTTATTTAAATAATAGGGTATCTAATCCTAATTTCTTTTTAAACTTAATTAGAAATAAATTTTCCAAAATAAATTTTTTTATTAACTAAAATTATTACATTTCACTATAAATAAAATTAAAAAAAAAATATTTAAATCTCCTTTTTATATTCTTTAAATTATTAAAATTATTTATTCTTATCATCAGTTTAACCGCAATTGCTGGCACCTAAATTTATTAATAATATAAATAAAATTATCTATTATAATTTTTATTAAAATAATTATTTTAAATATTAATAAATCATTAAAAATTATTTAAATTTTTAAAAATTTTTTTATAAAAATTTATTTATATTCAAATTTTATAATTAATTTATAGAAAAAAAATTATTTCCCTACCTTATTCACTAATTTATCATATTTATCTAATTCATTTATTTTTTAATCAATATATAATTTAAATTAATATTAAATTTAATAAACATTTAATTTATATATTGACTAAAAAATAAATATGACATTTCCTACCACATTCACTAATTTATCATATTTATCTAATTCATTTATTTTTTTATTTATTTATAAAATACATTTTATAAATAAGTAAAATATTATACAGACAATTTATTACATAAATTTTTTTATAAATATAATAAATTATTTATTATATATATTTTTATTTAATTATTTATATAATAATTATATTTTAATATAAATTACGCACACGAATAAGAAATATTTTACATTTGCTCATCCCATATAAAAATATAAAAGTAATGGAAATTAAATTTTACATTAATTTATACTAGTATTATGAGGTAGTTAATACATGAAAATCATATAAGATGAATTCTGTACATCGATTAGCATAATATGATCACAAGTCAATAAATGATTTTGCTAATATATTATTTTGAATAAAAATTAAAAAAATATAAAAACAAAAAGAATGAAATTAATAAATTTTCTTCATTCTTTGTTTTCTTCTTCTATTAATTATTTTTTCTATTATTTGAATAAAAGATGTATCATGTGTAATAGATTAAATAGATAGATAATTTATATAAATATATAATTATACGTTTTGAAATTTATATATATATATATATATATATATATATATATATGTATATTAATTTCAATATATACATATATATAAATTATTATTTATCTATTACATACGATACGCCTTTTATTCAAATAATAGAAAAAATAATAGAAAAAAACAAAGAATGAATAAAATTTATTCATTTTATTTTTATTTGTTTTTATAAAATTTTTATTCAAAATAATATATTAGCAAAATCATTTATTGCGACTTGTAATCATAATATTACGCTAATCGATGTACAGCATTTATCTTATAAGATTTCCATATGTGTTACTACCTCACAATACTATTATAAATAAATGTGAAATTTAATTTGCATTACTTTTATATTTTTATATATAATGAGCAGATGTAAAATATTTCTCATTCGTGTGCGTAATATATTGGTTTTTGTATTTATACTGATTTTACACATATCAAATGCAAGAGAGACAAAGATAGAATGATACTCTCTCCTTGTCAAGCTGTCAGTATGTTACCACGAAAATTTCCCCATGAGTATAGATCTAGTGAGATTTGTTCATCCCAAATATTACATAAAAAGAAGTTACGTAGCTTCGTGAAATATTTTTTAATATATTCTTTATATAATAAAGCAGGGAGACAAAGAGTCAAATTTTGCATTATTGCTCTTAAAAATTTATAATAAATTAAATACGATCTCGTGGCTAACCCAACCTTACCCGCTGCTAGCTGCGCATCTCCCCAAGTCACAGATTAATAGACAGATCGCCAAAGGTCTGGATGAAGGAGAGACCAGCATTTCTCACTGATTTCAGCGCCATATCGTACTAGTAGTCAATGCAGTAACTATTAATACGTTCCCAAGATAAGAGCGTCTCATGCTCATGAACTCGTCCGGCGGCATGTACGAGATTTATCTTTTCGTAGCGTTCGCGTATTTCGGAAAGGACAGAATTTTATGATGTTATAAATAAATAAATAAATAAAATATTAACCTGACCTATTATAATTATTTTTTAATAAATGTTTCATTATTATTATCATCTAAGTCTAAGTCGTTTAATTAATTTTTAGTTTTTTAATAATTAATTTAATTTATTCTAATCATTTTAATATGTGAAAAATACTAATACGTATACGTTTTATAATGAATTAATATATTTCGAGAGTCGAATTATATATTTTTAATAATATAAAAGTGTTCAAAAATTATATTTGACTTTTAATTTTAATTATTTTAGCAAAGAGTTCCGAAATCTCTTACACACATAATAGAGATTTTGTTCATCCATATAATTCGCAATTAAGTATATATGTTAATTATTAATTTTAATAAAATACAAAATTAAAATTAAAGGTCAAATATAATTTTTGAACATAAATATATTTAATTCGTTATAAAACGTATACCCGTGATAGTATTTTTCTCGTACAAAAATAACTAGAACAAATTAAATTACTCATAAAAAAATTAAAAAATAATTAAATAATTTATATTATATATGATAATAATAAAACATTTTATAAAAAAAACAGATTCAATAAATATAAGTATATATATAACATGTACTTATATTTATTGAATCTGTTTTTTAATAAAATGTTTTATAAGCTTAGAAAACTTGACTTTGACGTAACTAGCAAATTTTATTTAATTATTTCACGACGGTTTGACGTAATAAAATGTTTTATTATTATTATATAAAATATAAGTTTAAATTCTTTAATTAATTTTTAATCTTTTATGATTAATTTAATTTACTCTAATTATTTTTGTACGAGAAAAATACTATCATGGGTATACGTTTTATAATTAATTTAATATATTTGTGTTTAAAAATTATATTTGACCTTTAATTTTCATTTTTATTTTATTAAAATTAATAATTAACATATATACTTAATTGCGAATTATATGGATGAAAAAAATCCCCATTATGTGTGTAAGAGATTTCGGAACTCTTTGCTATAAAATAATTAAAATTAAAAGTCAAATATAATTTTTGAACACTTTTATATTATTAAGAATATATAATTCGATTCCCGAAATATATTAATTCATTATAAAACGTATACGTGATATTATTTTTCTCATATAAAAATGACTAGAATAAATTAAATTAATTATTAAAAAACTAAAAAGTAATTAAACGACTTAGACTTAGATGATAATAATAATGAAACATTTTATTAAAAAAAGATTCAATAACTAGTAGGTCAGGTTATAATTTTTTATTTATTTATTTATAACATTATGAGCTATTAAGCTCATCATCTCGTTCGCTCTCTGTCTTGCTTTCATTCGGCAAGTCACAAACGATATATGATACTCGTATGTTCCTACTTCAACTCTCGAGAATCTGAAACAAACGAAACTCGTGTCCAATATACAGGGTGTCCGGTAACTAACAGACCAATGATTACAAATGGATTCTTTGGTCAATTTGGGAACGATTTTTCCTCAGCGAAAATGTCGAAAAAGGTCATCATTTTTTACAACTTTCCAATCTTTGTCATTATGTATCTTTATAACTAAGCCTTAAATTAAAATTTTATTATAGTAAACTCTACCTGAAATTAACTGAAGAATGTAATTATGTTAGACTTTTAACTCCAAAACGTTTAGTTTTCAAAAAACCTATTTTTTTTAATCGCTTATAACTCGAAAATTATTGACTTCTCAACATTTTTGCTAAGGAAAAATCGTCTCCAAATTGGCCAGAGAATCCGCCCTTAATCATTGGTCCGTTAGTTACCGGACACCTTGTATATATTATATAAAAGTGTATAGCACGTCAGAAGCTTGTGAGCTTACAGCGATAAGTAAAAACAATTGCGTATTTATTTCATTGCGTTTATCTGTTTAAACGCGCGCTTTAATTTTTCCAACGTTTTTGCCTGTTTATATTTTAAAGGTCCTCTCTTCTAAAAATCTTGTTTTAAAGATCCTCTCCGCGAGCAAAATTCGAAAACATAAATTATTTAATATTTTTACTTTATTATTTGTAAATCCTCGGTAATTTCAAAATTTTTCTATTTAAAATTATTAATTTTCTATTGCCAATTAATTTTATCACAGACTTTACTCTTACTCCCATTGCACTTTCGTTTGCGGTTTTCAGTATACGATTTTTTATCGTAGTTACTGAAAATTATTATTGTGAATTATACTTGTGCAGTGATTTGAAGAATTTACAATTTCGTTGAAATTGTTGATTTTTCAAAAAAATTACGAGATTCGCGGAAATTGCGTGCTTTCTTGGCATTTTCCGTTCGCGGCAGGCGGTTTATTTTTTATTGTTGCAAGTGTTTTTGTTTTTTTTTTATTAAAATAGATAATAATAATGTGAAATAAATCACGATATTTGACAGATGTGCATATATATAGAAATTGTAATAATAATAATATTATATCATAAAATTGTAAATTGTTTCAATTTTTTATAGACTGCGATAAAAGATTTTACATTTGGATAAGAAACTGCGGTAAGTAAAAATATAAAATTCTTGAAAACGTAAAAATATTTGATAACGTAAAAAGGTGAACTTTGAAAAATAAGGAACTTAAAAATTGCACTAATAAATGGGCTATATATGTGAGCCGTGCGCGGATGTAAGGTGTGTTATATCGAAATTTAATTAATAGAATTGAGAATTAATCCCAATTTTAAGTCTTACAAATGTCCAAGCTAATTTTTTGTACCTCGTGTACATTTTTGAAAGTTATATCGAAAAATTAAATTTCAATATGCGTCTTACATCTCACATTTCGCATACGGCTCACATATAGCCTATTTATCTCTTATACTTTATTTCAACCCTTATAGAAATTTATTACTAGTAACGCCAATTTATCACTTATTTCGAGTAATTAATCACTTTTATTTCGAATACTTAAATTACTGTATATTATAGTATTTTAAATACTCAAAATAAGTGATTATTTGGCGTAGTGATAAATTTCTACAAGAGAATAAGGAGCCTTTAAATTCTTAATGTAAAAAATTTCAAGTAATTTTCTTTAATAAAATTTAATTAAAAAATTTAATTAAAAAATTTTTGAACACTGTGTTATATCACATTTAAAATCGTGATTATTTCAATAAAAAAACATTTTATGTGTAAAAAATATATTTTTTATATTTAATAAATTTTATATATATATGCATATATGTAAAATATTCTCTCTCTCTCTCTCTCTCTCACACACACACACACACACACACACACACACACACACACACAACGGGGGCCAAATCTCTCAAATTGGTCTCATGATCAATTAGCCTGGATTCGCACCAGGGGCAAAGTCTGTTGGTAATGTCAAACGAATTTAGCCTGGACTTGCACCAGGGGCAAAGTCTTTTGGTCGAGTCTACGAAATTTAGCACGGACTCGAACCAGGGGCAAAGTCTTTTGGTTCAAGTCTACGAATTTAGCACGGACTCGAACCAGGGGCAAAGTGTGTCGGTAAGGGGCAAAGTCTATCGCACGAAGATGGCGGTCTCTTCTTTAGGCAGGCCTTTGGCGATCTGTCTATTAATCTGTGCCCAAGTTATATTATGAATTTTATATTTATCTTTTTTCCAAAAAATCGATCTTTGTCTCCCTGCGGACAATCCTACTGATTAAGAATATCGTAAATTTAATAAGATTCATTAAGTATTTTGGCTAATATATGGGATGAACGAATCCGTAATTCCCGGCCGGCCGATAGGCGTCTTCACCATGTCGCCTGTCGACCCTTAAGACGATCTTAAATATAAGAACGGACCATAAATACCGCTCTATACTCGTCTATATATATTCTTTGCTTATACTGTGCTTATCTGTGACTACTGAAAAGCTCCATCTAAAATTTTTCTAGTCTATGGTTCAATGTATATATCGCATACTTACATCACTTACATACATATATATTCTGTATAGCATACATACACGTAGCCACACACACATATTCAGTATACACATACCATCAAACCACATCAATCAGACGCACACCACGACGCAAATACTCTATCTATTCTATTCAATCTTATTCGCATAAGATGATGATTTTGTCATGTAAAAGCATATGTAATAAGATTTATATCGCTTTAAATTATGTGAAATAACATTTCAAAATAATTCCGAATTCGAAATGTGTTAGACTTTACGACGAAAGTCATGCTTCAATGGTCGTTATAACATTTAGCAATTGTTAATGAAATTGTGAATGTAATAATGTTATATACACACACATCTCATGCATAATATTGATACAATTTATTTTTTGTTTAAAAGTGTTGAAGTGTACAGTGTGTGGGATATTTTCTTTTTAATCCATGGGTGTTAAAATATGTGGTATACTGAAACGTAAATATTGATTGCATTAAGTGGGCGTTATATGTCAAATTAAAAAACCATATTTTTAATTATGGAAATTGTTAATATTATTCGAATTCCATCTACAGTTACGGATATTAGATACGTGTAGAACTGCTATATAATAAATTTGTATGCAGTAAAAGAAACGCGATCGATGTATCGTGGCATTATGGAGAAGTTTGTGATTGACTTGGACAAAGTTCTGAACGATTTTGAATTCAACGAAGGTAAAAAAAGTCAATTTTACTTTTTTTTCTAGATCTAAGTATTGTTAGAGACTGTGTTAATTATTCTTCACTATCGTCATACTAATTTTATATAGATATTTTGTTTTATTAATTATCTAGATTCCTTTAACATTTAAAGGAAATAGAATTTTTATATTACATAAAATTATTGTCAAGTTAGACACAGATAAAAAATGTGTTGCGCATTTTGTATATAATAGTAATGTAAATGTATTATTTGTAGATTGCGCAGAACAAGTGGCATCAGTAGCAACTTCTACAATCGATGCATCTGCTACAGATGTTAGACATGCCATTGAATCCGTGCCTTCAAAAATACATTATAATATTAATTCTGGGAAAAGTATAGCGATTGATGCAATACCATCTTTTGAAAAACACAGAGAGATAGATGTCGATTGTGGATATTCATTAACCGAAAAGGCTGTAGTGTCAGTATCTGATAGCAAGGATTCTGTAAACAATTTTTACACACATGATTGTGTTAGTGACAAATCGGGACAGAAATGTGTTCATACACATGCTTCTGATCAAATGACAATATATAATGACATTTCGTATAACTTAATGCAGAAACAACAGAATGGAAGTAATGATACAAAAGATAGATACGACAAAAAGTTGAATCAACCAAGTTTCAAGCCTAGTATTAGCAATGTGTTTAATAGTTTAAATGAATATATTAATGCTCCTACTGGAAGTTTAAGTTATGTTCAACCTGTGTTAGATGATCTACCTAAAATATCTGTAGATAATACAGCAGAAGATTTTATATTGAGTAAAGATGTAGCAACTAATAAATGTTTAATTCCAAAGAAAAAAGACTTAATGGATATAACTGATGAAAATGTCTTGGATTACAAAAATATCTTGCCAATGGAAGCAAGTACGTATGTCAAAGTTGAAACTGATAACAAACAGGATAATGTGATGCAGAATGTGTCTCAACACTCTACTCTGATGCAATCTGAAAAAAGTAATAGCAATGCTGTAATCTTTGCATCAAGCGCAACTATTTCAAAGAACAAACATGATAATGTTACTGCAGGTACAGAAATATTTAAAACTGATGTTAATGAAAAACCTTTGGTCACTGATGGCACGTTTAAAAATATTTATGAAAATACTGTTGATGACCAAAAGCATTTAGATCTAAAGGATCAGAATCTTATTGATAAATGTATATTTATTGAAAATAAGAGAAGCAATTTTGTAGTAAAAAATAACACAAAATTAGATACGAGTACATTGAAGAATGAAGATCTGAATGAAAATGTGAAAACGGTTAAGAGTAGCAATATTTTATCTAATATATGTATGATGCATACAACTGATACTAGTGATGATTTTTCTGAAGAAAATTTAAATCAATATTTGTTAGAGTTAGAAAAGGAAGAACAATCTAAGATGGAAGGTATATCATCACATATGGATGATATTTGGTCATTAAAGACATATGATGAAATAAAAGATAGTAAAGAAAACACTGTGAGTTATCGAGATAATGTTAATGAAGTACCAATACTTGAGAGGATTATGATTGGTGAACTTCCAAAAATATCTGATGAAGAAGGCATTCAAGAGAAAGTACAAAAACTTCCCATAAATGATTATATGGATGCACATAATAAAAATATAAGGGATGTAGATTGTAATGATACAATAAAAATTGTTTTAAGTGAAAAAAATAGTTCTGACAAACAAACTAATAAGCTGGATAAAATGATAAAAGCTAAGGATGTAATTGATCAAGATATAATCACATCGGAGGATATCTCACAGGCCGTATCAAATGTTGCTGCTGATGTGAAAGTAACATCAAACTTTGAAAATGTTAGAGAACAGGATTGCAATATTAATGTGACACAGGAATTACAACAAGATAATACAGATACGCGATTACAAGATAACAATAATGATGCTGTAAGAAATGTATTGGAAAATAAAGATTATAATGAAAAAGTATACTACCAAGATATTACTGAAGATAGTAAAGATATTACATTACATGATAACAGGATACACGATAGTAATTTAATCTCTAAAATGGAAATTGATGCTTGTACAATCTCTTATACAAATGAAAATAATCAGGAAACCGAGAAACCAACTCGTCCTCAGACATTGGATATTGTTTCGACGCATAAAAACGATAGCCATATTCTTGGTACGTTGCGAAAAGAATTTTATTTTTACTCTCTTTAAATGTGTTATTTATTATATCATTATAATTTTTTAATATTTTTATTTTTTATTAGATTGGTGCATAATCATATAATAGAGTCAAAGATATTTACATATATATGTATGATATCTCATTTTATGGTATTTCATAATATAATCGAATATCTCTAAAACTATGGCTATGTAACGAAAAAATATTTCATATAAAAGTTAGGTCATATAAAAGGTTTCAAGAGAAAAAAGTTGATAATCTGGAACTGAGATCATTTTTTTCAAGTTAATAATTTTTAAATGAAATCACTAATTTTTTTTTATATAAATCAATTTCTCGCAAGATTGGCATAAAAAGTTACAAGACTAAGATAGTCAAAAAATGAATAGTTTACACACGAGATATTTTATGGTTTAATATAAAATTATGTATGTCTAATTTTTTAAATACAAAATTTTTCTTAAGCTTTTTTTTTGGCTATTCTATTTTTATCATTTTATGCTAAATATTGCGAGGAATTGATTTAAAAATATTAGCATATATATAATTTTATTTATTAAAAAAAAGAAACAAAATTGATCTTCACAAATAATCTTGAAAAATGATCTTAGTAAAAATTCCACAAGGTTATCCATTTTTTTCTCCTCGAAACCATTTTTGTAGAAAGTATTTTGTATGAAACATTTTATTACACAGTCACAGTTAAAAGATATTCGACTATATTAATTAAAATAGGACACGTATAAATATTTAAATAAAATATGCAGGGTGTTTAATTTTCAATCAACCACAAAACTTTATTTTTGATTGTATAACAAAATATATAGATAAAGAATAATATTGTGTAACAGGATCTTTAAGCACTACACCAGTTGAAGTGGAACATTCAGAAACCACAGGAGGCATTATTGATGAAGATCGGGGTGCTTCATCAGATGTTTCTGATAATTCATTAGTCGAATGTAATAATACCATATTGGGAAAGCAACCACCGTTTTGGGTTCCAGATAGCGATGCACCTAGTTGTATGTTATGTGATATTAAGTTTACTGTACTTAAAAGACGTCACCACTGTCGGGCTTGTGGTAAAGTACGTAAAATTCAAAGAAAATCAGTTTGGCATGTATTTATTTTACTGTTCGAACTGAAATACTAAATAATATTATTTATATTTCTATTAATTGGGTTTTTAAGTCTGCAATTTTCGCTTTTTATAACAATCAAGTGTTTATCTACGATACATTTCAGGTATTATGTAACAAATGTTGCAATATGAAATACAGATTGGAATATCAAGGAAACATCGATTCTCGCGTTTGTGTTCCGTGTTATCATTTACTCACGAAAGGTAAATAGAAACAATCTTTTGTTAATATATATATAGGTGTATATATATATACAAAAATTTTTATGCATTATTTATATCTGCATTTTCAGCTGAGAACGAGCAGGGAACAAATTATAATTGGCCAACTAATTATAATTCATATGCTGATTCTAGTGATGCCAATTCTTTGCAGGTATGTTATTTATTTAAGATAATCTTTTTGTTAATGATTATAAATAAAATAGAGTAGCTGCAATATATCTTTTTTGAAAGTGTTTGATTATTTAAGAAATTTAAGAAAATGAAACAAGTTACATATTTAAACTCATAAATTATTTTTATCATTTTACATATAGATTTTACCCAATAAAATTGGATATTAATTTTTTAAGCATTATACAAATATTAATATGTCTGATCAGATACCTATAAGAATTTGTTGAATACTTCTGTTTTTTCAAGTTTTATGCTTTATTGTATGAATAATTTGTCTTTATATATATATATATATAATCGAAAAGTTGTTTAGGAAAAAGTTTTATGTATTCGAGGGGCCTTTCTAATTACATAAATATGAAGTTACCCCCTGCCCTCCAAAAAGGGGGCAACACAAAAATCTTGTAAATTATATGTTCAATTTATTAAATGTTCAAAATGTCACTGGACCAAGAACATCAGCACTGTTTCTCTCATTAGTAATACTTTTGTTTATTGTGAGTCATTATACGCAATTTACTATATTCATGAAGTCGCTTTACTACATTAAAAAATGACAGTGCGATTTTTTAATTACATAACGTTCAAAAAACATTACTGCTGCACGCCACAATAATTCTTTTGGCATTTACCTAATACTAATAACATATTCACTTCCGTATCAAACATAATGATAGCTATGATTTTCACGGTGCTAACTGTTTGAATAGTAACATACAATTTACAAGATTTTCATGTTAAATTGACCTCAATAAATGTATAAATGTTTATGTTTGAATTATCGACGAAAGACAAGGATACGCGACGCTTGCGCTTCAGTGACTTCCGAAATGTTAAAAATATTAGGAATAATTTGTTGCTGCGAATAAATACATGTTTACAAGTTTATGGCGGACATTTTAAACATTTAATAAATTGAACATACAATTTACAAGATTTTCATATTAAATTGACCTCAATAAATGCATAAATGTTTATGTTTAAATGTTTAAATCACCGACGAAAGACAAGAATACGCGATGCTTACGTTTCCTATAACTTCGAAACTTTACAATGTCATGTCTTTTAATAGAAACATCTGACAAAAAAATGTTTTTAACAAAATTTACTTGTTTTTTCTCGTAGAATCCAACCATCTAACATTTTATAGGGGGTCCCGTTTAAAATTGTAAAGTTACCCTCTGCCCCCCTTTATGGGGGGGGGGGGGGGGGGGGGATACATAAAACTTTTTCCTGAACAACTTTTCGATTTGACAAATAGTTTCCGAAATATTCAGTTGTTAAGAGTTATGTGGGCCATCCTGTATATCACAAACAAGGAGATTAAATTAAAATGTTTCATATTTGTTTTTATAGTAAACTGTTAATATATAGATATGAATTAATATTATATTATAATATTTTTGTTGTAACACAACAAAGATGACTTTAGAATGTATATTTATATTGGATTAGAGATAGTATCTTAAATTTATATAGATATATAGATATACAAATAAAGAATATATATATATATATATATATATATATATAGTATATATGTATGTATTTATATATTAATATATCATAAAAAATAAAATTCATTTTGAAGATATCAAATATTGCAAGTAATTATAATAAATTGTAAATATAAAGAAAGAGCAAGAGAGAAAAAAATTAATAAACGCTCTTCTAATATTGTTTAATTATTAATAAACATTTTGAATAATTTTCTATTGATATTTCTAATATCAAAATATTATAATAGCAAGATTCGTAATATCAAGGTATTTGCAATAACAAGATTTTGTAATATATCAAGAGATTAAATTAAACTTTATGTAAATAAACTTTCCTTTTTTTCAAATAGAGAAAAAAGAAATTTTTAATGATTATATGTTTAAAAAATATCTTTGCAAACTCCATAAATTTTGTAAACTACATATGTTTTGAATCAAGTATTTTTTATATCATGTATATTTCGCAACGTATATTTTGTATGTAAGAAATGCATATATTACAAGCATGTAATGCTTTTTTATGACTTCTTTAATTTTTAGTAGAGTATGCATGTCATTATAAGAGTATAAAATATGTTTTATTAGAATTATTATGTGATAAAATATAATTTTCTTTATATTGCAATTATATCTAAAGTTTAGCAAACACATAAATCATAAATATTTTCCAGAAAGAAACATATAGATGCAATGTTACATGATTTGATTATATTGAATAAAATTTTTGATGTTCATAAGAATCTTTTGTTATTTCAGAAATTTTTTATTTAGTAATTAATTGCATGACACAATATTTACTTGTCTCTTCTTCCTAGAAAATATTTATTGATTATTAAAATGTATATAATTAAATCTAATTTGCAATAATAAAGTCTGATTGTAATGTATTGTAATGAATATTAAAGAAGAAATAACATTTATAAATAGCTAAAGTTAAAATTTAAAATATTTGCATCAATTTTTTTAAACTTACCGCGATTCTCTTTTATCTATCTTTTAATGATAAATATTATAATTTAAATTTGATGAAGTCGCCAGTAGATAAAATCAAAACACAAAGGTTTATTTTAAAATCCGACAACACTGGCAATGCTTTATTCAATCCTTAACGCGACGTTTCGACCATGGGTTTTGGTCCTTATTAAGTGTACTACATAAACACAATATCGACAATAATTAGCACAATCAATTAAAAATGTTTTACAGAAATTAATAAATTAATACAATATAAACAATAGTTAACGCAATCAATTGAGTTTTTCAGAAAACAATAATTTATCGCTTCTAAAAATTACAAAAATTATTAACATTTTACTAAATTTACGGAAATCAATAATTTATCAATTCTAAATACACAAAATTGTAAACTATTTACCTAAATTCCGTTAGTTGTCAAAAAACGGCCGATACTTTGTAAAACAAGATAAAACGAAAAAACTTTTCTGTTAAACACATCGTCATTACTCATAAGAGGCTGAGAACAAACTAAGCGACTTTTATTATTTTGTCATAATTATTATTTAAATTTTCAGTGTCCTTATGTAAATTCAGCGTGTTGTCAAACTTTTTAATAAAGAACATTTCAGCAATTTCTCTTTTCCTAACGTTCTTTTCTTTATGTAATACTTAAGGAGCAGACCATTTAAAATCATGTCCGCAATCAAGTTTATGTTTACTAATTACTGAAAGATTGCTGGTATGCATTTTTATATTGTTAAAATGTTCTTTCACGCGGGTGCCTAAATGTCTTTTTATCTGACCTATATATGAAGCATTACAATTACGCAGTAAATTTAGTAAAATGTTAATAATTTTTGTAATTTTTAGAAGCGATAAATTACTGTTTTTTGAAAAACTCAATTGATTGCGTTAACTATTGTTTATATTGTATTAATTTATTAATTTCTGTAAAACATTTTTAATTGATTGTGCTAATTATTGTCGATATTGTGTTTATGTAGTACACTTAATAAGGACCAAAACCCATGGTCGAAACGTCGTGTTAAGGATTGAATAAAGCATTGCCAGTGTGGTCGGATTTTAAAATAAATCTTTGTGTTTTGATAAATATTATGTTACAGATGATATGATACGTCATGGATAATATCAATTTCTTAAATAAAACTTTTTTAAGGTATTACTATGTACACTTTTTTACTAATATTATTGTAAAATAGTTTTCAAAAGAATAATTTTTATAATAACTACAAATAAGAAAGGCCTAAGAGCTATACGCGGATGTTCCTTGCATACATTTTCAACAAAAATTAATTTTTCGTTGGAAATAAACGAAATGTGCACACAGGCACATATTATTCTTGGTGTACTACCAAAACTTTATAACATAATAGTATCTCATACTTGAGATTTAATTTCATAAATCCCTATACCCTCCTAAAGAAATAAACTCGAAAGAAAAATATAGATTCGAAAGTCGCTGAATCGGGAAACGAACCCGAGATCTTTAATAATTTTTATATTTTATATTAAGTATATGTATAAACATTCGATTGTTTAGTATACAAAAACTCACATGTGTCATATTAGCTACAATTATAAATTCATAAATATAATATTACATTTTATAGAGGGTGGGGGTGGGGGGGAGACGGCATTAGCTTTTTCCCAAAGGGCGCTTTTCAGTCATTTGAAAGTGATTTATGTTTTTTAAATTCTTGAACTTATGAAATATACACAACAAAGTATATCAAGGCTCTGTAATATTAAATAATAACTACAAATAAGAAAGGCCTAACAAGGGAACTATCACAAGTGTCCGACGCCGATTTGATTTTCCTTGAAATATGTTACAATATAAAGTATACAAATTTAAAGTACACGTATTTTTTTGTACATGCCCAATCGAAGGTTTAGGGGATGATTCACCCTTATGAAGAAAACGGATTTTTTCTTTCCAAGGGAATATCATCTAAACAAAAAGAGATATAAAAAAATGTTGGAAACAAAAGTAACTCGGTCTTTTATGCACTTTATGCCTGTGTACTTCAAATTTTAAAAAGTTAAAATTTTTATCGAAATCTTCCTTTATTTCGTCCAATTATGAGAATTTTTAAATTTCTGTTAATAGCAAATTGTAAAATATTTTATGACAAATTCTACGGTATGGTGCAAAATTACTATACACGTTTTCCAAAAATTGATTTGGTTAAAAATGTGATACAAACACACATACTTCCCTCTATAAGGGAGGCTCAACTGGAAGAAGTATCATAAGTGTTCGGCGAATTTAGTTTTCTTTAAGAAGTACGATCTTATATACAAAATGTTAAAAAAATACCTATTACTTTATACGTGACCAATTGAAGATTAGAGGGAATTGAAGTATATTCGCGTCAGTCTCATATTTACAAATGTGTTTGCTGAATAATTGGACAAATGTTGATGTTAGAAGTATTCAACAAATGATTATAGGGGAGACAACCTAATCCAAATAATCCCATGGAGTATTGCTCAACTATACCACCCTTGCAACAGTTAGCTGGCGGTTTACCACCACCACCAACAGTGATGGTACCTGTGGGCGTTTTAAAAAGAGAAGGTTCAAAACATCGTACAGAAGGACAAAAATCTGTAATGTTTAGTGATGGTATGTACATGTTGTTTATATTATTAAATGTTTTCAATTCTTTTGTCACTATTATACGTTGTATAATTTAAAAATAATGCTATTCTGTATTAATACAATATATATATATATATGTATATATACACCGGATGTCCAGTGACTGGCGTTTTACACATTAATGAGATTCCTGAGGCGATTTGGAAACGATTTTTCCTCAGCGAAAATGATGAGAAAGGTCATCATTTTTTTAATTTGTTCCCAATTTTTGAAATCATGTATCTATGTAACTAAGCCTTAAATTAAAATTCTATTACAGTTCTATTACAAAATTCTATTAAACTTTACCTAAAATTAACTAAAAAATGTAGTTTTGTTAATCATTTATTTTTATAAGGCTTAGTTTACAAAAAAGCTTTTATTTTCAATCATTTATAATTTAAAAATTATTGGTATCTGGACATTTTCGCCGGGGAAAAATCGTCTTTAAATCGCCTCAGAAATTTTTCATTAACGTGTTAAACGCGAGTCACCGGACATCCTATATATAATTTAAATTGTTTAGTATATATAAATTATACTTACACACTATTGACTACAATTACAAAAACAAATTATGGATGCATAGTAACTTTTATGTCATGTCTAATATATTAGGTATTTTATATATACAGGATGAAACAAAAGTTGTAGGATTTCGAGGGAAAAAAGATGGCGCTACTGGCTTTTTCTCAGAGGGCGCTTTTTAAAGTTATTTGAAGGTCATTTGTTTTTTTAATTGGAGTAACTAAGGGGATCCTAAACGGTTGGCCGAACTCCGACGGATGCTTTGAGAAGTCTTTTGTTTTTTTCCTTTTTTATCGACAAAATATGAGGTTAGATAAACTATAAATCTATTTATTGGCTATATACGGATTGGCTATTGTTTTTTATTTGAATAATCTGTATAATCTGATATCGCTTGATTACAGAATTAGAATTCTAATTCTGTAATCAAGAAATATGAGATTATACAAATTGATAAATCTTTTTCCTGTACAAATTAAAGTATTAATATTAACAAAGGGCGAAGCGTTCTAATTTCAGATAAAAAACAATCCGTATAGCCAATAAATAGATTTATAGTTTATCTAATCTCATATTTTGTCGATAAAAAGGAAAAAAGCAACTGACTTCTCAAAGTATTCATCGGAGTTCGGCTAACCGTTTAGGGTCCTGGACTGACGGCCGAACTCTGATAGATTAACACCACACGTAACCGCACATATGCACGTATACACATGCATACACACACATATGCGCGAAAATTTATTAATATATAACGTTTTTATTAATTTGTAATCTCACTTCTAATTGTTCATTAATATTCTTTCATGTTATCCCTATTGCGCGGCCGATAACAAAACTGTAATTTTTCATTTTTATATGATTTATATATGGAATTATAGCTAGCGCGGTCCGTTTTTATAAGTACTTTAATCGTGGAAAAGGATTTATTGATCTGAATAATCAATAAAAAGATATTCCAAAATAATCAATATTCGCATTCGGTCGGTAAAAACATACCTCCGGCATCCCTTTATACTTATATCATAAAAAATATTGAGTTTTACAAATTTTTGCAAAAATATTTCTTATTTTTTCACGAAGAATCCATTTATGAAATTAAAACTATACGTTCCCATTAAAAAAAAACAAATGACCTTTAAATAACTTTGAAACCTTTAAAAAAAAAGCGTTCTCTGGGAAAAAATGATATAAAGGTATTTCCTCTGGGAAAAAGTAAAAATAGCGGTATATTTTCCTCCTTCGATATGATGTAGAGTTATTATTGGACATCCTGTATATAATGTAAATTGTTACTATTACACAATTATTTTAAAACATACATATCAACTTTTCCTGCAATATATATTTTTAGTTTTGTTTTGTTTATTATTCCTCCATCCAATACATCCGGATACAAAGTTATTAGTTATTTATTTTCGCCTCTCTGGAACGTGTCATCACGTTGTCAGTCTCCAACCCCCTTCCTTGTTTGTTTTATTTTTACGCACCTATAACTAAAACACAGGAATAAGGCCTGGCTGTGACCTGACAGAGCTAGACACGTGTTGGGATCCGAAGCCGTCGTATCGTAAGCAAGGAAATAAACGGATTTTTGCATCGGGATCTACGTTGACGGAGACCACCGCGAGGAAACAAAGTCATCCTCTTCTAGACAATATAACTAACAGTTATATACCGCATGATCCTAATTTATTGCCTCCAATCGTCACTATACACAAAGGCCGTAAGGATGTTGTACATTGTATGATTAATTTTTAATTGCACAATAATATATATTTAACATTTGTTTTCTTTTTTTCTCATTATAAATAGAAATTACGTACCACCCCCCCATGGATGAGAGCGCGCTTTATAAGACGCTCAAAAATGAATGCGAATCACCTGTAATGTTTGCGATCAATCGAAATCTATATGTGTATGTGAAAATAATTAATTGTAAGTAAATAGAAATATTTTTCCAATACTCTCTTCATTCGTTTTATTTTAGTAGATTTTAAATTCATAATTTTTTTTAGTAAATTGCTGTGTAAATAAGATCTGCTGGAACGTGACATCGAGAGGTCTTGCTTGCGTCGGCCAGGACGAAGTAATTTTATTAATTGAGATATTACCGGATGAAACACGAATTCCAAGGGATCTTCTCACATATATCAATCAACTATATCTCGAAGCTATTAAAGGTAATTTAGCATATCTTATATGTTATCTACATATCTTATCAATTATATGAATAATACATATAAAAGAGGATGTTAAAAATAAGCTATTTTTGGCCCAAACGCGGAACGTAAATTAACCATTGAAAACTGTTTTTGGAATCTTCTAGAAGTAGAAAAGAACAATGATTTGTCCACAAGGTCCGGGGAAAGTTATGAAAATCAAGATTTATTATCAATTATTGAAAGTCATATAAAGATTGTGAAGCTTTATATTCTTGATATATCTTCAAAATAAAATCAGTTATATATTAACTTTAATTATATATTATTCACGCTTATATATTAAAAAATAAGTAATATGTGTAGAGAATTTTTAATGTCTTAATAAGAAGTATGTGTAGAAAATTTAATGTCTTTATTTACATAATTTTCATTACACATACAGGATGTGCCAAAAGTCTGGAAATGATTGAATATTTCATAAACTATGCATTATAGAACAAAATATTTCAAACAAAAGTTGTAGCGCTTAAAAATATCTATTTATTAGTCTAATCAGTTTTGATCATAATTTGCGATGCCAAGGTCAGGGCAAGATCATCTTGAATTTTTGAAATAAAATCACTACATTTTTTATATTAATCGATGTAATATTCTGCATAAAAAGTTATAAGAGTAAAATGGTCAAAAAGTGAATATTTTACAAGATATTTCATAATTTATGTAAGATTATGTAAAACTAAAGTATCAAATATCTCATAAAATATTCACGTTTTGACCATTTTACCTATATAAGTTTTTATGCAGAATATTGCGAGGAATCGATTTATATAAAAAAATGTAATTTTATTTAAAAAATTTAAGATGATCTTGCTCTGACATCGGCATCATTATCTATGGTCAAACTGATAAGATTAATAGATAGATATTTTTAAGCGCTACAACTTTTATTTGAAACATTTTTTCTAAAATGCATAATTTGTGAAATATTCAATCATTTCCAGACTTTTGACACATTCTGTATATGTAAATTATGTAAATCAAAACATTAAATTTTCTATTTATTTTTATTAATATACATATAAGTATACAATTTATTTTATTTTGAATATACATATATCAAGGATATAAAGGGTCGTCTACAATGGCCGTAGCATAAGGTTGTAAAGACCATAAGCGAAATGAATAAAATCTATTTCCTACGGATTTTATGTGTTCTACGGCGGACGCGTATACACAATCACGAAAAAATTCTATGTTTTTAATTCTGACTGCGCGTCCGCCGTAGAACGTACGTCGTAGCTGTAAGAAATGGATTTTATTCATTTCGCTTAAATCTTTATATGTTTGTTTCAATAATCGATAATGAATCTTAATTTTCATAACTTTTCCCAGACCTGGTGAACAAATAATTGTTATTTTCTGTTTCTAGAAAATCTCAAAAACAGTTTCTAATGATTGATTTAAGTTCCGCTTTTGACCAAAAATAGCTTATTTTTAACATCTTCTTTTACTAAAGTTCTTGGCTCTTCACCATTTTGAAATTGTGATGTCAGAGGCGAGAAAATACGCTAAAATTCTTAAATACCATTTCGAAATAATAATATATTAGCTAACAAGTGCAGGGGGATCGTAAATTGGCCGAGAATGCGGAAGTTTGGCGCACGAGGCGAAGCCGAGTGTGGCAATCCGCACGATCGATCGATTTATGATAAAACTTTGATAAAAATTTTGATAAAACAGCACTTCAGATGACTTTAGCACTCTTTTAAAATATCTCGAAAACTATCCTTTTTCTTTTATAATCAATCCACAACTGAAAAATGACTGTGATATGAGGCCCAGTCCGTCTGGTCTTTACACATACGCAGTCATTCCGTATAACAAAGACTAATATTACGATTATTTTACGGTTGTTGATTAACTATCAAGGAAAAAAATAGTTTTCGAAATATTTTAAAAGTGTGCTAAAACCATCAGAAGTAATGTTTCATCGAAATATTTTTTTATTTAAAAATAGCATCTAAGAATTTTCAGCGTGTCTTTTCTCATTTTTGACGTCACAATCTAACATGGCCGTGGCGACCCAGGAGTCTTAAATTTGTAACAATAATATTCTCGCATTCTTGCAATATTGCAATAAATTATCTTTGTTGGGTTTTTCTTTTATAGGTAATACAATAACAGAACTCGGATTTTCGATATATCAAGGTAGCAACCTGTTGGGTTCGCGCGAGCATACGGGATTTCTTTTTATTCGTCAAACATTACAATGTTTACAGAAAATTATTTTGCCACCTGCACCTTTCCTAATCGGACTCCTGATTCATAGGTATATATAATATAATAAATTATTACTATATTAGAATATTATATAATTATAAGTATACAGGATGAGACACTTAACTTGATAATCTTGAATAATTCGAATATAAATAATTTTAGAAAAAAGTTTTATACAAAAGCTTTCTGACTTTGGGGGGAATATAAGAAGAAGAAGATATTATTGGTTTGATTTTGGATAGTCGTTTAATAATTAATAAAAAAAGTATTGGGGTAAGATTGTCGAAAACTAAATATTTTATAAGATATTTTACATTTTATATAAAAAAATTGTAAACTTCAAGCCTTATAATTCAAAAAGTATTTAAGAGAAAAATACTTCATATTTTGGAAAGCTCTTCAGATAAACTACAAGAATATAATACAATAAAAAAAGGCTTTTACACGAGCAAATATGGATGAATATGTATAATTACTGTATTTAAATATAAATTTTACAATAAATTCATACAAGAAATTTCGTCACTTGTGACTTCTCAATTGCTAAATTCAATACAATTACATATAATAACAGTCTATAAATTTCATCTTGCATGAATTTATTGTAAAATTTATATTTAAATACAGTAATTATACATATTCATCCATATTTGCTCGTATAAAAGCCTTTTTTTATCGTATTAATTTTCATTTGATACGAGCTTGATTATCACATTTAATTTACAAGAATATATATTGAAAAATAGGAATTTCCATTTAAGAAATTAAAGGTGTTTTTCATGTGATCTTTAAATGACTATCTAAGGTCAAACCAATGATACCATCCTATGTTTCCCTCAAAGTCAAAAAACTTGTATAAACATTTTTTTTCTAAAGTTTATTTTTGAGTTATTCAAGTTTGTCAAGTTAAGTGTTTTATCCTATATGTATATGACATTTTTGTTCCATCAGATATATGGATTTGTTCATTATTAATACGTATACATATATACAAAATGTTAAATTTCAAACGTAACAGGTAGAATATCTCGTAAATAATGTATTTTGGAAAAAAATGTTTTCTACAAAAGTTGTAGGGTTTCGGAGGGAACATAACATAGTAATATTCATATAACCTTGCGCGGCGTCTCCAAGTGGAGGTAAGAATTAATTTTTTTAACGGAAACCCATATTTTTTATTATATATTCTTGTAGCTTACCTCGAGAGCTTTCCAAATTAAGTTATTAACATAATTAAGTTATTTTTCATTAAGTACTTTCCGAGTACTTTTCGGTTGACCAAACTCCGACGGATGCTTTGAGAAGTCAGTTGTTTTTTTTTCTTTCTTATCGACAAAATATAAGGTTAGATAAACTATAAATCTATTTATTGGCTATACGAATTGTTTTTTACCTGAAATTAGAACGCCTTCGCCCTTTGTTAATATTAATACTTTAATTTGTACAGGAAAAAAATTTATCAATCTGTATAGTCTCATATTTCTTGTTTACAAAATTATGAATTCTTAGAATTTATAATTCTGTATTCAAGATTCAGACATCAGAATTGTAATTCAGAATTCAGAATTCTTAGTATTCATAATTCTTAGAATTCATAATTCTTTAATTAGGAAATATGAGACTATACAGATTGATAAATTTTTTTTCCTGTACAAATTAAAGAATTAATATTAACAAAGGGCGAAGCATTCTAATTTCAGGTAAAAAACAATCCGTATAGCCAATAAATAGATTTATAGTTTATCTAACCTCATATTTTGTCGATAAAAAAGGAAAAAACAACTGACTTCTCAAAGCATCCGTCGGAGTTTGGCCAATTCCCTTTAGGATCCCCTTAATAAAAAATAATTATATTATAGTGTTTTGGAAAGCTCTCGAGATAAGCTATAAGAATGTGTCATGAAAAATAGGGGGTTCCATTTAAAAAATTCAAAGTGATTTTTGTGTCCTTGATGGTGCTATACAAGGTCATATTAATATTACTATATTATGTACCCTTTGGAACCCTTCAACTTTTGTACAAAACATTTTTTCTACAATGCATTGTTTACCCAATGTATTCCATCTGTTACGTTTGAAAATTAACACCCTGTATATATATTACCCAATGTATTCCACCTGTTACGTTTGAAAATTAACATCCTGTATATATATATATATATATATATATATATATATATATATATATGTATATATATAATATATACACAGGGTGTCCGGTAACTAACGGATCAATGATTACAAGTGGATTCTTTGGTCAATTTGGGAACGATTTTTCCTCAGCGAAAATGTCGAAAAAGGTCATCATTTTTTACAACTTTCCAATATTTGTCATTATGTATCTTTATAACTAAGCCTCAAATTAAAATTTTATTATAGTAAACTCTACCTGAAATTAACTGAAGAATGTAATTATGTTAGACTTTTAACTCTAAAACGTTTAGTTTTCAAAAAACCCGTTTTTTTCAATCGCTTATAACTCGAAAATTATTGACTTCTCAACACTTTTGCTAAGGAAAAATCGTCTCCAAATTGACCAGAGAATCCGCCTTTAATCATTGGTCCGTTAGTTACCGGACACCCTGTATATGTATATGTATATATACACTCATCCATAAAAAATAGGCCATCACATTTGAACACAATTTATATATATATATATATATATAATAACATTTATTATATTTTTTACTTAAGAAATTATATATATATATAATTATATATATATATATATAATTATCCCAAAACCGAAATAATTTATATTTTGGAATAATGTATTCACCCATTAAAATAGGCCATATTTGACACCCTCTTTTTAGTACAATTTTTTGACATCTTTGGATTGCGATAATTCAATAAAAAGTCATCGTATCGAGATAAACCAAAGCTTCAATTAAAGCTTGAATATTTCTCTTAATAACACAAAAGACTAAAATTGAATTATAAAAAATACTATACAAAATGGCGAACGTTAAAGATGACGTTGAAAAAAAATGAAGAAAAATGTCTTAAATTTTATTATAGCTCAGGGGCATCTGCTTCTAAGTACAAAAATATGAGTTTTGAAGCTCATTAATTTTTCAACAAATCCATATTTTGAAAATGTTTCTGTGTTGTTTTTTTTTTCCCATAAAATTATACCATTTTGATAATAAGCCTTTTTTTATTTATTGTAAGGCATAATTATTTATTTATTTGTTATTTTAACTATATAGGTATTTATTTATTTTAATTATATATATTTAAATTATTTGTATATCTATTATATACATATAATTAACTATAATACCTAATTTGAGCTATTCTTATTTTCTATTCTTATTTTCTATTATCTTTACTTTATATTCTTATTTTAAATTTCTGAAACTAGATAAAATTATAATTGATATATATCTTGTAAGAAAAAATTTAATAATTATAAATAATATAAATAATATAAATAAGTAATGTAAATAATTATTCATATAAAAATAATAATAATTATATTTTTAGCTTTTACATATAATAAATCTTTATATTACGGGATAATTATTTTATTAATGTATTTGTTTTGCTACTTTCTTTACAATATAATAAAATTAATTTTTGATACTATTAGTAATATTTTTCATAATTACATATATATATAAACATTAAAATATCGGTAAAAGCCGGCTCGCCAAATGAAATCATAGTTAACAATAATCCTTTACCCCTCTAAAGTGATGTAGACGAGAAAAATATATCGATCCGAATCAGCCGACTTTTTCGGACCAATATATTTTTCTCGTCTACATCACTTTAGAGAGGTAAAGGATATCAAGGAATTCATATCTCAAATATGAGATTGTTTCTCAATGTCTTAGCAATGTCTAAGCAACATATATTTCGTGGCTCGTACAGCGACTCTTATAGTTTTTAGTTATGATTACATATATATAAAAAAAGTTAAATACTTTAATTTTAATTTAAAACAAATATCTAATATCTATAATATGACATATAATATATATAATATCTATAATAATTGGACATTTTGTTTTGTTTAATGTCACATTGATCTTACAATTTGTTTCAATTGTATGATTATTTATTTGATTATAATCATTTGACTTGTGTATATTTTCTGTTTATTTTAGGTGGGAAACTCCATGGGCTAAAGTATTTCCATTAAGACTTGTTTTACGTCTTGGTGCGGAATATCGTTATTATCCTTGCCCATTAGTGTCCGTTCGTTTTCGGGATGCGTTATACTTTGAGATTGGACATACGGTCATGAAAGTATTAGCGGATTTTAGAAATTTTGGATATACTTTGCCAGGAGTAAGAGGCTTAACAATTCATCTGAAAAATCGTACGACGGACGTTATGTTTCCTAGAAATCGATATGACCAAGTTATAAAAGGGCTTTATAACTCAAATGATCACGTACTGGCTTATGCTTCAAATTTTAGTATAGCCGCGGATTCACATTTAGTTTGTATACAAACAAATACTGGCGACGAAAGCAATTATCAAACACAAGCGATAAATATTCACAATAAGCCCAGAACAGGTGAGTTCTATTTTAAATAAAGTTTCTGATA
Organism: Nylanderia fulva; assembly: GCF_048542155.1. Taxonomy (NCBI): domain Eukaryota; kingdom Metazoa; phylum Arthropoda; class Insecta; order Hymenoptera; family Formicidae; genus Nylanderia; species Nylanderia fulva. Next base: position 290,796 of record NW_028191079.1, read on the forward strand.
ATATATGGATAAAAAGAAGTAGTTAATAAGATAGATAGCAGGGGTGGCATGTTTTATACAATTTGTTTAAAGTTGTTTGATTAAAACTTGTTTAAAATAGTGAACACTGTTTTAAACATTTTTGTTTTGAACAGTTTTAAATTACTGTTTAAAAACAGTAGTTTAATAAAACTGTGTAAAACATTGCAATTAATATATATGATTATTTGAAAAAGAAACTGTAAAGAAAAACAAACAAATAAAAACTAATAGATGTGCATGTTGTAAAAACATTTTTGTTTTAATTTTTTAGTTTATCTATATTTATATATGTAACCTATAGATATAAAATTAAAAATATAAATATAAATAATGAACTAAAAATAATAAGATAAGTATTATTTAAGTAATATTTTAACAGAATATTTATTTTTGAATATTAAATATTAAGTAACAATTCATGTAATTGAATATATTAAAGATTACACATATAAAGTTATCTGGACAAAGCATAAACTATTAAAATCTAAATTGTAACACATTACATTTTACATTTTATCTATTGCAAATAATAAAATAATGTAATTCCTTTAATTAAATAAATAATATACATTTAAGTAAGCAAAAAAATGAACGGTAACAATAACATACTGCATGCAGTCATTGCATATTGGGGATTTTTTTAATACCTACTTTTATAAATTGAATTAATATTAAATAAATTTTAAAATTAATAAAGTCAAAATAAAATAAAGAATATATAATTTTATATATTAAATGCTTACACGGATTAAAGCTATCAAATGTTTTTTTTTTGCTTGTTTAAAACATGTTTTTTTCTTACTTTTTCTTAAAAACACGTATAAAACAAAAAATATTATATTTTAAACAAAAGAATCAATGTTTTTTGTTTAAAATAAAAAAAAAACAAGTTTTCTGCCAACCCTGATAGATAGTATTCATTAAGTCATATAAAAAATACTTAATAAACGTCGATAAAAAATTAAATCTGTTAGAATTTAGAAACAATATTTGATATTAGCTAAAGTATAAGCGATTTACTTATTTTTATTTGTTATCTTGTATAAAGGATATTATTTATATATTTTTCCATTATGTAGTAACTGGTGCTAGTTTTATTGTCATCAATGGAGCTTTGAAATCATCAATGGGACTTTCTGCCAAATCTAGTATTGTAGAGGATGGATTAATGGTGGAAATAATGCCAGAAAAAATGGAAGCATTGAAAGCTGCTCTTAAAAATATGCAAGATTTTTCAATCGGTTGCGGACGTCAGGGAGCACCGGAACCGGACGAGACCGTAAATATTAAGTGGGTCGAAAACGATGTGCTGTTCAATTTAGGGTAAATGTCTTGTATATCAATATATCTTATATCTAGCTAATATTATATGGAATAATAGGCGTACGCGAATTTTATGGTAATTTTTATTCTCCGATTAAACCGAATTAAAAAAAAAATAATGCTGCAAATGTATACTGCCATTCAAAAGTTTGGAAGCAGTTGAAAATTGTTAATTAAAATCATTAAAGTCACAAGTTATAGATTTTTATTATAATCAAAGGATTATACATGGTGTCTCATTTTAAAGATGACTTTAAATATATTTTAAATAAAGCATTTTAGAGAAAAATGTTTCAAATAAAAATTGTCACACAAAGAATTCAAAGAGGACTAATAAATGGTTATTAGATTTTGGATCGGAAGTTTTGGGCCCAAAATTTTTTTAAATTGAAATGTTAATTTTTGAAATACAGGGTGGTTCAAAGTCCGGAAACAGCCAATTATCTCAGAAAATAGTGGTCTTATGAAAAAATGTTAAATACAAAAGTTGTAGAACTTAAAATAAAGCACTCAATGGTGACCTTAACTTTAACCTAGAGGTCAAATTTAGAATTTCAAGGTCAACTTAATTTTTTAAAATGGAACCCCTTATTTTTTATTGGATATTTTTGTAGCTTATCTCAAGTGCTTTCCAAAACGCTAACAACATTTTTACATTAAGTGCTTTTTGAATTATAAAGGTTTTGAAGTTTAAAACTTTTTGACATAAAATGTAATATTTTGTAAAATATTTAGTTTTTGGTAATCATACCTTAATATTTTTATGCACGGAATAATGAGACCAATAAATTAGTGTAAAGAAAACACATAATTGCTTAAAAAAGTATTGCAATAAGTTACATACATTTTTTTTAAAGCAACTATGTGTTTTCTTTACACCAATTGATTGGTCTCATTATTCCGTGCATAAAAGTATTAAGGTATGATTACCAAAAACTGAATATTTTACAAGATACTTTAAATTTTGTTAAAAAATTGTTCATTTCAAACCTTTATAACTCAAAAAATACTTAGTGAAAAAATGTTTTATTATAATATTTTGGAAAGCTCTTGAAAGCTACAAGAATATGCAATGAAAAATAGGTAATTTTATTTAACAAATTGAAAGTGGCCTTGAAATGGCCTTTAAATTTGATTCCTAGATCAAAGTCAAGGTCATCAACAAAAGTCTTATTTTAAGTACAACTTTTATATTTAATATTTTTTCGTAGGACCACTATTTTTGGAGATAATTGGCCGTTGCCGGATTTTCGAACCACCCTGTATAATCTTAAAAATGTTGATTTCAAGGAAAAATCATGTTTTTGAGATTTGAAAATGATAATCTGATGGTCAGATTAAATGTTGAATTTATGTCCCATGTCAGGTCCAATAAGGTACAAGTCAATTTTTTAGAATCCATAAATTTCTTATCTCTGATCTAGTTTAGTGTTTTTGAAAAATTGATTAGCTTGTGGATTTGGGCCTGTGCAATATCTAATCAGACCCAAAATTTAACCAATCTTTTAAAAACACAAGATTGTTTGAGTTAAAGACGTGAAATCTCATCAGCGAAAAGAAGTTAATGAATTTTATTTAAAAAATTGACCTAGGCTTTATTAGACCTAACTTGAAACATGAATCCAATACTCAATCTAACCATCAGATTGTCATAAAAATTCTCAGAAACAATAATTTTTTCTTGAATTCAACATTTTTAAAATTGTATGCTAAAAAATGTTGCCTTATATATTGCAAACTTTTTTCTTCATTATTTAAGAACCTAATGATTTTTTTATTGCCAGAGTCAAAAGTCCCATTGATGGGCAACTAATGGACGGTATACCATCTATTAGAGTACATAATGGCACCGATTATAGAGGCGCAACCCGATTCATACGTTGGACAGAAGTATTTATTATAAAAGTATGTATCATAAATCATAATAACATTAAAAAATAGATCGTTATTATATAAGTACACATATAAGGCAGATAATTAATAAACTAATATTTATATTCTTTAAAAGTCAGATGATCATTCAAATGGCGTCAATGATCCTGTAGACATAAATAAACTGTCTGGAAACATAGCGAAGGCAACATGTACGGCATTGGTTAAACTGTTGGATCTTTTGGCGACAGCAGGTTTAACGAAGCTTGGAGTGCGAGCAACTATTCACTCAGACAATGTAAGTTTATATTTATAGCTTTTTAGAGTTCAATTCATTATAAAAAATTGTAACTATATATATTATACAATTATAATTAGACTATAACCTCTCTTGAAAATTGATCTTAGTTAAAATTTAATTTAATTTATATTTATTTATATACCGAGTGTCCCAGACTACTCGTACACCCCTTTTCTTTCAAAAACTAAGCATTTTAGAGAAAAATATTGTATGGTTTTGAGGGGAACATAAGATTTTGGAACATTGATTTGGCTATGAAGTCATTTAAAGGTCACGTGAAAGTCAATTTAGCGACTCTTTCGCGCGTCGCGGATACTTAGAAGGAACGATGCGGGAATTAATTAAAGTTATGCAATGATTGTACTTAACTAAATATATTCTTCCAGGCAAAATGGTACGCGTGAATACAGATAGATATATCGCTCGGATTACAAACGTGATGCGTCCGTGCGCGGCGACTATCGAAGACGGTATATCCTTATCTCAAAAATCTCCTATTTATACCTTGCCTCCTAAAACGCCCTTCGCTAGGCTTCGAGAGGCTTCGCGAATTTTCTATCTATTTTTACTTCTTTGTTTCTGTCCTACTCGTCTTTCGTCTCGTCTGTAATATTTTATTTATATTTATTTGTGCCTTTGTCCTTTTCGTATATGTCAGTGTTCGTATTCGTATGCGTGTTTTCCTTATTAATCTCAGGGAAGTATGTGACGATGTAATCGCCACAGTCAACTTCAATTTCTTAAATAGAACTACCTATTTTTTATTATATATTCTTATAGGTTATCTCAATAGCTTTCCAAAATCTTATAATAAAGTATTTTTTCATGGAGTACTCTTTGAGTTGTAAAAGTTCGAAGCTAACCATTTTTTGACATAAAATGTAAAATATCTTGTAAAATATTTCAGTTTTCGGTAATCATACTTTAATAATTTTTTGCACGGAATAATGTGACCAATTAATTGGTATAAAAAACACATAGTTGCTTATAAAAATAGTATGCAGCTACATGTTGAATATTACATTCTTTTTAAAACAATTATCTGTTTTCTTTATACCAATTGATTGATCTTATTACTGTGCAGAAAAGTATTAAGGCATGATTATCGAAAATTGAATATTTTACAAGATATTTTACATTTTATGTCAAAAAATTGTTGGCTTCTCAAACCTTTAAATTCAAAGAATACTCCATGAAAAAAATACTTTATTATAGGATTTTGGAAAGTTGTTGAGATAATCTATGAGAATCTCATAGATATATCTATAAGAATCTCATATCTATAAGAATATGTAATGAAAAATAGGTAGTTACATGTAAGAAATTGAAGTTGACTTTCGCGTGACCTGCAAATGACTTTTTAAGACTAAATCAATGGCACCATCTTATGTTTCCCTCAAACCCATACAATTTTTGTCTAAAACGTTTTTCTCTAAAATGCTTAGTTTTTGAAAGGAAAGGGATGTACGGGTGGTCTGGGATGCCTGGTATATTGAAATTGTAATTTATTATTGAAATTATTTTAATGATATTAAATTAAATTTTAAATGCATATATAGGTGGGCTATGAAGCTGGAAGCGAGGGTATAAAATTGCCACCTATTTATATGAAGAGCTTAGATAATGAATTAATTCAAGTTTTACATAAAGCTGCACAAAACAGTCAGGATGCACATACAGTGCTTGAATTGATATTCTATGTACTTGAAGATTGAAAAGGTAGTATGTACTCTATATATTTTTTAATTGGTGATGTTTTAGAATAATATAATTTTTATTCAGTGGGAAAGATGTGCAATTTCTAAATATTATGATGCAGCAATTATATATGTATGTTATTTCTTCTGTATACTTTTCGTTTTATCATTGAAGATGTCTTTCTAATTCCTCTATCTAATTTTTCTTTTAAGTTTTTATTTATCAAATTGCAAATAAAAAATGTTTAATTTTATCACAAAATTTAACGAAAATTGTGATAATATTCAACAATATATAATTGATTTGTATAATATTCAATAATATATAATTACGATGTATGTAAATAATATCTTTTACAAATATAGGCAAATAAATAATAGTACATAGTTACAAGAACAAATTCAATGTTTATTGTGTTGAAATCCTACCTTGTCTTCCTTGCTTAGCTTCTTTAACGACAAACAGAATTTAACTCTTTGTGCCTTGTGCTGCCTCTGTGGAGAAAATAAATAATTTCGAATTATAAAAACATTTTTAAAAACTTGATATATTTAATAATTAAGTTTTATTAATTAAGTTATTAATATAATAAAGTTTTTTATATTATAAAATATATCTCATAAAATATTCATTTTCCGATAATTTTATCTATTTTATGCACAAAATAATGAGAGGGATTGATTAATGTAAAGAAAATTGTTTTTAAGGAAAAAGTAAATAAAATATGTAACTGCTATTTGTAAATTACATATTTTCATTGGAAAATGAATATTTTATGACACATTTTATAGTTTATGTAAGATTATGTCACGTTAAAATATAAAATATCTTGTAAACTTTTCACTTTTTGACCATCTTATTCTTATAACTTTTTATGCAGAATATTGTAAGGAATCGATAAAAAAATATGGTAGTTCCATTTAAGAAATTAAAGGTGACCTTTACATGATCTTCAAACAATTAGCCAAGGTCAAATTATTGTCACCGTTTTATGTCCCCCTTGAAACTATATAACTTTTATTTGAAACATATTTTTCTAAAATTACATGATATCGAGATATTTGACTGTCAAAAATAAAATATATTACAAGTTAGTACGTTAATAAGTTTAACGTGCGATATTTTTTCTATAAAAAAATAAAAAATAATATGGAAAGAAGTAATTAAAATAAAGTAATATATTGTATTATATAATCATATTGCACTTATAGTTGAAATTTTATTAATGAAGTTTTATTAGTTGATATAGATTTCCTGTTTTTATATTATATAATAAGAATTTCAAGGCTGTATATATATTAAATATAAATGTGAAATTAAAGGCTTAAGGAACTGAACGCGGATAGTACCTATAATGCTTATATAGAATTTTTTTTACAAATCGATTCCTCGCAATATTCAACGTTTCTAGCGACCTTAGTTAAAACAATAGACCATGTTCGACTAAATTTTCTCAACATATATTAATTTATTGTTTTATCATTAGTTCGAAAAAATGCACTTTATTTTTAATATTTAAATGCTTATAACTTTTGATGGAAACATTTTTTAAACAAATGTTTCAGATAAAATTTACTGATTTATTTTCTTTAGAACCAAACATGTAACATTTTATAGGGCGTTCTATTATGAAATTATAAAGTTGAGAAACTTGAAGAAGGAACAGATGCGACTTTATGTTTATGTAGTTAGAAAGATCCCTCGAATACATGAAACTTTTTCATGAACGATTTTTTGATTCGACAAATATTTTTAGTATTATTGACTCGTACATAACACTTTTTATGTGAGTTTCCTTGTATAACGCATAATTATATTCTTAACAGATTTCAGTCTGTATTCATTAAGGTATTCCAAAGTTAGTATATCATCTACTAATGATAGATTCTTGAGATTATCGATTGTTTTTCCTTAGATTAGAGAATAGATGATTTTTCCTCAATTAAAATGTCGAGACATTTATAATCTTTGAGTTATAAACGATTGAAAAAAAAAGGATTTTTCACAAATTAATCTTTGTGAAGTTAAAAGATTACAATTACTTCTTTAGTTATTTTTAGGTGAAGTTTAATAGAATTTGAATTAAAGGCTTAGTTACAGAGATATATAATGGTAAAAATTGGAAATTGCAAAAACTGATCTTCGATATTTTTGATGAGAAAAAGTCGTTTTTAAAAGATCATAAAAATGTGTCGTTAACAATTAAGTAGTACATCAACTTTGGGATATATTCTTTCTCTGTATGTGCTTAAAATTTTACAGCGTTTATATTCGCACTATTCTTTAGCAGATTTGTTTACAAGGAATCCGAGTAAATTTCCCTGTAAATGATATACCATATATATATAGATTATAACAAAACTGAATACTATAGATAATATAAGATTATAAGTATTATTGAGAAGCTACTATAGCTAATTGTAATTTCACTCATAAACATGTAACATGTAATATATATATATATATATATATATATATATATATATATATCGTTTATATTGTAATCATTTCTGTATAACATCATGATTGATCAAACGGAATTAAATAACAATAATATAATATTGAAAAACTATTATATTATATCAGTAATTTTTTTGTATTTTTATAATTTTTTTCGTACGAATCAAATCTAGAGATCGAGACATATATTTACACATTTATAGATTTAATCAAAATATACACTTATTAAAAGAAAAGAAACTGCGCGCGGTTTCTTAATTCCATCTAGCATTCATAGCCTTTCAAGATTATATATTTAATATAAGAGCCTTAGATTTCATATTTTTTTAAATTATATTTATATTTTATTTATAAAATTCTCGAAATTTAATTTATGTAAGAATTAAAGGAATTAAAAAAAAATGAAAATATTCGTGCGCTATAAATATTCATAGATCATGATATTAAAAAATATTCTTATTATATTTAGGCATTTATATACATATACTATGCGTCAATCAAAAATATATTTTTTATATGTTTCTTTTAATTGATATAATAATTATTCGCGATATATTGATATTATGATAGTACGTTGTGTTGTCAGGACAACTGAAAGCATAACATATGTCAGTTTGGATGGATTCGGCCATTTATATAGCGTTACAGTGTGTCAAATGTGTAATATAACTTAGAAAACATTTTCTTTTTAGTAATAATACGCACCTTATTGCATCATGAGTGAAAGTGTGAAGTTTATAGTGACAGAAATAAATAAATTATTAAGACGAAATTACAATATAATTGGATTTAATGCCTTAAGTGCTGAAGATTTATTGCAGGTATCTAATTGCTTTATTATTTATTGTAGCATTTTCTTCAGGTTTAATATATATTTTTTATAGATATTATGTGATGTTCTAATGAAGATACAACAACAAGATGGTTTAGATACTGATATTGGATTGGATTCCGCGGAAGAACAATCTATATATATTTTAACACTTCTTCGAATACTTAATTATCAGCCTGATGTGGATCCCGTAACATTTAGGTGTTATACATAATTTAGTACAAATTATATTTTTTATAGATTTTTTAAAAATATAGAATGTAAAATAAATATACAATATACATATATACACATAGTAGCTTCAAAAAGTTTCCGAAATATGTTTGTTTTACAAAAACTGTGTATATTAAAATTTTATATTATGTTTTCTTTACAGTAATTTCCTTCGGCAGCTATACACTTTTGCTAACGTTTATAAAGTTTTTGAAAATATTGACAACATTGCTGAAGCGATGAAACTGCTGAAGATTTCTAATAATAAGAATGGATTCCAGAAATGTTTCTAACTTTATGAATGTTAACAAAAATGTGCAGCTGCCGAAGGATATTATTTTGTAGGAAACATATAATATAAAACTTTTTAATATATTCTTTTACAGTTCTTTTATAAAATAAATATCTATTCTAGGAATTTTTTGACGCTACTACGTACATACAAGGTGTTCACACATGATTTTTTAGTCGTTTTCAACAGTTAAAAAAAACGTTTAAATAGTGAAAATCATGTTTGACACAAGATATTATATGCAATAAAAAATTTAAATAAAATTTTTTTTTATAAAAATATTAATATCATCTTGAATTTTTTAAATGGAATCACCATATTTTTTATATAAATCGATTTTTCATAATATATTGCATAAAAAATTATAAAGGTGAGTCAAAAAGTGAATAGTTAGTAGAGATATTTTATACTCAATTTTGATATAATTTTACATAAATTATAAAATCTCGAATGATCTCGAAAAATATTTATTTTTCGATGATCTTATTTCGATACTTTTATGCATAAAATAATGAAAGGAATTAGTTGGTGTAACACAAAAATACAATTATTTGTAAAAAAATATAATTTACAACTATATTATACCCTATAGCTACATATTTTTTTTAAAAGTAATTATGTGTTTTCTTTAGTATTGAAGTAAGATTATCGGAAAATGAATATTTTTTGAGATATATATGTATATATATATATATATATATATATATATATATATATATATATATATATATACTTTATAATTTAAGTAAGATTATGTCAAATTAAAGTATCAAATATTTCTTAAATTATTCATTTTTTGACAATTTTACCATTATAACTTTTTATGCAAAATATTATGAAGAATTGTTTTATATAAAAAATATATGATGGTTTATTTAAAAAATTCAAAGTGACATTGATTTTTTTTATGAAAAGTTTCTTAAATTTTTTTATTTCATGTGATAGTTTGCGCGTAACATAGATTAATTTTCATTATATTACTTTTTTTTAATTCTCGAAAACGTCTCAAAAATTGTACGGACCATTATATACAATACGTATACAATAACTTTTAATTTTTTCTACTTAAGACATTTTCAAAAGTGACAATTTATTTTTTCCATGTTCTACGTTGGAAATACTTAAACAAATTCATTCAATTTTTAGATTAAACTTTATTTTAATTAATTTGAACTTAATTAATTAAAAAAAAGATATACGGCAAAAATGTTAATTAACCTGTTCTTGTTTTTTTTTTTTAGTTATTTAATATCTTAAAGCTTTTTGATTTTGTATTATAACATATTTAATTATATCAGGTTTAATCCGTATTTTAATAGAATAGAAATTTATTAAAGTAAAGAAATTTATTAAAATATTTTTTATATAATTAGAATGCATGTAATTTATACTTAATACATCTAGCTACGTACAGAAACCCATAAAAAGTAAATTTTTTAGACAAGGTTTAGTTCGAGGTGAAGTTGAAATTATTCATCCTATATTGACATGGCTCTTGAAGCATACTGATATGGTTAAGAAAAGAGCGTATTTATCACGCTTTCTTGTCAAGGTAATATATTGAAATTGTTCATCAAACGTAACACACGTTTAAAGTAGTAAATTGTCAACGTATAATTGTACATAATAGAGAAAAAATTTGTTTTTATTAGATAGAAATTCCACCAGAATATTTAGGAGACTCGGAAATATCTCTTTTATACGAACAGTACATGTCCTTGGTTGATAAATTTAAGACAGTTCATAAAGAAAGAGAAATAGGAAAGAAGGTGTGTAATCATTAGATGTATATGCGTATCAGTAGGAGTATATAGGTTCTTTTTATTTTTGTTACATACAAATAATGGTTCTTATTTATGTAGAATGTTGAAACTGCTGTCGAACTTGCAACGGATCTACAAGCAATGGAAAAGGAAAAAGAAGTATGTAATTAATAGATAAAAATTTTAATTACAGAGTGTCCGATAAAACAATAGTGTTTCTCGTTACGCAAATTGGTTTATTTTTTAAATAAAAAATTTTTTCAGAATTGAAAATTTAAAGAAATTTTTAAATTAAATTAATTTTTAATTTTTAAATTAAATTTTTTTAATAATATAAATATGAAATTTTTAAATTCGTTCATAGAGCCCAAGCGCGAAAAATTAATTCTTCGGAACTGTATCTCTTGGTTTGAGATTACTATAAGTTCCATATATAAATTAATCTCGAACTTACATATGGAGAAATAGGCGAGAAAAATATAGGTCCGAAAAGTTAGTTGGTAAGAGCAGTCGCCCGGAAAGTGAAAGACGCGGGTTCGATTCCCACTTCAGCGACTTTTCGGACCTATATTTTTCGCGCCTATTTCTCCATATGTAAGTTTCGAGATTAATTTATATATGGAACTTCAAAAATTTTATATTTATATTATTATTAATACTGAGAGCCGATAAAAATATTTCTTATTTAAATTTTTTTATGAAAATTAATTTCTCATTAATTTGCGAAGATCGCGAAACAATAAAAAAACTCTCTTAATTTAATCTGCACATGAGAGAACCAGTGATTATTACTATGGACACTCTGTATAATTGTACAAAAATATAATTCCTACATTAATTACTAAAAAAAAACTTTCTATCCTAAAAATTTTGCTATTTTCGAACTACTGAAACTCGGCAAAAAATCATCGCAAACTGAAAATTTAAAAAGCATCTTGAAGCTTAACTTTGACGCGAAATTGGTAATTAAAAAAATTTTTTTATCTTTCCGTTCTGTGTTTTAAAAAATTTTTTATCTTTCCGTTTTGTGCTTTAAAAAAAGGTCACATTGTTTTGTTCTTTAATATTATATATTTTTGACATTCTGTACCCCAATAAAAAAATTGCTCTCCAAAAATTCTACTCATGTTTTATAAACTATACAGTTTGCCTATATAAATCGCTTTTATTTTTAAAATAAAAAAAATTTTTATTTAAAATTTTTGTTTAAACTAAATCTATATTTGTTTAGAGACGATGTCGATATACTTGACGAGAAATCATCGTATACAAAATTAAAAAGACTGGCGAATTACGTCCTTTTATTTGAAAATTAAAAAGCATCTTAAAGTTTGAAATATTAACTTTAACGCGGTGTCGATGATATTACAAATTTTTTACATTTTTCTTGTTCAGAAAAATACAGATTTAGTCACCAAATCGTGCAACTCGGTAAAAAAAAGTAGGAAAATTTTAAAAATAGCGTAATTTTTAGGATAGAAAAAGTTCCTTTTTTAGTAGTATATTTAAAATCAAGAGCTTTAAAATTCTTATTATTATTATAATATTGGTATTTAATATTGATATATTTGTAATAATGGTATTTTTAATATTGGTATTTGTTGTAATATACATAATGTTGGTATTTTTTATAATACTAAATATAGGCAGTGACTGCGCGTATTGGTAAAATCAAATCAAAGGCTGAACCTGCTCTTCATCTATTGAACGCCTGCAGATTACTACGAATAGAAAGAGATAAAGAACGCGATTTAATATTGGAAAAGGAGCAAGAGAAAGATACTATTATCAATTTACAAGTACATATTTCTTGCAAAAAATAGAACCTTTGTGAACATACACCATCTGTCCGAAAAGTTCCGGGATTATCGCTTAAAAAGATACCGAGAATAACACGTGCCTTATGCACGGTTTATTTTCCAACGAAAACTTTGTTTCGTTGGAAATGTGCGCAGTAACAACCGCGTATGGCTCTTTTACGCCTTTCTAGTGATTTAGATTTATTTTTAATTTTAAGTATTTTACATAGTCTCCCCCAACATACAACGTTTAAAACGTTTATATAACCATTGGAAGCTGTTTGAAAATGCTTTTTTTGAAATTCTCCTTAATTTGCACATCACATTGGCTTCAATACCTTTAATGTTGTCATAACGTTCATCTTTTATGTGCAATTGAATTTATTTGAATTGTGGAAAAAGTCATACGAAGCTAGATCAGGTTTGTTGCATTATCGTGCAAGAAAAAATCTTTTCCGCCCATCATTTTGATGATAAACAGTTATCACCATAAGCAATTTTCAACTCGTACATTTCCGTAACCATTTTACCGATTTAAAAATTTAATTTGATCACTATTCTCTATTTCATCACAATATTTTTTTATAGACAACAAAACAAAAAATTCACAAGCCTATTATAGAATGGTCGAAATTGGGTACTCAAAATGCACGTATACGCAGCTGAGTTGTTACTAAAAGATTATCCGCAGTTGTCAACGGATGGCATCATTTATAAGCCGGGAAAAAAAATCAGTCCCGGAATTTTTTGGACAGACAGTGTATTATATTAGATTGTTCTATCTTAATCATAATCTTTTTAAAGTTGTCTTTGTCAATAAATTTCTTTATATTTGTACATGTTTTATATATCATTTTAAAGCTAAAAATTTGCCTTTCTATATCTGCATGATTTTATTCTTCAGTTAATTGATTTCGAATGTACTTTTTTCAACATTATTTTCAATATAAATATAAACATGATGTTTGCGTATTTTTTTGTATTAAAAATATTTTTTAATAAAAAATTTTAAGAAATATAATATTTTTTGTGCAACCGGCGAAAAGTTGCTTTTTACGCACATGATGGGATTTTAGAAAGGGCTCCCTTTCCACGCACCGGTCACACAAAATATCGTAGCCAACATGTGCGGGTCATAAATCGGCCGATCGTGCGGATTGTCACACTCGGCTTTGCCTCGTGCGCCAAACTCTCGGCCAATTTACGATTTCCCGCACGTGTTAGCTAATATACTATTAAATAAGAATCAAAGTAAAAATTATTTTATACATTTCTAACAGTTTGATGTAAATTTACTTCAACTTTTAATGTCTCTACCTTTAATGTCATCAACAATAGTCTCAGATCTACGATTGTCATTTGTGAAGGTTTTTGTCTCCAGATTTAAATTTTTTATATTGATGCGTTCGTTGACAGAGTTTTTACTGAATGCAGCATTAATGTTTCGTGCAACTACTGCAACGTTATGATCACTTTATTTCTACTTATATAAAAAAAGTACGCAAAAATCATTTATTTATATGAAAATAAATATGCAGATATAAAAAGACAATTTTGAGCTATGAAGTGATATATGTACATATAAAACATGTACAAAATATAAAGATTTTTATTGATAAAGAAAGCTTTAAAAAGTTTACATTGCAAAATCGAACACTCTACGAAATACATAATACTTACAATTTATTTCTATAAATATATTATTTGTACTTTTCTTTATAATTATTCTTATTATTATTTAGAATTCCCTTCAACGAGTTGAACGCGAGTTACACGCATCGAAACGCGATAGCATTGGACTCACACCGCAAATATTAATTCAACATTTAACAGAAGAAGTAACGGTGCAATCTGCGATTGTGAAAGAAAAACTTCCATCTGAATTGAACGCAAAGAAAAATTGGATGAAAGCTTTGTCGATGGTCAAGGAATATTCTTACTTAGGTCCAGATAAAATTCTGACCATGAGAAATGCCTTGGATATAATATTAAAAAACATACAAGATTTAATAGAATCTAAAGTAAGTGTGAAAAAAAACGCTCAAATATATAAAGATTATAGTAAGATTATAGTAAGCAATATGGTAAAAAATATTTTAAACAAAAGTTTTTTTACTTCGAGAGGAACATAATATGGTATTATTGATTTGACCTTGTATAATCATTTGAAAGTCACGTAAAGATCATCTTCAATTTCTTAAATGGAACTTGCTATTTTTCATTACATAGGGGGCATTCCACGCCAACTCGTCAGGGGTTAAACCTCGACCTTTTTATTTTTGATGGCAGTTCGTTTTTTAACAAGTCTTTACAAGTGATATTACTCATGTAAGAGCGTTTCTATAATAAATGTAGCGTTTTTGAATTAGAGTGCAAAATAAAAACTACAAAATTTTCAATGAATTTTTTCGTCTAGACACCGTCTAAGAAAAAAAATTCATTAAATATAAAATGCACTATTTTGATCATATTTTAGGGAAAAAATTACTAAAAATTTTCATAATATTTTTGAACAAATAGAGTAAAAAAATACATACAAATTTAAATATTTCAAAAACTTCATTTTCTATTTTTTTTGAAATTTATAGGGAATATTCTGGGGAATATTAGAAAAGTTTTAAGACTAAATCAAAGTTACGCAGAAAATTTGGGAATTTTTTATAAATTTTTTTGTTAGGCAGACAAGTACTCTGTAGCTTCGCATAGACTCGCGTGCGGCCTTGAGCGGACTCGAGTTTACCTGTGTGAAGTTAATCAAGCTTCAATTGTTTGAGATTGCATATAACCCTGCCCAAAACAAAACGATTGTTAGTAACACAGTCGATTGTTTTTTTCAACGCTCTGATTGACGTGACTGCTTCGGTGCGTGATTGTTGAGATGATATAAAATAGTGTAATAAAAAGAGATTGTCGAGATAAAATAAAATAGTGTAATTAATAAGGCTTTGCATTATGATTTCCGTTATTAACGCATTTTAAACAATTCTGATTAATTTAGTCATTCTTTTTTTTTTATTTTGATTGAAATTATTCATGGACAAATGAGTTAATGCCTTCTGCACACGCCAGTAAAATTCATACAACACCGATCAATTTTTCCGCTAATTTGATTCGCGGGAGTTATAATGCAAAGCCTTATTAATTATACTAGTTTATTTTATTTGAACGATTTCTTTTCATTACACTATTTTATATCATCTCAACAATCACGCACCGAAGCACTCCACGTCAATCGGAGCATTGAAAACCCAGCAAACACCGATATATAATTGTTACATTGCTATAATAAAACGGAATATAACAGGTAATATAATGTGTACGTTACATGTAACATCCATGTTAGTTGTAATTTCCTACTCATAGATGTAACATTTTAATATAACATATATTACATTGTAGTTATATTGTAATTATATACCAAATAGCACATTGATGTATTGATAAGTCAGTGCTATCTTGGGATATAATGACAATATAACTACAATGTAATATATGTAATATTAAAAATATTACATCTATGAGTGGGAAATTACAACTAACATATACGTTACATGTAACATGCTTAAGTATATAACATTTATATACTGTGTTTGATGGGACGTAATTGCTTTTAAAAAAATATGTTAAATTATATACATTTATAATTATATATTAATTATATAAGCCAATTATGTGTTTTCTTTACATCAATTGAATGGTCTCATTATTCCGTGCATAAAAGTATTAAGGTATGATTACCGACATGATTACGAAAATTGAATATTTTACAAGATATTTTACATTTTATGTAAAAAATTTTTAACTTTAAACCTTTATCATTTAAAAAGTACTTAATAAAGAAATGTTTCATTATAGTGTTTTAGAAAGCTTTCGAGATAAGCTACAAGAATGAAAAATGGAGTTTCATTTTAAAAACTTAAGTTGATCTTGAAATGATTTCTAAATTGGACTCCAAGGTTAGGTTCAAGTTTATTATCAGATGTCCTTTTCTGAGCCCTACAACTTTTGTATATAAAACATTTTTTTAAATCTTGCTTACTTTATGAGATATTTACGTGTATTTATTAAAAGACTCACTTTGTATATCAAATATACAGAATGTAATTGAAAAAATATTAATTGTAGTTAAGTTAACTTTTCATTAGAATTTTGTACTTGATAAGGACCACAACCATGGTTGAAACCTTGTAATTTGAATAAACAAAGTTTGGCTAGTTTGGTCGATTATTTAAAAAAACTGATCCTGTGAAAAATATATAAATGAAGCATGTCATCAGATTCTTTGGCCAATTTTTCCTCTACGAAAATGTCAAAGAAAGTCATTACTTACTTGGATGTTCTCAATTTTTGCCATAAAGTATCTTTGTAACTTTGTAATTAAACCTTACATTAAAATTGAATTAAAGTAAACTCTATCTGAAATTAATTGAAGAACATAGTTTTGTTAATATTTTAATTCAAAATTTAGTTTGCGAAAAGTTTTTTCAATTATTTATAAGTTGAAAATTATTGGTCTCGGCATTTTCACTAAGAAAAAATCATCTCTAAATTAGCCAGCAAAGATGATGTGTTTCATATATGTATATGTTTTACACTCTGTATAAGGAATTATATCTACGATAATATTATTATTTGGCAAAAGTTTTACTCCTTGCAAACATTTATTTTCAGATATCTAAAAACGATATTGATAAAATGGAGCCATTTAGACAACAAGCTGCCGCTGTTGGAAATATGAAACGTCATGCTCTTGAACGTTTAGAGAAGATTGAAAGTTCTTTAGAGGAATTACAATTACGATTAAAAGAAAAGCAAGATTATTCAAAGAACTTATTACAAACATCGATTCCTAGAGCAGAGGAATTAAAAAAATATATCAATCGTTTGAAAACTAAAAGTACGGTATATAAACGCTGCAAAGCAGAAATAGCGGGCCTAAAAGCGGAAAATGGTGTACTTCATCGAACAGCGGCTATTCTAGATGCACAGGTATTATTGGAACAAGTTTTGAATGTCTCAAAATAGTTGAATATTATATACAAGGTGTTTACAACATTTGATTAAAAAAAGCAGTAGAAAAGTAGAAAAAGTTATGAAACTCTGAATACTTATAACACGCAGCAAATAATTATGATAAATATTTCGAAAACACGAAAGCTAAGTTTGCAGTTTGAAAAGATTCAGTGTTGATTACGTGAAATGATCAGTTTTGCAATAGCGTTTGACAGAATGAGATTCTGCAAAACTGATTAATAGAAGGTTTAAGCGGAGAGCAACCAATTGAATTTCTTATGCATATGCTTATGTGCTTATACAAAAGTGTGTGCTCCCCGCTTGACCTTTTCTAATTGCACAGAGTGAATCAATTGACATGGTTCAATGGGATATATATAAAAGCGCATAAAAGTTCAAAATTTTCTCTTTAAAATGCGCTTTGGCGGGACTTGATACGATAATTGTTCACTGAATTATGTTAATCTGAAAAAATTGAGTAGGGTACCCAGTAAGCAAAAAATCATTGCTACACGTTATTATTGTTGTCAAATATGTAGTTTTTAATGTATCCCAGCAAACACCGATATATAATTGTTACATTGCTATAATAAAACGGAATATAACAGGTAATATAACGTGTACGTTACATGTAACATCTATGTTAGTTGTAATTTCCCACTCATAGATATAACATTTTAATATAACATATATTACATTGTAGTTATATTGTAATTATATACTACATAGCACATTGATGTGTTGATAAGTCAGTGCTATCTTGGGATATAATGACAATATAACTACAATGTATAATAATATATGTAATATTAAAAATGTTACATCTATAAGTGGGAAATTACAACTAACATATACGTTACATGTAACATGCTTGAGTATATAACATTTATATACTGTGTTTGCTAGGTATGCAACATCATTATGAACAAACTTTGACATTGATTTAGAGGTTTCAGTAATGTTGAAATTAACGTTTTTAAAATATTTTATTAATTTTTTTTCTGAGCATTGTTATTAAATAATATTTTTAAAACATTTATAAAACATTAATTAAACTATTTTTTAGAATATTAATTAATAATATTTTAAACATATTTATACAACATTATATCATAATGTTTAGAAAATTTATATAAAATCAATATTATAAAATGTTGATGAAATATTTCTTGCTTACTGAGTATTTACTAAACTAGAGTAAGAGGTAGTTACAATATATTTGGACATACTTTTAAGGGATATTTTTTACGATTTGACCTTAAAAAGTCATTTGAAAGTCACGTGAAGGTCAACTTCAATTTTTTAGCTAGTCGCACATACTTTCCATTAGACATAACAGTAAAGTTTCGACCAATCGCGTTCCGTAAAACGTAACAGTAGCAGTAGAATTCCAACATGTTGAAATTTTGATTGGTCAAAACCTTACGTTACGTCTTACGGAAAGTATGTGCGAACAGCTTTAAAGGCCGTTCTACAATGGAGTATCGTAGGTGGTAGTCGTAAGAAATTAACCTATCACAATCGATTATTTTTGAAATAATCGACTATGATTTGTTAATTTCTTACGACTACAGCCTATGATATCCATTGTAGAAGACCCTTAAATGGAACTACCTATTTTTCATTACGTATTCTTGTAGGTTATTTTAACAGCTTTCCAAAACCTTATAATAAAGTATTTTTTCATGGAGTACTTTTTGAGTTATAACCCAGCAAACACAATATATAAATGTTATATACTCAAGCATGTTACATGTAACGTATATGTTAGTTGTAATTTCCCACACTCATAGATGTAACATTTTTAATATTACATATATTACATTGTAGTTATATTGTCATTATATCCCAAGATAGCACTGACTTAGCAATACATCAATGTGCTATTTGGTATATAATTACAATATAACTACAATGTAATATATATTATATTGAAATGTTACATCTATGAGTGGGAAATTACAACTAACATGGATATTACATGTAACGTACGCGTTATTACCTGTTATATTCTGTTTTATTATAGCAATGTAACAATTATATATCGGTGTTTGCTGGGAAATGTTTGAAACTAACAATTTTTTTATATAAAATGTAAAATATCTTGTAAAATATTCAATAATCATGCCTTAATACTTTTCTGCACAGTATAATAAGATTAATCAATTAAGTATACAGATAAGAAAACAGATAATTGTTTTAAAAAGAATATATGTCATATTCAACATGCATACTTTTTTTATAAGCAACTATGTGTTTTTTTACACCAATTGATTGGTTCTATTATTCCGTGCAAAAAAAGATTAAAGTATGATTACCGAAAACTTTATTAATTACCACTAATTATATACCACTGTAACTTTGAAGTTTCATAACTCGAAAAGTGCTTGATGAAACAACATTTATAGTGTTTTGCAAACGACTCAATTTCAACTACAAGACTATGTAATAAAAAATGGGGGTTTCAATTAAAAAAATTTGAGTTGACCTTTAAGTGACCTTTAAATTTGATCTTAAGGGCAAGTTCAAGGTCACCATCAAGTCCCTTTTTTAAACCATTTAATTTGGTCTATGGTTTTTGATATAGGATTCAATAATGCTGATATATTTAGCCGGTCCGATACTTTTTGCTCAACGTGTATGATATACAATGTACATATATGTGTGTATGTTTTGTATTATGATTTCAGATTACTCAATCTTATCCAACGGATATTGTATCTAAAGTAATAATTCCAGAAAATTATATACAAGAGAATGCATTAGCAACAAACAGTCAATTATCTCATTCAATATTGACCTTGCGTACCAATCTTGCTCCAGTCATAAGAGGTAAAAACTCTTTTCAAATTTAGAGAATGTTTATAATCCAATTTTAAGCAAGTTATATTATTGATGATGGTTATTTTATTATCGATGGTGGCATTTTGTAGCATTAAGAAAAACTATTGAAGAATAGCAAAATAAACAGTATCTTCCACAAGTTTGGAAACACCTTACAATTTACAATTAAATAATTGCATTGCAGCGATCTGTACAGATTTTTTGTATAAATGTATTCGAGATATTTAAATGATAATATAAGAATATCATTTAAATATCTTACGAAAAATCTAACTCACACAAAAATCTATTTTTGATTTAAAACTAATTGTAAGAACATAAATCTCTGAAATAGTTTCCGAGGTGGAAGGTGCAGGGAGGAAATGAGAAGCTTCCATTTTCTTTAGCGTATAGAAAATGCATTACACTATCCTCGACCTTTGGTACGGGGGGGGGACTAAGGGTTATGTGCGACTCTCTATTTAACGAGCTTATCCATCAAGAGACACGGTAGTGTCTCGCGACCAGTTAAGGGCGTAGCGGAGACACCGTGTATCTTAACGCGAGTCGGACATTTGAGTCTTTATAATATTTCGAATCCTCAATAATGGCTGAAGCAATCGAGTTTATACTAGACTTAATCGATAGATTGAGTTCGAATTATATAATAAAAGTGTCTTTATTTCTGCTCTACGTGATTTGTAAGCAGAGATATATAAATGCAAAGTCGAAATATGAAAAATTTCTATTAAGAAACGTCCCCGTCATCATTATCATCATTATCATCATCATTATCATCATCGACCACGCATACATAGTAGTATCGTGCTACACGTATTCACACGTATACAACACATGCGTACACATATATCACACGTACACAACACATGCAAGATGCATGTAGTGGTAATTTTGTCCATCTCGCACGTTTTACAACAGATGGCGATAGTGACGCTCCGCCATATCGGCAGCGTGCGGGGTTATGTTGGCTAACTCTCTCTCTCTCTCTCTCTCTCTCTCTCTCTCTCTCTCTCTCTCTCTCTCTCTCTCTCTCTCTCTTTCTCACACACACACGCACACACACACACACTCTCTCATTCTCACTCACTCACTCACTGTTCGTCTTGTGTACTTATTTAGTACATTCATGATCGGCAGCGTGCGGGGTTATGTTGGCTAACTCTCTCTCTCTCTCTCTCTCTCTCTCTTTCTCACACACACACGCACACACACACACACACTCTCTCATTCTCACTCACTCACTCACTGTTCGTCTTGTGTACTTATTTAGTACATTCATGATTAAACATCTATATGTATTAATGTGAAATTTACTTACAATTTACTTGAAATATTCAATCTCTAAAGTGTTTATCTTATAAGATAGACAAAAAAATCTGAGTAAATAATAAGAAAAAAAAACAAGGATTATTATTGTCTTAATTTTTTATCAATTAAGTACTCTCAACTATCCAATAATTAAATAAATACGTACAAATGTGCGCGCGTGTACACACATACACATATTGATATATTAAAGAGATTGAAGGAGAGGAAGGAGAAGATAAAAATTTAAATATTCACATATATTTTCAAATATTATATATGAATTTATAGTTTACATATCTAATTAATAATGAATTATATTAAACATATTAAACATCTAATTATATTAAACATATCAAAATAAAGACATACATGTATTTATCAAATGAATAAAATTATTGAATACAGACTTAAAAAATTTATTAAACATAGACTTAAAAAATTAATTAATTAAACATATTCCAAATTTAGAAAAAATAAACTTTATTTATATATGCAACAGCTTTTTAAACTAAAATTTTAAATTCTATTTTATATTAGACAATTATCTCAATCAACATTTACGTCCACATTAGCTGCACTGCAGACTACCTCTACAGCCACATTATCTGCTCCGCGGATATAGCGTTATGCCAATACGATACATTACATGTACTTACTTACTTGCCTTTACTGTACCAACTCTTGTTCTTTCCACGTAATCATGTTTTTACAGTTATCGTTTGCTGTATATCTTCCAGCAAACTTTATTTCGTGTGAAGTGTATTTAATTAATTAAATCTCTGCGAAAGATTGAGAAGATGAAGGGATAATTCAAACTATGAAGACATGGTTACCCATACAGCACCGATAGATTGCAAAAACATTACAACAATCTTTCACCGCAATATTGCAATATTGCAAATTCACTGCAAAATGTTGCTACATCATTGCTGTTGAATTGCAGCAATGTTAAAATGTCCGCTTTTTGGAAGATTGCAACAAAATATTACAACAATATTGCAATGTTATGAATTTGCAATAATGCATTGTTATTGCAACCATAATCTAATGTTGCATATACAGGTATATATACATGTAAATAAATCATTAATGAAAATACGTTGTAGTTAATTTATATATATTACAATATATAAATAATAGAATTTGGATTACATGCAATATTTCCGAAATATTAATGTCATGTTGCTACAAGTGTGCTGGAATTTTGTGCACCTATATTTCTGCAATGTCTTTATAATGTTGCATTGCAACTTGCAACATTGCAACGTTGCTACAATATAATTGCAATAATCTGTGCTGTATGGGTACATGGAAAAGACAAGAGTTGATACAATAATAAAGACATACATGTATTTGTATCCTGCTGGCATAAGGTTATAGAAGTTGATTGAGATTGAAAAATAATAATGAAAATAATAAAAAAAATAAAGACACATGTATTTGTATCGTGCTGGCATAAAGTTATAGAAGTTGATTGAGATTGAAAAATAATAATAAAAATAATTAAAAAAAGGAAATATTCAATCATCATTTAAAAGCATATTTGAAATCTGTAGAATAAACAGTTTTTGCAAAAAATGTGGAGCATTTGAGCTCTAGTAAGTCTAAAAATAAATGTAAACATCAATTAATAATAACTGATGTTATATATATATTATATATATAAACCAATTTGTTGCAATATTCACTATAAAAGGTTGTAAGGGTAAGATGGCTAAAAGTGAATAATTTAAAAGATAGTTAACATAATTTTACATAAACTGAAATATTTCATAAAATAAAATATTTGTAATATTTCGAAGTTTATGTAAGATTATGTAAAAATTATACCTTTACAACTTTTTATAGTAAATATTGCGAGGAATCGATTTATATGAGAAAAATTAAGGTAATTCTATTTTGAAAATATAAGTGACCTTTAAATAACCTTGAAAATCGCCGTTTAGGAAAAAGTGTCAACTTTTTCTTTTTCGAAATCCTGCAACTTTTATCTAAATTTAATAGAAAATGTATAAAAAATGCTCGACATTAGCACACACACACACACACACATATGGGTAAATTTATATAAATAGGGTGCTTTAGGAGGAATGATCAGGATTCTAGGATATGATTGTACACATCATTTTAAGCAAAGAAGTTTAGATAAACATGTTTAATAATTGTTCTATTCCGGTCATAAAAATATACAAAAATGAATGATATAATCTCTAAAAACTCACCTTTAAAAAAAGGTAAAAAAAGGCGACCAGTTAAGGGCACGCCATTAACAAAAATTATCCATTGCAAACCCATGTAGAATCCTATCCTATTGCAAACCCATGTAGAATCCTATGAAAAATTAATCATTGCAAACCCATGTAGAATCCTAGGCAAAATTAACCATTGCAAACCCATGTAGAATCGTACCCATTGCAAACCTATGTAGAATCCTATGAAAAATTAACCATTGCAAACTCATGTAGAATCCTATGAAAAATTAACCATTGCAAACCCATGTAGAATTGTATTAAAAATTATCCATTGCAAACTTATGTAGAATCCTACATTGCAAACCCATGTACAATAGAATTGTATGAAAAATTATCGATTATAAACCCATGTACAATCGTAACAAAAGTAATGAAATAAAAAAAAATTGCGCCAAGTGAAAGTAGAAACTTGTACCAGTGGAAAATTAAAGTTGCAGACATATATAGAGTCGTATAATGAATCAGTAAAAATTTAAATTTGCAAATGTAGAATCGTACCATAAAAAAACTTATCTTTAAAAAAAAAAGATAAACAAGATGCCAAGTCCATGCGCCATGTGAAAAAGAAATAAAAAAATTTTAGTTAAAAAAACTGGGAGCGCTGCTAAATAATATTCTAACAATATTAAAATTAAATTGTTACTTTTAAACTCATTACAGTTAAAATATGTTTTGTGTTTAAATTAATTAATGTTACTTTAAGGTGCATTGTAATTTTGAAACTTAGCAGCGCCATTTTTTGTACATGGTTTTTTGCTCGGCATGCAAAACGGCGTGCACGATTACTCCGCAGTGGTGAGGCCTGGAACAAAAAATCAAAAATATTTATTTTCTACATGATGAAAACTAGTAGCGTACGTAGCCGTTTTGAGAAATATGCATTTTTATTAAAATGACTACAATTTGAAAAAAGTCATTTTTCGCTTAAAAAATTTGAATAAAAGATTTGAAAAAAAGCGATAGCGGTGAAAATTTTTAAGATTTTGCAAAAATCCTACGTACGCTACTAGTTTTCATCATGTAGAAAATAAATATTTTTGGTTTTTTGTTCCAAGCCTCACCACTGCGGAGTAATCGTGCACACCGTTTTATGTACAAAAAATGGCCGTCACGCGCTTAATATTTATATTAAAAACTTTAAAAAATATTTTTTATATTCTTGAATGTAGTATTAATAAACGCCCAAACAAATTTTTTATTTGCACAGTGTATTTTTAATAGAAAAAAATTTTCAATAAAATTTGAGGTGTCAAGGTGGCCTTACCTTTTAAGATGCTCACCCTCTTCTCCTCGGATATGTCAGATGGTGCATAAAGGTGAACCAATTCTTGAGCATTCTTGTCGACGTAATCACGTCTCTCCGTGCTTTACTTCTCTGAGACGTGACATCCTGTCCTTTCCACTTTTTTGCCTCCTTCCGTAACATAACTGTTTCACAGAAAGAGGCGACGGCTTTCCATATTTTCTCGCTTCTTATTTCTGCAACAATAACAGGGAGCGAGAGATCTCCGATAATCAAAGTAAAAAAGCTGAATGCCAGTAAGATTTAATCAATGGGAAATATTTAAAAACGACCGACTATATATATATATATATATATATATATTAGTGATGATGTTCATTTGTTAGTACAGCAACGTTTCGACCACAAATTGGGTCCTCTTCAGGCTGATATTGATGTAGAAAGTGTCCACCATGAAGCGACCAAATAACGAATAAAACTTCGGTCGTCACTTCACATGTACACCCTCCCCCCCTCCAGTTAACTTGTAACTGGATGTTAATGTTGTAACTTGTTGGGGTGCACATGTAAAGTGACGACCGAAGTTTTATTCGTTATTTGGTCGCTTCATGGTGGACACTTTCTACATCAACATCAACCTGAAGAGGACCCAACTTGTGGTCGAAACGTTGCTGTACTAACAAATGAATATCACCACTAATAACCAGTCGGTCGTTTTTAAATATTTCCCATTGATCTCCGATAATGTTGACCAGAGTACGGCGCTGGTCCTGCCACGCTTGGCAGTGAGCAAAGATCCCAGCAAACACCGATATATAATTGTTACATTGCTATAATAAAACGGAATATAACAGGTAATATAACGTGTACGTTACATGTAACATCCATGTTAGTTGTAATTTCCCACTCATAGATGTAACATTTTAATATAACATATATTACATTGTAGTTATATTGTAATTATATACCAAATAGCAGATGTATTGATAAGTCAGTGTTATCTTGAAATATAATGACAATATAACTACAATGTAATATATGTAATATTAAAAATGTTACATCTATAAGTGGGAAATTACAACTAACATATACGTTACATGTAACATGCTTGAGTATATAACATTTATATACTGTGTTTGCTGGGATATGTGCGCCATGTCATGGTTTTCTTCTTCACAGTGATGACATCTCGCCATGCGTTTCTTGACAATATGACACAGGTATTCGCCAAAACATCTGTGTACTGTAAACATCTGCGCCATACGGGCATCTTACCCGAGCTCCTTTCCAGCCATTTCTCTAGAAAAGACTGGATAACCCTAACGACGACTAGGTAGTGTGTGAATCGGTGTAATTATAATTTATTGTATTGTTGCGCAATATACCGTGTTATTACGCAAAAACGTGAAAAATAACGTGAAAATAACCATGAACCGCCTTTACCAGCTGTTATCTTGGTTGTTGAATTCCGTGAAATTAGTTTTCATTTCCTTCACCCCTTAGGCTTCAACCCCTCTGGCAAAGGCTCCGTCCAGATACTTCCTACGTCCATGGTATTGAAAGAGCACTTTTTGCAGATTAGTTCTGATGTTCTTACAAGTTTCATTTGATTTGCGTAACGCTTTTTTAAATGTCTGAACGAAACGCTCTGCTAAATTGTTTGTGGCTGGTTGATACGGGACCGTACATTTATGATGAATATCGTTATTCTTTAAAAATGTTTTAAATTCTCTGCAGATATAAAGGTTCTGCCATTATCTAAAACTAAGGTTCGCAGTAAACCGAACGTGGTGAATATTTTTGTACATTTATTTATCGTGTTTTGTACGGGCATACATATTTTTTTTAAGTGCACCTCTGCCCATTTTGTATAGGTGTCTACTAATACAAAGAACATATGTTTTATAAAGGGACCTGCAAAATCTATGTGGATTTGTTCAAATGCCGCTTCCTAATGGTGTTTTATTTTTCTAGAATTATTGCTAAAACGTTGTACATGCTTTACAATTTTTAGTTACGTCTTCAATATCCTTGTCGATCTTTGGCTACCAACAAAAATTTCGACTTTGTTTCATTTGGACGATGCCAAAATGACCGGAGTGCAATTCGTTCAAAACTTTCCTTCTTAACGTTTCCGAAATCACTACTCTTTCTCTTTTAAAAATTATATTATCTTGTAATGCGAATTTCCCATCGTTATAGCCTAATGATTTAAGTCTTTTACCTTTCACCAGCGCTTTTTGAATTGCTGTTAGTATTTTATCCTTGCTCGTTTCTTCTCGGATTTTTTTTGCAATTACCGGTATGTTTCTAAATTTTCGATTTGAAATATATCAATTGTATCGTACTTCCCTGGGCTTTTCTCCGGCATAGGTAATCGAGATAGACTGTTTACGTTTCCATGCTCTGCTGACTTACGGTATTTGATATCAAAATTAAATGCTTGTAAGAAAACTGCATAGTGCTGCATGCGCATAGCATTGTACGGCAGGAAATTTTTTTGCAAACTGAAAATTTGCGCAAGGAGTTTATGATCTGTTAATAGGATGAATCGATTTCCATACAGGAATTGATGGAACTTTTTAACCGAATATAATCGCTAACGCCTCTTTATCAATTTGCGCGTATTTCTTTTGAGTTTCTGTTAAAGAGTTTGACGCATACTGAATCACACGTTCAGTACTATCGAAGTATCGATGTGAAAGAACGGCTCCGACTTCGTACGGACTAGCGTCTACGGCAAGTATTAAGGCGATTTTGGATTAAAGGAGATTAATATCTTTTCGTTTCCGAATTCTAATTTAACTTTGTAAAACGGATTCTCGCATTTTTTTAACCACTTGAAAACTTTGTTTTTCTTTAATAAATTATTCAAAGGATATAAAATATTGTACTTTAATTTTTTATAAATCGTCCATAGTAATTTTAAATTAAGCCAAGAAGCGCTCGTAATTCTGTAACGTTTGTAGGTCTCGGCATTTTTTGTACGGCTTCTATTTTCTTAGATTCTCTTGAAATTCCTTTTTTACTAATTGTGCTTTCTTTAAGGACAAAATTACATACTCGCAATATGTAATTTCGTCCTTAAATAAAGCACATTTGTTTAAATTTATCCGTATGTTGTGCTCTGATAACCACCGCAAAACTGCTCTAGTCTCTCTAAATGTTGTTCAAAATTTTTTCTCGCGACTCTAATGTTGTCTAAAAATACCGCTACTTCAGGTATTCCTTCTAATATACTCTCCATCGTTCTTCGCCATATAACGGGCGCAGACGCCACTCCGTACATTAATCTATATTACATCTAAGTAATCCCTTATGAATATTTAAGGTTAATATTTTTTTATCCGCTTGTGCGACTGGTAATTGTAAATACGCCTGTTTTAAATCGATTTTCGAAAAAATCATGTTTTCCGCCATTGACGCAAATAATTCCTCTATTGTAGGCAGTGGATATTCATTAATTATTAATGCTGGATTTACCGTAGTGTTGAAATCACTGCAAATTCTAATCCCGCCGTCTTTCTTTAAAACGGGCACGATAGGCGTGACCCATCTCAACGATTCCACTTTTTTAAAAATTCCCACTCTAATTCTTTTTCAACCTTTTCCAAAATTCTAAGAGGTACTGTACGGTTTTTAGTGAATACCGGCTTTGTATCCAGCTTTAACTTCTGCTTTAAATTCTGCTTTATAATTCTGAATGTGAACAAATTCCTTGCTTAATATATTGTTATACTTATTTATATTTTTAACTTTAGCTAATGTTTTTAATTGATATATTCACTCTTTGCCCAACAGAGGATCTCTATCCTATCTCACGACATACATATTTAATACTTTAATTTGATCTACATCTTTAACTTTTACTCTTATGAACCCGAGGCACGAAATTTGTTTTACAGTATGACCGTAATTTTTACACCGTGAGTCTTACACAACGTTAACTTCAGAAATGTTTTCCTAAACCATTTTTTGCTTACACTGTAACCGCTGAGCCGCAATTTACATCGAAAATAACGTTCCGGTTCTAGATTCGTAAGTATATCGTAAATTTCGCTCTGTGCTCGAGGTACTCTTCATGTTCCAACACGTTGCAAACTTCTTCTAATATGTATGCTTGATCCTTTTTTTATACACTTTTTGTAAATATCTGAAGCTTCCACATCTTCTACATTTTATTGTCCGAGGAAGGGTACAGTTGCTGGCATAATGAGCCAGTCCACACCTGAAACATATAATATTGTTACCCCTGGAATGTACGCGCTTATAACTGTTATTATATTTTGGAAACTTGGAACGGTTTGCCTGTTGTGGATTGTTCTTTCTTGCTCTCTGTTGATTGCCTTTGTGTTCTTTTTTTTCGTCACGACCTTTCAACTTATGTTTTATTTGCGTTCCAACCATGTCTACCGCTGCTTCCACTAGGCTTTCCTCCTTCAATTTGTTGACTCCTTTCTCTGTCAGTTCCATCCCACATGCAATTTTTAATGCTATTTCTCTGGTCAGTTTAACGTCTCTAAATGTCTGGATCGGATCCTTTGGTTTTTCTATCCAAAAACGAATTGATTTCCCAATTCTATTTGTAGATATTCTTCAAATTTGCAGTGTAACGCTAGTTTTTGTAGGACCGCCATATACTTTTGCGCGCTTTCTTCTGCGCGCTGCATTCTCTTCCGGAATATGTATATATTTCTGCAATCTCTAATAGTTCCGGTTCGTAAAATTCTTTTAATTTATTGAGTAACATACCGTATGTTTTTGCATATGGGTCCAAGGTGTCCAATCGGTCGCAAAGGATTCCAAATACCTCCGCTCCCAATAATATGCAATAAATATGCTACTCGATCTGTCTCCCCTCGAATTTGGAACACTCGAAAGGTACCTTCTAGTCGCTGCAACTATCTACTCCACGGCTGCCGTCCTGGATCGAACATGTCGATTTGAAGCGGGCTGACTGCTATCCCTCGGCAGAGGCTTGTTTCTTGCTCCGGACTTTGTCCTCGCGATCATCCATGGTTGACATCTTGAAAAGATCTTATATTCTTCTTACTTCTTGTATCTGGCTGCGTGTTATCCTCGACATATTTTGAACTGCCACAAGTACACGGAGAGGAGAGAGAGAAGAAAAAAGAACTTTTCTTTTAAAATCTTATTTTAAATCTTCGTCGCCAGCTGTTATTTTCTCATAATTCTTTGGGACAGGGACTAGGTGGTACTTGTACTATTAATCTAACACTGCACGATTGGAGAAAAGTGACTTTATTGTAGCACGTCGTGTTAACACGTCGCCAGCTCGATACGAAAGATGATAGACCTGCTCCGTTTTGCGAGTCCTGGTCAGGTAGGCAAAAGGGAGGGAGCCATGATTTGGCACAGTTGGGCTCGCTTCGATTCGCTCGTGTGTACTTAAACGCGTATGATACGAAAGTTGATACGCATCAATCAGTATTCAAAGTCGAAAGTTACTTGATTACTCGATTAATCAGTAATCAAAGTCGAAAATTATTTGGTTACTACATCTACATAATCAGATCCAATATTTTTTAAATTAATATAATTTGTAACAGCTCTTTAATAAATTAATCAACAACTAAAAGGCAATAAGAGCTAATTAAATTCTATCAATTAGTAATTTATTTGTGAAATGATGTATAACATAAATATTAAATATCAGACGGAAATAAATTCGTTTGAACGTTTCGGTTGTCTTTTCCAACCTTCTTCAGCGCATACAATTAAAAATTAGAGGTTAATAAAATTTAACAATAAATTACTTATAAATGTCATTATACTAAAACTATACAGAGTCAAGATATTTTATTTTAATTAAGCGAAAACAACGCATTTGTGAAGCATGAGCATTATTTATATATAAACTATTCTTCAAAACGTCATTATATGTGATTGTCGCAAAACGGATCTCTCACTAATTGTTCTGTTAGGAAGTCGGTTGCGAATCTCGATAACTGCCATTGTTAATATGTCTATAAAATCATTATGTACGAAAATTAACAATGCAGATAAATAAAAATAAAAAATAGACTTACAGTTAAATCAAGTGAGATGAAATCTTTGATGTGAAGGCTGAAGATGTTGATTGCTCAAGCTTGCTATAACGAATGGTTCTAAACTCTCAAAAAGATGGCCGCAAAGTGAGAAAAATAGTTCGTTGTTTATGTTTTTTAACTTTCAAATTTTAGGTAGTCTATGTATAATATCGTCATAAATTACTAGCAAGCCATCAATATCTGTTTTTAAATTGAGGCTGTTATTTTGCCTTTTTATAAATATCATTTCTGAAATCAATCTTTTGTTATATTGTGATTCTTTATCACGTATTTTTACATTGTCCCAACAAAATTCATGATTATATTTTAATCTATGGTCAGTGATTACAGATTTTTTTACATTCCTGTGTATATTAGATCGATGTTCAGATATTCTAGTAGATAATTTCCTACTAGTCTGACCAACATACGACGCATTACACTCTTTACAATCTATTTTATATATCACATTGGTGTTTGAACACTTAGGAATAGAATCTTTGTGTACTTTTATGTATTTATTCAATTTGTTAAGACTGTAAAAAGAGAGTTTAACGTTCATGTCTTTAACGATGTTTCTGTATTGTTCACTAAGCGTCGGTAAGAATGGGATGCAGAAATACGAGACTTTTTCAATGTGGTCATTATTTTTTATAAGATTATTACGTTGTTCAATTAAATATTTTAGTCTATGGTTCATTGTGTCAAAAATTAATTTCAGAGGATAATTATTTTCAAGTAATAAATTAATTGCTAACTCTAAATTTTTCTTATGAAATTCTGGAACTGACAATAAAAAGGCTCGATCAACCAGTCCCATTATTGTACCTCTTTTTTGACTCATCGGATGTTGAGAAAGAAAATTCAGATATCTACCAGAAAACGTTTTTTTATGGTACCAATCGTATATATAATGTATTATATACTATAATGATATTTAATATTTATATTATACATCATTTCACAAATAAATTACTAATTGATAGAATTTAATTAGCTCTTATTGCCTTTTAGTTGTTGATTGATTTTTTAAATTACTTTTTCATCACTAGGTACTCAGATGTTTATTGATGATTTAATTAATTAATAATTAAGCGTAAAGTATCAATTACATACAGAAGAAAAGAAATGAATAAAATATTTCTTTAATAAGATTAGTTTAATAATTGTGATTTTTCTATTATACGATCAAGTGTTTTTTATTTTTTTTGTGCTCTTAAAGATACAGTTTGCTTTGACAATACTTTTTTCAAAATTGTCATTTGTCAGGCGATTGAATTTTACAATGTTAAATATTGTGGCAAAACTAAATAGTCTTTCACACACAACTGAAGCTGACAATGAGCGCGCGCGCGCACACACACACCCACACTCACATCCATACATACACACTGGTATAAAGAAACAGATAATTGTTTTTAAAAAAATTATGGAATATTCAACATGCAGTTGCATAAATTTTTTATAAGCAACTATATATTTTTTTACACCATTTGGTCTCATTATTCCGTGCAAAAAAGTATTAAAATATGATTATTGAAAATTGAATATTTTACAAGATGTTTTACATTGTCAACAAATTGTTAACTACAAACCTTTATAACTCAAAAAGTACCTGATGAAAAAAATTAGGGTTTCGGAAAGCTCTTGAGATAACGTACAAGAATGTGCAATAAAATATAGGTAGTTCCATTTAAGAAATTCAATGTGACATTCACGTGACCTTCAAATAACTATTCAAGGTCAATTCAATGGCACTATCTTATATCCCTTTTGAAACCCTACAACTTTTATTTAAAACATTTTTTCGTATTTAAGCCATTTCCATGATAAAGACCCCGGGTCGGACTTTAGAGATATTCTGTATATATGTATATACAATACATATATGTTATATGGATATATATATATAACAAAATTAAAAGAAATAAATATTGTAGGCCAACTAAACGAGCAAAATTACAACATATAAAGATTTATTAATAATTAAATTCTCATTCCATTAGAGAAACAATATACAACGTAAACGTTTCGACTGCACTACAGTCTTCTTCAATACATAAACTCAAATATTAAAATACAAAGTTAACGATTCTTCGCTGATGAACAATGGATAAGTAAGACGATTAATCTGAGATTCCAAGTTTTGCGACATTTAATCATGCTGTGGAGATTTTACGCGAATTAATTAATATCAGAAAAAAATTGAAAAATTTTAAACTTACATTATCGTTTTAACAAGTTCTTCTCGAAATTTCAAATGTGTGTTGCGAAGTCTAAATAACAAATGTTAAGGTAGAGAGCGTGATGTATATATTTATTACCAATGTTTTTCTAAACTATGATTCAGCTAATTTTTTAAGTATGTCAAAATAACTACTGTCGAGCAATTCAGTGTCTTTGTTTAAATTAATTCCATTTTTCTGTTCTTTAATATGGATCATTTCAGATATTAGCCTTTTATGATATGATAAAATTTATATTAACTTCTACATTTTTTACTTTCAATAACATAACTTACAAACAAATTTATGGGACTCCTATGGGCTCCCCACTTTCTCCGATCATTGCCGATATAGTCATGCAGGACTTGGAAACATTGGTATCTGGTAATTTAAATTGCGAACTGACTTTCTATTTTCGTTATGTAGATGATATTATTTTATGCACTTCCGTTGACAATATTACATACGTTTTGAATGAATTCAACAATTATAACGCTAGACTAAAATTTACATTAGAAAAAGAGGATAATCGATGTATAATCTTTTTAGACATAACCCAGCAAACACAGTATATAAATGTTATATACTCAAGCATGTTACATGTAACGTAAATGTTAGTTGTAATTTCCCATTCATAGATGTAACATTTTTAATATTACATATATTACATTGTATCATATATATATATATATATATATATATATATATATCACTAATTATATAACTAATTACTATAATACTAATTTTTTTCATATACATATATATATAAAAAATTTATATATATACGAGTATTATATTATATATGAATATTTTAAATATACATTATATATTATATATTATATATATGTATATATATATATCCCATTCGCGGTGGTTCGCGAATTATGGGACACCCTGTATATAATATATAAACTATATATTAAAGCCTAATCATTAATTATTTATATTCATTATGTACGTATGTTTTCTATTATTATCTATTACTCACACATGAACCTAACGAAAAAAGTACAAATCATACTAATCTTTTCATATATATATATATAGTACAAATCATACTAATCTTTTCATATATATATATGAAAAGATTAGTATGATTTGTACTTTTTTCGTTAGGTTCATGTGTGAGTAATAGATAATAATAGAAAACATACGCACATAATGAATATAAATAATTAATGATTAGACTTTAATATATAGTTTATATATTATATACAGGGTGTCCCATAATTCGCGAACTACCGCGAATGGGCAGATAGAGCGTGTTAAACTGAATAGAAAAGTCCTGTATCATTTTGCGATATTTGCAATAATTATTGAGTTATTTATTAAAATATCTAAACGAATAAGCAGGTAGAAAGCATTATTTGATCGAGAGGCGGCGTCATGTAGCGAGCGGCGACCAATGTAGTGGCGCCGAAAAGTAAGATGATACTTTTTGATACTAAGCGGCATATAACAAATAAGTCATCCGACATGCACACCGAGTCCGGCCTACCGCTTTCTACCCGCTCATTCGTTTAGATATTTTAGTTAATAACTCAATAATTATTGCGAATATCGCAAAATGATACAGGACTTTTCTATTCAGTTTAACACGCTCTATCTGCCCATTCGCAGTGATTCGCGAATTATGGGACACCCTGTATATTCAATAAATAATTATTTTTAATTATTTTAAAGTATAGATAGATAATTCAATAATAATTAATTAACATAATTAATTTAATTAATATCAATTACAAAATTAATATTTATAAATTAATATAAATTGACATAAATTAATATAAATGATGGCAAAGAATAAAAAGTTAAACAAAAAATTAATTTTCTAAAGTCCAAATAACAAAAAGGGACATTTGTTATTTAGACTTCGCAACACAAACTTGAAATTTCGAGAAGAAGAACTTGTTAAAACGATAATCATGATTAAATGTCGCAAAACTTGAAATCTCAGACCAATCATCTTACAGGTATTCATTGTTTATCAGCGAAGAATCGTTAACTTTGTATTTTAATATTTGAGTTTTATGTATTGAAGAAGATTGTAGTGCAGTTGAAACGTTTACGTTGTATATTGTTTCTCTAATGGAATGAGAATTTAATTATTAATAAATCTTTATATCTTGTAATTTTGCTCGTTTAGTTGGCTTACTATATTTATTTCTTTTAATTTCGTTAATTTATACGAGCCTTTCATCAATTAATATATATATATATACGATGTATGTATGTCGTAGATACCAAGACATTGCGACAAACAGCGCGTGAAACTGATGAAAGATACCATAAAGCATACAAAAGTCATAATACAGTAGAAACAAATATGAAAAATACGACGAGCGATTTATTATCTGAAACTAAACAGTTGAAAGACAAATTGTTAAAGGTAATTTTTATATCAGTTGTATATAATATTTATACCTAATAAAATAATTACCATTGTATTGCAGAATAACGAACAGAAGCAAAAACTACAACAGAAAATTACAAAAATGAAGATTACTGAAGAAAAATTACGTAGTGAAACAGAGGTAATATAAATGTTTTTAAATAAGCAATATTTATGATTATCTTCAATAAAACTTATTGAACTGCTTGCACTAAAGCGTGATGTATATAATCTTTTATTTATTTTAGTCTAATTTTGGTTTTAACAACGCAGAACAAGCATTAAAACAGGAATTACAGAAAGCTATTATGCAGGAAGAAGAGACTTTAAAAAATCTAAATAAGGAACAAGAGAAAATAAAGGAATACATTATACAATATGAAAATCAAACGCAACAATGGAAAAATATTATATCGTAAGTAAAATTATATGTACACATACGCATACGTATACACAATATATAGTATACAGGGTGCTCTGATTATTCGACAAACTGCATATTCATTATATTCAATCACAAGTGGAAATAAGAGAAAAAGTTACATGAAGTTTTTGGCTAGAAATGCATTTTATTATAAAGTTGTAAACAAATATCCAGTCCAGTTCACACTTAGTTTTCCTTATTTGTGCATATTATAGAACAAATTTTAGATTCGAGATTATTTTAAGCACTTGATATTGTATCAAGTAATTTGTGTATTGTGAAAGTGTTTGTCTTGTTCGTTTTTTATTTTTAACTCTTTTTTTATAAAAAAATTTAGATTTGAAATTTTTCAGTTCGAAAAAATCCAAGCAATTTGTTAAATCTATGTCTTTCATGGACTTCTTTTTCAAATTGAAAAAACCTCAAGATCAAATTTAAATTTTTTATGGAAAGAACTTAAAAAGACGAACATTTTCATACCTCAAACGTTTTTTTAAGGTTTTCTATGTGGTAGTAAATATTTTCTGAAACTGGCCTTTTTCGAACTTTGACCCTAAACAACTCAACGTATCAACCTCCTAAACGAGTCAACGTATCAACCTCCAATTTATGTCAAAAATTTTCTTTTTTATGCCCTTTCAAACGGTATAGTACAATATAGGAGGTTCCATTAGAAATGTTTAAGTTCAGGTTCTCCTGGGTTATCTCTTTGGGATAACAACTTTTGCAACCTCCTTAAAAGAGTAGCTCCTCGAAATAATTAAACATGTATTTTGTGGTTTTTTATAATTTTGAGTCGTTTCCGAAACATAGGAGGTGGGCATGTGCAGACTTAATGTGAACACCCTGTATAATATAATACATGTAATATAATAATTGAATTTACGTACCTCAATGAGATTTACAACTTTTGTTTAAAAAATCTATTTTTATTAAAAAAAAAGTAATGATTCTCGAAAGTGACGCTATATTTGTAAACAAATTGATATTGCTGTCTTATGTTTCCTTTAAAGTCAAACAACTTTTGTGTCAGAATTTTTTTGTAAAACACGTACAAGAGAAGAAATATAAAGGAGACCATTATACTTATATATGTACATATATGTACATACATATATGTATACATATGTATATATACACCCAGCAAACACCGATATATAATTGTTACATTGCTATAATAAAACGGAATATAACAGGTAATATAACGTGTATGTTACATGTAACATCCATGTTAGTTGTAATTTCCCACTCATAGATGTAACATTTTAATATAACATATATTACATTGTAGTTATATTGTAATTATATACCAAATAGCACATTGATGTATTGATAAGTCAGTGCTATCTTGGGATATAATGACAATATAACTACAATGTAATATATGTAATATTAAAAATGTTACATCTATGAGTGTGGGAAATTACAACTAACATATACGTTACATGTAACATGCTTGAGTATATAACATTAATATATATTGTGTTTGCTGGGCAGGGTATCTCTGAACTTAATGACAAACTTGATATAACAACTTTAGTATATGAAGAATCTAATAAATATATCTCCGAATCCAAATGATTTCGAAGTTATAGTACAATATATTAAAATTGTTTTTATAAGAAAAGAAATTGGTATTATTTGCAAAACAATTTTTCAAAAAGCTTGAAACAATTTATTAATTTGGGCTAAAAAATGTGTTGAAGTCGACAGAGTAATTTTTGAGCATCTTTTATAAACTTTTAAACAAAATAAAGAATGTTAAAAATAATATTTGTTTCAATTTATGTTTTCGTACAAAAGTAACTTTAATATCTATAACTTCAAAATTGTTCGAATTTGGATATATGTTTATTAAATATTTTTTACTTGTTATTTTTACATGTTAAAGCTATTGTACCAGATTTGGCATTTTTAGAGCCCTATATATGTATATATTATAAAATAATAATATCTATAGAATCAATTTTGCTCTCTCTGTATAATTATATTTTTGAAATACATCTAATAAAAATGAATGGCTAAAATCTTTAGTTAAATCTTTATCTTAGATAAATTTTTTAATATTATCGAAATTTTGTAATAATTCTTAATGTACTTAAAGATGTATGGGAGATGCAATCGGAGACAAAAGTATTAACGCTATTCATCTTATAGAAAATCGCTATGTTTAATATCTTAGCTTTCAGTTGTTTTTAGCGTTGACACAACACACAACCGAATGCTCAGAAATCGGAAAAAAACCAGAATTTCAACAAATTATTATTATTTTCTTCTAAATATTTTGGTGAATGTTAATGTAATTTTGCAACATTGTTCTTTAAAGTTCCAGATATACAATACATGTAAAAAATTAAAAATTCATAGCACTATTTTTTCGATATTTTTAACGTAATATAATCAATCAGAGTACGAATTTTCATAAGATTATATATAAAACTAGTGGACATTTAAATTGCAATAACTTTTAAATAAATTAGTGAATTAGAAATCAAATGTTAATAGTAGCTTTATTATCAAATTAGAAGCAATCTATAAAATTTTTATAAATTTTATACCATTTTTAAATGTCTCCCATACATCTGTAATACAAATATTCGTATGTTTCAGAATTTTTGTATGCAAACTTCAATGTGCAGAAGAAAACAAACAGACTGATGGCATAGTTGTACGAAGAGGAGGTGCCGAAACTCTTGTGTTGCAGTAATTTTGTGTTTATCGTGCATATTCATTATAATACAAATATTAGATTCAATAAATATTTTAAATGTAGAATAAAATAAAATATATATAAACATTAAAAATTATATTATAAATAATTAATATTCGTGTATTTTATTTATATATCTATATATTTATTCGTGTATTATATACTTTTTAATCGTAATTTGCGAGACAAGATTTCTCTCAAGAATCTAACAAAATTAGATTCAAGATCAAGAACTGACATCTTTTTAATATGACTTTGAATGCTGACCATTCAAGTTTACTGTAGTGACCTCTGGCAGAGCTCGGATACATGTTATTGTGTAAGTGTAAAGTGAATTGGAGAGGCTAGAGAGAGGAAAGTCAGTTGATTACCTCGAGGCAGTTATATCGTAGAGAGAGACACGCTTATATCATATGTGCATGAATAACGTGTTTTGTTCGTATTTAATTACATAATTAAAATCTATATAATTGAATTTAGTGTCAAATTACAAAAGACATATTTTCTTTAAAAAGACTCGGGCGGAGCATTTACAAAATTTATAAGGTACAATCATGGTAGTGAAAAATCAATGTTTCATCATTTTATTGATGACGTTATCGCTATTAATTGGTAAGTTTTCCGATACTTACTTGATCTTCCAAAAACATTTTACAAATTACACACATAAAATAAAATTTCTTAAGTAAAAAATATAATAAATGTTATTTTATATATATATATATATATATATATATATATATATATTAAAGATTATATATATATAATTTTTTATTATATACATATTCATATATAATATAATATATATAAATATTCATATTTAATATAATATATATAAATTTTTTATATATATATATGTATATAAAAAAAATTTATATATATTATATTATATTATATGAATATTTTAAATATACATTATATATTATATATTATTTATATATATATATATATATATATATATGAAAATATTAGTATGATTTGTACTTTTTTCGTTAGGTTCATGTGTGAGTAATAGATAATAATAGAAAACATACGTAAATAATGAATATAAATAATTAATGATTAGACTTTAATATATAGTTTATATATTATATATATTCAATAAATAATTATTTTTAATTATTTTAAAGTAGATAGATAATTCAATAATAATTAATTAACATAATTAATTTAATTAATATCAATTACAAAATTAATATTTATAAATTAATATAAATTAACATAAATTAATATAAATAATAGCAAAGAATAAAAAGTTAAACAAAAAATTAATTTTCTAAAGTCCAAATAACAAAAAGAGACATTTGTTATTTAGACTTCGCAACACAAACTTGAAATTTCGAGAAGAAGAACTTGTTAAAACGATAATCATGATTAAATGTCGCAAAACTTGAAATCTCAGACCAATCGTCTTACTTATCCATTTGTTCATCAGCGAAGAATCGTTAACTTTGTATTTTAATATTTGAGTTTTATGTATTGAAGAAGACTATAGTGCAGTCGAAACGTTTACGTTGTATATTGTTTCTCTAATGGAATGAGAATTTAATTATTAATAAATCTTTTATATCTTATGTAATTTTGCTCGTTTAGTTGGCCTACAATATTTATTTCTTTTAATTTCGTTAAACAAAAAATTATATTATTAAAAACATATAATGTACTATCCCAGCAAACACCGATATATAATTGTTACATTGCTATAATAAAACGGAATATAACAAGTAATATAACGTGTACGTTACATGTAACATCCATGTTAGTTGTAATTTCCCACTTATAGATGTAACGTTTTAATATAACATATATTACATTGTAGTTATATTGTAATTATATACCAAATAGCACATTGATGTATTGATAAGTCAGTGCTATCTTGGGATATAATGACAATATAACTACAATGTAATATATGTAATATTAAAAATGTTACATCTATGAGTGGGAAATTACAACTAACATATACGTTACATGTAACATGCTTAAGTATATAACATTTATATACTGTGTTTGCTTGGATAGCAGTGACTTTTATTATTATCTTAATATGATATCTGAAATGATCACTAACCTAATAAACATGATAAGCATTAAAAATATAAACCGCTCAAGATTTTATATAGAAGCATAATTTTACACACACACATTTTACATACACACACACTAATTTTGTATATCTATATGAACTTAGCACCCAACTTTTTAAAAATTAATTTTTAATATAGAAAATGATAGCATTTTGTTTGCAGTTTTTTGTAAATAACAATAATTTTATTTGTAGTTTTATAAATCCATAAAAAATTACCTTTTTAAAAAAAGTACATAATGGCTGAGTGCAAAGGTGTTCAGTCTGTCACCGTGAAAACTCGAGTTCAAATCGGTATCAACATTTTTTTTTTTAATAATATATTGAAATATATAAAAATTATTAAAAATACAATATATTTTTT
This sequence comes from Nylanderia fulva, assembly GCF_048542155.1. Taxonomy (NCBI): domain Eukaryota; kingdom Metazoa; phylum Arthropoda; class Insecta; order Hymenoptera; family Formicidae; genus Nylanderia; species Nylanderia fulva. The sequence continues at coordinate 332,281 of NW_028191079.1, forward strand.
TGTAAAGACAATTAACTAAAGAATTCTTAAAATATAGAAAATATTGGATTAATTTATTTACAGAATTATTTTGCATTTATATACAATGTGTGTTATATCCATACAAGCGCATGATATATTATTTAATATTCTAAGCGTTATCTTAGAATATTAAATATTCTAAAAATACGCCTAGAATATTGCTTAAATATTAAATAATATCATGCGCTTATAGGGATAGTTGTAAAATTATTGAAATATTTTTAATATTTAAAAATTTTTAAATTAATCGTCTTCAAAAGTATATTTTTAATCATTTTTATATATTCTAATGGGATAAAATTAATTATAAAGAAAAGAAAATATTATGGATGCCCATAGATTTGAACTCAAATTTTCAAGATGACAGAATGAATATCCTTGCATATAATGTGAGTTGTAGTATACAATACGATATGATTATTGGAAAAATGTTAGAAGCAAACTATCGCTATTTGTTTTATATATGCAGAGAAACAAAGGTACGATAGTTGGTTCTTGTTGACATTAATCTTACAGTAATCACTGATAATCATATCCGTGTGCTCAACGGATTAGTACAATATTTGTGTCTACATGGACGCTATAGACGCTACTACACACATGATAGAAGAGAGACAAAGACAGAATGCGATAATCTCTCCTTGTCACTTTTGTCAGCACAGTAGAACCAGTATGTCGACTCTCTATCGGCACCTTTGATCTTTCATTTCTGATTATCCGCCATGTTTTTGGGTGACCCAGTAGCGTATCAACTATTAAAGTGTCCCAGTTTTTATTGTATCTAGTTTAAGCACAAATTTATAAATAATAAGATTATTATTTATTGTTAAAAATTTTATATTCATATCTTAAATAAAATAATAATATAAAAAAGATAACTTTTGTAAACGTACATTTATTGCACATTAGACATTTACATGTGACACTGTGACCACAGTATTTCGTCTCTGAGCATCACACTGATCTTGCATCTGATTGGTTCCACCCAAAAACATGGCGGATTGACGCAAACCAGAAAAAAGGGTGGAGTGCACATACTAGGTCTGTTCTTTTCAGCTGAACTGGCTACACTAGTTCAGAGGTTGTCCTTTTTGCTCGACATTGAAAGATAACCTCTGAACTAGTGTACTCAGTTCAGCTGAAAAGAACAGACCTATTGATTCTACTGTGTTATCAGTATGTTACCACAGAAATTCCCCATAAGCTGCTCTTAAATATACCTGAGAGCGATCACCGGGATTCAGCAGCTCCATTAACTTAGCCGGTCAACTTCGACTTAAAAAAATTTTTTTTTAATCGTTTGTTGGTGATTGTTGGCCCAATTGCAACGTTTTTTGGTTTATATATATTTTTTTAATTAAAAAAGAAAAATTAGCATTAAGTTAGCCGGAAAAATCTTACTTTTAATTAAAGAACGGTCTAATCGATGCGTAATCGTTTGTTGATGATTGTTGGTCTAATTTTATCGTTTATTGGTTTATTATTAGTCTTAAAAACGAAAAATTATCACATTGAGGCCGCATTTACAGAAATCGAATATTATGATTTTGGTTTATTGCTTACGATTTAAGGCTTATTTCTATAAATGTAAAGCTAACAAGCTATGAATAGGCCTTAACATTGGCAGGAAATTGAAAATATTTATTTTCTTCTCTAATGTACGAAAGTATAATACGGATGTCATTGCCAGAATAATAGAAGAAAATAAAAGCCTAAAAGTCCTGAGACGAAAAATCTCCTCGGGAAAGAAAAACATTTGTAAACTGGAAGACAAACATGGGATTGTAAAAACAAATAGAGATGAGATTCTCCAAATTGTAGAGACATTCTATCGCAATCTTTATGAAAAGCAAGATGGAAACGTTGAGCCCACGCAAATACCGAGAAGTATGAATCAAGGCTCAGAGGACATCCCAGATATTACATCAGATGAAATAAGGCAAGTGCTTTCCGAGATGAAAAACAATAGAGCACCGGGGGAAGATGGGATTATCATCGAGTCCATTAAATATGGAGGAGACAAGTTATTGCGATGCACTGAGGAGTCTCTTCAATCGGTGCCTACATGAGGGAATAACACCATCCCAATGGAGTAATGCAAACATAGTACTCCTGTATAAAAAGGGAAATATAACCAATCTGGGAAACTATAGGTCCATTAGTCTGTTATCACAAGGATACAAGCTTTTTACAAGGATAATCACTAAAAGTCTAACTGCAAAGCTGGACCTTTATCAACCAAGAGAGCAAGCTGGTTTTAGGTCGAATTACAGTATAAATGATCATCTATTAGTATTAAAAAATTTAATCGAAAAAAGTATAGAATACAACAAATCCCTAGTGCTAATATTCGTGGACTACGAAAAGACTTTTGATACAGTCGACCAACATAAGATGTTAAAAGCACTAGCGGACTGTAGAATCGACTACCGATACACGAAGCTAATTGAGCATATATACGGAAATGCTACAGCTAGCGTTAGGCTCCAAGAAGAAACGAGAAAGTTTAAGATCAGAAGAGGCGTCAGACAGGACGACACGATTTCACCAAAACTGTTCACTATCTTGTTGGAGTACATGTGCAAACGTGTGGATTGGGAGGGTCTAGGAGTCAACATAAATGGCGAATTGCTAAATCACCTAAGATTCGCAGATGACCTGGTTATCATCACGGACCGACTGGATCATTCCATTTTGATGCTTGAGAGGTTGAATATGGCCTCAAAGGAGGTAGGCTTGAGGATAAACATATCCAAGACGCAGGTAATGACGAATCTGGTGTTTGGCGAAGGAATATATATAGATGGCGTACAGGTGGAGAAAACCGCATCCTATAAGTACTTGGGACACGATAAGAATAAATAGGGATTCAATCAAACCTGTGAACTGCCACGACGAATAGGTCTGACTTGGGTTGCCTTCGGGAAACTCCGGCACATACTCACATCGTGCGATTTACCGATTTGTTTGAAAAGGAGGGTTTTCAACCAGTGCGTCCTATCTGTGCTTATCTATGGCGCAGAAACTCTGACACTCACGAAAAAAGTGGCCCACAAAATTAGAGAAACGCAGCGAACAATGGAGCGAGCCATGCTGGGCCTCTCATGGCGAGATCATGTGCTCAATGCGGACTTGCGACGAAGAACGGGAGTAACTGATGCGTTGCACAGGATTACCAAATTAAAGTGGAGTTGGGCGGGACATATTGCGAGAACCACAGATGATCGGTGGACAAAGAAGATACTGGAATGGAGACCACGGGCTGATGCGTACCGAAGTAGGGGTCGTCCTCCAACTAGGTAGACAGACGATATGAAAAGGATTCAAACAAATTGGATACAGGCAGCACAGGACAGAGAATGCTGGAGGCTATTGAGGGAGGCCTATGTTCAGCAGTGGACGAGGCTGTGTATGATGATGATTTTCTTCTCTTATAGTAAGTTGAAATGATAAATTGCAAAATATGAGATATTTATTAGACAAAGAAAAAACTATTTATATCTTTTTGTAATCTTGAAGTTTTTAGATCTGTATTATATATCATCAATTTAATGCTAGTCAAAATATAAATTCAACATGAATAATTATAAGAAAAATAATATTAGTATAATTATTATGTATAAATCTGTCAAAGTATTCTTCTTGTAATTATTTATGCTAAATTTATATTTTGACTAGCATTGAATTGATGATATATATAATACAGATCTAAAACTGCAAGGATCCTTACTAAGTATATAATTATTATGTATAAATTTGTCCAAATATTTTTTTTATAATTATATTCATGCTGAATTTATATTTTGACTAGTGCATTGAATTGATGATATATAATACAGATCTAAAAACTTCAAGATTACAAAAAGATATAAATACAAGTTTATTCTTTGTCTAATAAATATCTCACATTTTGCAATTTATCATTTCAACTTACTATTAAAGAAAAAAATAAATATTTTCAATTTCCTGCCAATGTTAAGGCCTGTATTTATAGCTTGTTAGCCTTACATTTATAGAAATAAGCCTTAAATCGTAAGCAATAAACCAAAATCATAATATTCGATTTCTGTAGATGCGGCCTCAATGTGATAATTTTTTGTTTTTAAGACTAATAATAAATCAACAAACGATAAAATTAGACCAACAATCATCAACAAACGATTACGCATCGATTAGACCGTTTTTTAATTATGGTAAAGGTAAGATTTTTCCGGCTAACTTAATGCTAATTTTTCTTTTTTAATTAAAAAAAATATTATATATAAACCAACAAACGTTGCAATTGGGCCAACAATCATCAACAAGCGACCAACAAACAATTAAAAAAAAATTTTTAAGTCGAAGTTGACCGGCTAAGTTAATGAAGCTGGATTCAGCGGCCGCGTGTACTAGTGCGCTCTCTGACAAAGTGGACATAAACTACGTCGTGACGTTCGTTAAAAAGCACGGTAAATGGTTCGATTCCGTGATATGGTTCATGTCCGAACTATTCAGCTAAGAACTAGCTTGAGAACCGAACAGCTGAGTCAGACAGGGATCAACGATCTATCGCTCTGGCTTTGTCTCACCTCATCGATGCGTCTCGTGGATTCGTGCGGCCAAAGGCACGAGGTTTCGCCTTTCGCGCGTAGCGTTCGCGTAATTCGAGGCTTATAATTTTTATGGCGTTGACTTTGGGCAATATATCAAAAAATTATGTACATATCTTTTTACTTTGCTTTTTATTAAAATATTTTATTATTTATTTTCCAGCTCAAAAGTCATTATAATAGAGATGATTTACTAAATATTTGAGATAGAATAGAAATATTTTGCCAGTAAAGGGATAGGGCATAAAGATTACAATTAACTATTTTCAAGAAAAATTAATTTAAACAATACATGGCAATTTTTATATTCGGTTCGGTTAAATTGATTTTCACTTTCCGGGCGACTGCTCTTACCAAGTTATTTACTAACATCTACTAAAAGGCAAATGAAAAATATAGGATCGAAAGAGTCTGAATAGCTTAGTTGGTAAGAGCAGTCGCCCGGAAAGTGAAAGACGCGGGTTTGATTCCCGCTTCAGCGACTTTTCGGACCTATATTTTTCGCGCCTATTTCTCCATATGTAAGTTTCGAGATTAATTTATATATGGAACTTAATGATCTCAAACCAAGAGATACAGTTCCGAATAATTAATTTTTTATGCTTTGGCTCTGTTGGTCGATTTAAAAAAAAAAAAAAAAACATTTATAAAAAATTCAAATAACACTCTCTCTCTCTCCCCTCCCCCTTTCCCTCTCGCTCTCCCCCTCCTTCTTCCTCCCTCCCCCCTCTCTGTTTTCTTCTTCCAATGGAGAAGACGTGTCAAACATCGCTCTGTAAAAGTAATAACTTTTAAGTGATTAAATAAGGGAGAGTGGTAAAAAAGCAGTGAAGTAATAGTTGCATAGACCGGGAATAGACATGAGTGTTATCTAGCCGGAATATGCTGATTTGTGAGCGGGAGAGGTAGATTTCTTTTATGAGGCATCGAGATCTTGCGCGACACATAGACATTAAAGGTCGACATAAAAGTGCTGACGTGAGAATTTGGACAGGTAACTGATCGCCTATGTTATTAACAGTTTCGGCCGGTAATTATCGATATGGACGATAAATATAAAGAGTATTGATGCTCGGTATGTAAGAAAACAATAAAAAATCAAGTTGTAACATGTAAGTCGTGTGTTGAACATTTTACCATTCAGAATGTGCATATAAACATAATATTTATGATAAAAATCACGAGCCGGTGTCGTGTCTTGGCCCATTTGAGAAATTTACAATTAAAAGTGAAACAGTAATAAGAAAGGCATCAACCGTGGCGGGGAGTAGCAGGAACAGACTAGGATTTACAGGATCTACGGGTTCGCTTAAGACATCAAGCAGTGGAAATAGAACATCAGGAGTGAGCGGATCAACGAGTATTGACGTAAAAATAGATTGTGAAAACTGTGAAAGAAATAAAAGAAACAGTATGTAAGGAAGAAATTAAAATGATGGTCAAGGAAATAGTTCGAGAAGAAATTGGAAGTATTAAACACGAACTGGAAGACTTGAGAAGAATGATACAAGAAGGAGCGTGTGAACCGGCAGAAAGAACTCAGAGAAGTTATAGTAAAGCAATTAAAGAGAGAAAAAAGAAAATATTATAATTGTCAAACCCTAGGTGCAACAGAACAGTAAAGCAACAAAAAACTGATAAAAAAAAAGGTAGATATCAAGAATATGGCTATGGAAATAACAAAGGTAAGAAAAAAAAATAAGGGAACAATGATTCTCGGCTGTAAGACTGAAGAAGATATGGAAAAATTAAATGCGACAGTATAAGCCAAGGGCGAGAATTTTGAAATTATTGACAAATAATACTAGGGAAGTGTCATACGGCGATTTTCCTGAAACTTGACATACAAGCAGTACATGGAAAATTATTGGACACGTATTTTGTTATATCGGTCCGATCGCCGTTTACAGAGTAGAAATCACCCTTATCGAGTCGAAAGTGCAAAAAAATGCGACCGCCATATTGGATCCGCCATTTTGAATTCTTAAAAACGGACTTCAGATTCGTTATCAGCGACCCCAAAAATTCTTAGTTACCTGATTTCGCAACAATCGTAATAATAATTCATAAAATAGTTGAACCTCCCCCCAATATCGATATCGACACGTGTGTTATATTGCATTTACATTGTTCAGTGGCAAATTATAACTAACAGTTATATAATTGTTACTTAGTGTTTGCTGAGAAAGATAGAATGACACTTTAGCATGTCAAAGTGTGGTTTCCGAACGCAGCCATTGCAAAAGCTAAATATCAATTGCGATAAATCTTAATTCATAAGAAAATATATAGATAGATGTGTAAATATAAGAGGAAGAATGCACACGCGCGAGATTATAATTGAATCGAACAAATACAATTTATTTTTACAGCTCAAGAATAAACTCACATATGACTAAAAAAAATCATTTATACTTTATAGATTTTGAATTTTTAGATATCTTCAATAAATTTTTCTATGACAATGAAGCATCACATTCAATTACATAAAAAACTAAAAAACTTTAAATAAAAAAACTTGTAAAACTTAAAAAATTTTTTAAAATTTTACATAATTATAAAATAAACTTATAAAATAAAGTTTAAATAGGTTTATTTTATTATATATATATATACATATATATTTATACTTTATAGATTTTGAACTTTTAGATATCTCCAATAAATTTTTTTATGACAATGAAGCATCACATTTAATTACATAAAAAACTTGTAAAACTTAAAAAATTTTTTAAAATTTTACATTATTATAAAATAAACTTATAAAATAAAGTTTAAATAGGTTCATTTTATTATATATATATATATATATATATATATTTTTTTTTATTTATTTTAAATAAAAAATAAATAAAATAAAATAAACCTATTTAAACTTTATTTTATAAGTTTATTTTATAATAATGTAAAATTTTATATATATATATATATATATATATATATATATATAATAAAATAAACCTATTTAAACTTTATTTTATAAGTTTATTTTATAATAATGTAAAATTTTAAAAAATTTTTAAGTTTTACAAGTTTTTTATGTAATTGAATGTGATGCTTCATTGTCATAAAAAAATTTATTGGAGATATCTAAAAGTTCAAAATCTATAAAGTATAAATGATTTTTTTTAGTCATATGTGAGTTTATTCTTGAGCTGTAAAAATAAAGTGTATTTGTTTGTTATATATATATATATATATATATATATATATAAAAATTAATTAATGAAAGGCTCGTATGAATTAAACAAAATTAAACAATCATATATAGTAGGCCAACTAAACGAGCAAATAAATAAGATGTAAAAAATTTTTTTATTAATAGTTAAATCATTAAATTAACATTCCGTTACAGAATCGATATAAATTGTAAACGTTTCGACTGCACTACAGTCTTTATCAATACATAAAAATTAAATATTAAAATATAAAGTTAGATGTTAAAAATACAAAGTTAGTTAAATATTAAAATATAAAATTGAAACGATTCTTCGCTGTTGACCAATAGATATGCAAGGCGATTGGTCTGAGATGCCAAGTTATGCGACATTTGAGCATGCTACGGATATAATACGCGAATTAAATCAATGTCAGAAAATATTAAAAAATCTTTCAACTTACATTATCGTTTTAACAAGTCCTTTTCCCCGATATTTCAAGTGTGTGTTGCGAAGTCTGAATACCAAATGTCAAAATAGAGAGCGTGATGTATTTATTTATTATCAATGTTTTTTCTAAATTATGATTCAGCAAATTTTTTAAGTATGTCAAAATAACTACTGTCTAACAATTCGGTGTCTGTATTTAAATTAATTCCATTTTTCTGTTCTTTAATGTGGATCATTTCAGATATTAGTCTTTTTTGGTAATTCTTTTCATGATCCATAATTTTAATATTGTCCCAGTCAAATGTATGTTGTTCGTTTAGAATGTGTTCCGTGATAACCGAATGTCTAGCAGAGTCTAATTTAATATTATTTTTATGTTCTTTAAGTCTCGTTCCTAACTGTCTTTTTGTCTGTCCGACATATGTGGCGTCACAATCGTTGCAATTCAATTTGTAAATAACGTTAGAATTCGTGGGGCAATTATTTTTGTCCTTTTGAACTCTTATGAAGTCATTTAATTTTTTAATGCAACGATATCCTACCACTACGTCAGGTCTTCTTATTGCTGAAGCAACTTTCTCAGATATTGGTTCTATATATGGTATGACAAAATATTTAATGTTAGTATTAGTATTATTAGTATCTGTTATATTGTTATTATTAGGCTTGTTAAATTTCTTAGTTGAGAGATTTTTTAATCTGCGTTTTATTTCTGTGAAAATTAGATCAAGAGGATAACCGTTAGATAGCAAAATGTTAATAGCTTTCTCTATATTTTTTTTGTGAAATTGCGGATGTGATAGTAATAAAGCTCTATCTACCAAGTTATAAATTGTTCCTATTTTATGACAAGTCGGATGATTTGAAAAAAATGAAAGTAATCTACCTGAGAATGTCTTTTTGTGATACCAATCTAAATAAATTTTGTTATCTATTACTTTGATCATTATGTCTAAAAAGCTTATACAACGATTATCCTCCTTTTCCAATGTAAATTGTAGTCTATCGTTATAATTGTTGAATTCGTTCAAAACATATGTAATATTGTCAGCGGAAGTGCATAAAATAATGTCGTCTACATAACAGAAATAGAAAGTCATTTCGCAATTTAAATTACTAATTACCAATGTTTCCAAGTCTTGCATGACTATATCGGCAATGATCGGAGAAAGTGGGGAACCCATAGGAGTCCCATAAATTTGTTTGTAAGTTATGTTATTAAAAGTGAAAAATGTAGAAGTTAATATAAATTTTATCATACCTATGAATTCATTTTTGGGAATCTTTGTGTGTGACTCTATAAAATGCCATCTATTATTGATGCCGTTTAATGCAAGATCTACGGAAACATTAGTAAATAATGAAACAACGTCCAATGAAGCTATTATGTCGGTATCTTGTATTGTTTTCCCTGATAGAATGTTGCATATATCAAAACTGTTATTTACAAAACTGTCCGCTCTAGGAAGGCTATCTTTTAAAATTTTTTGAAAGAAAGAAGCAATATTATATAGAGAAGTATTTATTGAGGAAACTATTAATCTAAAAGGAATATTTTCCTTGTGGATCTTGGGGAGCCCATAAGCTTTAGGAAGAAGAGAGTCGCTTGAAAATAAATAATAATATTCTTTTTTGTTGATGTCATTAACAAATTGGTACTCTGGAATTACGAGCAATTATTTTTCATTGTACGGGCTAGTATGAATTTCAAATCAAATCTCTATAAACGACTATTATATTTTGTGCACTAAGAATAACATATCGCACTTATTTTCTAGAATCAAATTGTAATCAGTTTTACTTATATGTATGTATGTTCAATGTGAACTTGCACCTTGAATAAAATATCACAGTTACTTTTCATGGTAATATATTATTACTAAATTTAGATAATATACACTTTACGTATGTTCACTTTGAACTGGCACCTTGAATAACATATCAGTTACTTTTCGTGATAATTTATTATTAGATCGTTTAAATTTTGAAAGGTTTAAATTTTTGAGTATCTTCTTTTGAACATGGCCTGACCTTTTCATTTTTATGATTTTTTTAGGATATCAGTTACTTTTTAAAGTACAGATATATAGAGCAGCTTTATAGTAATTCAAGTATCACAAATATATGTATTTTCGATTCTTATCACATAACTTTGTATAAGTAACAATTTATGCAATACAGTTCAAAATAATTGAAATATATGGTATATATGTACATATATAAAATATATAATTATATTATAGTATACATATATGTTTTTTATTTAATCTTATATGTAAATGTTTGTATAATTGTAATAACTTTTAACGATACATTGCACATTTATTTCAATTGCAACAGAATGAATTTATATTCTTGTATGAATATTGAAAATAAAGAATGAGCCCCTCCATCGCCCATTCTCGTGAGAACGCAACCATATATTTTTCTTTGTCTCTCCGATTTTAACACGACATACATATTTCTGTCTGATAACTTTTTTCTTGATGATACTTTTTGAAATGTCATGAAGCCTAGGTCAAATTAGAAACTTATTGCACTCGTTTTAACGCAGCGCTTACAGCAGCTTTTATAAAGCGCCAGAGCAGCCGATATTTTATTTTGGCGCTTACGGCAACTTTTATACAGCGCTAGAACAGTTGATGTTTTAATGTAGCGTTTACGGCAGCCTTTATACAGCGCCAGAGCAGCCTATGTTTTATTTTGGCGCTTACGGCAGCCTTTATACAGCGCCAGAGCAGCCGATGTTTCATTTCGGCGCTTACGGCAGCCTTTATACAGCGCCATTATTTAATCTGTTCTAAGAACAATATGTATGCCCCTTGTGCTCCTTTGGGCCATTTTTTCTTGAACACTTCCATATCATTAGAGTAATACCATTCCGATTTTGTGTCAGCTCTCAACATACACGTGTAGTGACCACGATTCATTTCTTCACCTTCGTGAAATATAGCGCTTATTACCTTGTACTTTTTTTCATTAATCGTGATATTACTCGTCGGCACGGCGTTAATCCAATTGTTGATAATTTTTTTAGAAGCACCGTTTACAAAAGTATATAAATTGAGCTGTATTACTACGACGGATAAAGTTGATTCGATTACGGTTTTTCTTTTCAACACGGTACCCTTACATTCGTTACAATTGCCGTTTATTGTTTCCCATTTAGAAAATTCTACATTAATCAAACTTTGTAGAGTGACACCTTTTTTCCTTTTTAATGTCGAATGTATAGGTAATATTAGCAAACTACTGCTTTCCAGCTTAGTTACATTGTAATTACATTTGACATTCGAGCAACATGTTACGTGCTTTAATTCGAGTTCTAATACATCATTGATATTGGAATACGTCGACATTAGAGCCGTAAAAAATTCCGAAACATCTTGTTGTGTTCGTTCTTCGAAGCGTTTTCCGACAGATCTTCTAACCGCTTGAATGTTGCAATATTTACGTTCACCATACGCGCAGATAGCATCAGTCAATGCATTCGATGCTTTATTTTTCAGTATTTGTTGCCTAATATGTACGCAATGAAACGCACATTGTAATATTACATTAGCGTAACACGAAACAGCATCGTTATTGCAAAGGCCATATATTTTCCACGTAACTATACTTTCTGGTTCCTCACAATCATAATTCTGCATATCATCAATGATATTAGGGATAGCCCATCAACGATCGTACATTTTCACAACCTTTTTCTCAGACGGATTGATTTGTGGCAGTTCAGATTTGAATATAGATCTCAGTCGATTATATTCTACAATGGTTCTCGAGTTTGCTTTAACTGATGCTGGATTGAAATTTATCAAATGTAGGCCTTCCAATTTACTTACTCGTGACAAACCTACATAGGCTTGACCATCACTGAATACAGTCGTTCCTAAATCCATCATTGCATTGTTACATGTAATTCCTTGACTTTTGTGTATAGTTATTCCATAACTGAGAGACAATGGAAATTGTTTCCGATGTACCACTAATTTGTGGAATACTTCAAATTTAATATCTACTTTCGTTATTGCGATTTCTTTGTTATCCGAAATAACTATTTTGATGGTATCAATACAATTGCCGTCAGCAGAGCGATTAACTGCAACTACATTGCCTATCGTTCCATTGACAAGTCCCAAAGTTACGTCAATGTTTCGTCGAATCATCACTTTAGCGCCAATTTTAATCGCTATTACTCTTTCAATGCCAGCTGTTTCAGATACTTTATCATCTTTGTCTTCCAAAATTTTATGCACCTTTTTTTTCATTGCTGGAGCACAGTCGACATCATCTTCTGCTATCAGTAGAATTTCATCGCTGTCGATTTTATCGAGCATTGCTGTGTTCAAAACCTTGCACAAATAACACGTGGGCAATAAACAAATTGTATCAATCGGTAATTGATTTATATAAGTGCAAAGTTCATTCAATCTTTCGTCGCAACTACTTTCTTTAAAATTGATTCTTCTAGACTGAAGAACATTGATGTCAGAATCCGTTACTAAACCTATTCGTATTCTAGAAAGTATATCACGATATGTATTGTCGCATCTTTGTCGCATATTAATCAAAAGTTCGTCGTACTCGAACAATCTCCACAAATCACATCCACCCATAGTACTTAAATACTTCTGAATCTCTGATCGAGACATTTTAACAAACGAAAATTGTCCTTTTACAGGAGGAAGCTGCAACAAGTCCCCAAACAGGAGAATGTGTTTTCTGCCACAGAAACCATCATCTGTATCTGTCGTATCAAAGATTTCACATAATCGTAGATTGATAAACATAAGTGTCACATTTGAAATCATGGATACTTCATCGATTATAAATAATTCGACATTCTTTAATTTGTCTCTCAAAGTTTTCAAGACCATGTCTGACAATTGCGTATATTTTGGTGTAGATTCATGACTAACGGGTAGTTGAAACATTCTATGGATTGTCAAGCCATCGATATTGAATGCTGCGATACCCGTGGGAGCAGATATGGCAGTCGTTTTTTCCAAATTTATTCTGATCCAATGTTTAATCGTTTCAATTAGAAAACTTTTCCCTGTATCACCCTCGCCATTTACGTACAGTCGCAGAATCTGATTCTTATCTTGTAAAACTTGGCATACTCCATCAAAGACTCTTTTCTGGTCTTCGTTCAATTGTGACATCATTTGCGATAAATCAATCGGGTCGTCAATCTTACCAAAATCTTCCAGATCTTTCATCGCGTCGTCAGTTTCTATCGGATTACAATCCAGTTCATCGTCATCGGATTTGTCTCTGTCTTCTGTTTTCAGATCATTTTCGCGCTTCTCGATTAATTCAGCAACGTTCTCAAAAGCTTTCTGTATTTCTTCGAGCCTTTCGTGATATTTTATTACTTTCGTTAAAACAGACTCTGAATTCTTAAAGGCATCCGTGTAAGTCTCGAATGTACCTTTGAGTTCACTCAAATCTCTCCATGGTTTGAACAGAAGAAGCAGCGAGTAAAAGTATTTTTCGGGCTCAGTTTTTATATTAAATCGATAATGGTTAATTAAATAACCCTTTTTTTGTTTTTTTAAAAATAAACCCGATGCCAGTTTGTAACACTTGACTTTGTCATTATTTGGCATCTGTTTCGTAATTTCCCAGAATCTGGCAAAATCGTACAAATTCAATGATTCTAATTCCTGAGGTCTATTTGGATAGTAATTATCGATGAGTGACGAACAGTAAATATTCGTAGAATTTTCATCGAGAGCTTTAATTTCATTAAATGTTTTAACTTTTCTATTTCTCACCTCATTAACATCGATCCATTTGACCATGGTATCATTATCCATGGTATCATTATCCATACCGTACAAGGGATTCCCTAATAGTGTGTCCGCAGCTTCTAAAGCACCGCATTCTCTGTTATTTAATGAACGCATTGCAAAATTCCACAGTTTCGATGCCAAGGACTTATTCGAATCTATCACTTCAAAGTCTGTATTGCATTTTTCCGACTTGTGTATTTTGTTAAATATGAGTTTAAAAACTCTGATTTTTCTCCAATAAATTGTATGTCCATATTTCCCTCCCAGGCTAATTTGATAGCCGGATTATAATCGTTTATAAACCTTTTTGACTCCTTGCGAGGAAGATCGTACAATCTGCTCTTACTGCGTAAATTTTTTCTACCGACTATCAAAGTGATAACGTCTCTTAAAACGAAATTCTCAGTAACTGGCCGAGGAAAATCGAACCGACATTTTCTGTATATATTAGTTTCCGTTTTTTTCGTACGCATGCAATACGAGTTATGTTTATGATTCTGATCACTTATTACCGTATCGTACAACGTTGGCGAAACATTTTCATCTGGAATTTCACACGTTACGTATTTTCGAATAAACGTAGCAACTTCTTCATCCGGCGATTTTCCTAATACTGGAGCATCTTTTATCCAAATCATACAATGCATGTGCTGAATACCTCTACTTTGATATTCCAGTCGCCAGAAGTAATGAATAACCTTTCCTATTGGATTATCGGACGAACAAATAAAATCAATCATGGCTTTGAATTTTATGCACATGAATCTAGAAGTACTTACAGGATCGTATGCGACTAGTTCGCTGATGCCTAACTTCTCTTTATCGGGATTCATATCTCGTAAATATTCACCCAAATCGGACCATTTCCATTCACTAGGACTCAAAGTCAAAAACCACGTCGCTGGACCGTAATGCAAAGTCATGCATTTTACATTATTGGACGGTTGTCGCCAAAATTGATCCGTATTTCCCAATTTTGCGAAAATACTCATTAAATTCGATTCGTAACCTTTCAATTCGTTCAAGTATCTACCAGCAGTGTATCTCTCTCGTGGGTTAGTAACCATCATCGTATAATAGATACCACTTTTCAACTGTCGGTAGTTAGCATCATTGAGGAGGAAAAACAGATACTGCAGATTCAACCTGAATCTACTATGTTTCGACATCAATCGTGTTTTAATAAATAAATATTCCGGCAATGCAAAGTTTCTATCTTCTCGTTGTCCATTGACACCATCAGGATATAAATCAGGGAAACACATGACATCCAGATATTTATAACGATTATCCATTGGAAAATCTTCAATTTTCATCATTTGATAAAGCTTCAATGCAGATTCGTTATCGATTCTTTTCGCGTGTATTGGGTATATTGTATACTGATCGTTAATATCCGAATCTTCAGTGATTTGTGTGAGGAAAGCCCTACGTTTTAAAACGATTTGATCATTATTATTTTTGTTTTCCTGTACATTGTACAAATTCAATGCTGGTAATTTCTCAACCACCTCATTTATTTCGTCATTGTCGCTTTCGTCATCGACAATCCGATATTCTGTTTCCTGCAACTTATCATTTAATAGATCATCAGATGACGCCGGAAGACGAATTTTCGAGTAATGAGGATTATTTTCTTTCAACCATTGTAAAGCCTTATACACTTTATTAATATCTACCAAATTTTCCCAAACCACTTTAGATTTTTTGGGTATATCTCGAACGAGAATGTGCAACTCGTGATTCAAATTTATAGGATCTTCCGGAGGACATACCTTATCCAATGTTTCTTGTAAAGGTAGAGGCAAATGAAATGTTCTGCCTTTAACTTTGCGGATCATTTGTCTATGCGGTATATGTTTGTTCGAAACATTGCCCATCAATTGCACTACTTGAAAGCTGCTCATTCTCTTGATTAACATTTTTTTGTAATCATTGAAATCTGACAAAACATCTGGTAATGGTTTTACCGCAAGATTATTCAAAATGCAAGTAGAAGGCAACACGCCTTTTTGAAATTTACCCAAACAAAGCTTACAAACGAATTCAGTATTATTACTGTGTTCTGTTACGTTTGCTATCAGATCTTTCCAAAAAGGTCCGTCTATTGTTTTCCTCAGCTTCTCGAGCTTAGAAGCGTCTCTTCTCAAGCATAATTTTTCGCAAAAGATGCAAGGGATACGTGGTAAATCCAACAATCGCTTTTTCATGACTTTAAATGCTTCGTAATTTTGCAAGAAAATCTTTTCCTTGTCCAAACAAACATCAGTTACATTTTTTGGATAAAATCTTGCTTTATTCTTAAAATCATTGGAAATTTCAACTAATTTATCCATATTGATGAATCTCAAAGATGAAAACAGTTGACAAAACTTATTATAATTGTCGATCAATTTGTAAACATTTCTTCGAATATTCCTCACGAAAGGAAAATGAGGTGATAAAGTGTTTATCGTTGCAATGTATGACTTGCAAAGATTCGGATTTGTATAGCATTCCGGAGGATGTCCTAATCTGCTACTCGTACGTGAAACGGAAAAATTTTTTAGCTGCGCCATGTATTTAACATTCATTATCTTTTTCAAAGTACCTTCTTCAAACAGTTCCAAAACTTTTACAAACTTTTCCATGAAAGTATCATTTATGTGGCATTTGTTCTCATCACAATGCCACATTTTTAACTTTTTACCATTGTTATCTATTAACGGCAAAACATTTATTACTCCGTGAGGAGAGGATTGTCTCATTATAAGTGGTTGCTCAAACTTTTTCCTTTGCTCGTAAGCAGTTTCATAAAAGTACGCTTCGGAAGACGAAGTATGTTTAGATAAGCCACAACGAACAATTATTTTTCATTGTACAGGCTAGTATGAATTTCAAATCAAATCTCTATAAACGACTATTATATTTTGTGCACTAAGAATAACATATCGCACTTATTTTCTAGAATCAAATTGTAATCAGTTTTACTTATATGTATGTATGTTCAATGTGAACTTGCACCTTGAATAAAATATCATTTACTTTTCATGGAAATACATTATTACTAAATTTAGATAATATACACTTTACGTATGTTCACTTTGAACTGGCACCTTGAATAACATATCAGTTACTTTTCGTGATAATTTATTATTAGATCGTTTAAATTTTAAAGGTTTAAATTTTTGAGGACCTTCTTTTGAACATGGCTTGACCTTTTCATTTTTATGATTTTTTGGAGATAGGGTGAGAGAGGACGAATGAGGGTAAGAGAAGACGAGATAGGCAAAAGAGGGTGAAAGAGAACGTAAGAGGGTGAGAAAGGACGTACGAGGGTAAAAGAGGTGAGAGAGAGTGAGAGAGGACGAAAGAGGGTGAGATAGGACGAAAGAGGGTGAAAGAGGGCGAAAGAGGATAAAAGAGGACGAAAGAGGGTGAAAGAGGATGAAAGAGGGTGAAAGAGGGTGAAAGAGAACAACAGAGGGTGAGAGAGAACGAAAAAATTGAAAAAATAGGACGAAAGAGGGTGGGAGTGGGGTGGGGGCGGGGGGACGGGATGTGGGAGGGAAAGGGGTGGGTGGAAGTTGAGGGAGGTGTGAGTGAAAGGTGAGAAGAGATTTATATATATATTATATATATATATAATCTTGATGACGTCAGCGGACGCGGACAGAGAAGAAGAAGAAGAAGACGACGTTACTTCATTTTTCATGAATAACGTCACTTTTTGACCGCTTGTATCTCCAGAACGGCTTGACCGATTTTATTCCTTCTTGACTCAAATTACTCGTGGCGATGCCGCCTTTTAGGTTATATTACGTGCAATTCAAAATTTTTTATATTTTAGTAGTTCTACACCCCCAAAAAATGGACTTTGATGGTGCAGGATAAGGAGACTTGTAGTGTCTTTTAAGGTCTTTTAGGGTTTGAACATGGCCGGAGACACTACCGCGTCTCCAAATATATATATATATATATATATATATATATATATATATATATAATTATTTCACTTTGAATTAACTTTTTTTATTTTAATATATGTATATATATATATATATATATATATATATTATAATATATTTATCACAATATATAATTTTAAAATATATATTCAAAGTTTATTCCGGGTTCCCTTAGGATTTCCGGGGCGTTTTTAAGGGTGCGCCAAACCCTTTACAACCTTCTTTCTCTCTTCTCTCCATACAATTCTATGCAATACAATTTTGTTTCTATACAAATATATCCTTTTCTCTCTTTTTCTTGCCTCTTTCCTTCCTTTTTCCGTTTCTGGACTTCCATCGACAGTTAGACTCTTCTCATCCTCCCTCTTTTTGTCCTCTCCTCTCCCGTGTTCCTCCTTTTCCATTTCCTTTTTCCAGCTTTCTCTGTTTCTGTCCCAGTCTTCCACCCTCTTTGTCCTGTCCCTCTCATCTACCTTTAACCCATGCAAAACCACCCTTCTCCCTATTCCCTTTCCTCCTCTCTTCTAATCTTTTCCTTGCTCTTCCTGTCATTTCCTTTCCCCCTCACCTTCCCCATTACATACATAATATATTCCTCTTCTCCTTTCTCCCCTGGTCATTCACAAATTTACAAAAAATCACATTAGTACTAGTAAATACTAGTACTAAGAAATTTATATAGTACTAATAAATAAATAAAAAATAGAAATCAGTGCTTGAGATACAATTAGTGTTAGATTGTCTTATTCCTTGCTTCAAGGGTTTTGGATCCCTTAATCTTTACGGTGCATTCTGTAGCCACGATTTGACTGCTTTGAGGCTATCAGAGGATTGGCTGCCTTCAAACTTACGCAAAAGTGTTGCTGCAAAAATTTAGGAAAGATATTTGAAGTATGTAAAATAGATACTATATAAAATCCAAGAGTTTAGCAAGAGATGTTGGCTTATCTTCAATAATATTCCATAAGCGAGTTTTTTGGAAACCTAATTTTTGTTGGCCATCAAAATTAAAGTTCGAAGCTAAACCATTGGTCATAACTTTAGTCGATAAGACATTGTAGCATTATATTTTTTAGCTGGAACGGGAAAAGCATCCAGGTAGTCAGTCTGCAAATAAAAACAGAAATTATTAGTAAAACAAAATGGACCTAATAAAGTTGCTACAGATTACAATAAATCACATTAAGGCGTTCATTCAGTTATTTACCGTTGCACTTTGATTGACACCCTGCTCCAAAAATTTTTCAAATACGTCAAAGTCATCTAATGTTTTCAAAGGCAAGGGCGGCATTCCTTGTGGCCTTGTAATTCTTTTTTCATGAAGCACCAGGATCCTACATAATTTGGCAATGCTCATAAGTGCAACATCCATCTTGCTACTGAAATTATTTATCATTTGTTGATCATAACAATGTCTTTTTCTTGATAAACCGATGACACTACTATTGGGAACAAAACACAACGAGAGAAAATTCACAAAAAACAACTCTTAATATTTTCTCTTTCCTGGGATCACGCAAGCACACAAAAGAACAACAATGCATATAATACAATTCCATTATATTATCATGTGCATTGTTCTTTAGTTTGTGTGTGTATGTGTGACTCTAGAAAAAAGGAAATAGTAAGCAAAAGCTCAGAAATGCACAACTATTTTTGTTGAGAGAAACGCTAGATCCGGCACTGGCGACGTCAAAATATCTCGAGGTGGATAGGAAAGTGATTTGAGGAGAACTCTGTCGTACTAATCGATTTATTCTGATCGAACGCTGAGAGACGACTGCTGCCGTCGGCGAACGGCAGTTCGTGAATTTTGACAAACAAGTATAAAGAAGGGGAACAGTTTCGACAGATTTATAATATCTAGAGTACAGAAATATAAAGGAGAAAATACATATAAATATATAGAAGACATAGGTGTCCTTTGTAATGTAAACGCGAAAACAACAAAAAAGCGCGCAAATAAGTACGCGGAGACCGGTATCTATAGAAATTAGCGCGATCACATTTACCGAGAATATTTGCTTAAAATTCGACCTTTCATAACGACCGTTCTCGAGAGATTTAGGAAGATTTATATTTTCTTAAACTCAATGACAAATATTATTAAATTCGACGATACAGATTTCAAAATACAATATTAAATTAAATCGGATCTAATTATACTTATAATGATTTGTCCGAACAATTTTAAAGAAAATATTTTACTATTGAGGTCTCTTTGCTCTGTGCATATTACGTGACTGATTACGCTCCGGAGCTCTTGAAAATCAGAACTGTCATGAGACAATGCAGGAATAGATGATTCAGTAGCTGTACAGTTTAGAGCTAATGAGCCTGATAACTTTCAGCAGAACTTTGATAACTTTCAGCATTCTTTTGTGTAATAGTGTATATAATAATAATAATCTAGATAAACATTCAAATTTTAGAAAATTTATTAGTCAACATATGCAATTAGAAATAAAATATCTTTTCGAAATATTTTAAGATGAAGAAGTATCCTTTTTTTTTTTTTTTGTGACGCTGGGGAAACCGTCATGGTACCACACACCCCCGGGTAGGGGTGCGGGTTATGTGGGACTCCTTGTTCCCCTTGGTCGAGCCACGAATGGTTCGACCAGGGGGCCCAAGACCTACCTCACTAAAACCCCAGCGGGTGTCCACCTCGGGCGTTGGATAGGGGACGGCGAGGATGCTGGAATCCCATGCCGTCTCGCCGCCCCCCCCGCCAAGCCATCTCCGGGGAGCTGCCTTAGCCTTGCGGCCAAGACCCCTCCCCGACCGCGCAGTCAATGACTGCGCGGTTTCGTCCCGGTTGCGGCGCAGGGCGACACCGACCCCACGCCGCGCCCTCCCAAAGGGTTTGGGGGGCGGGGCCATGGCTCGAGAACTCCCGCTCGAGCCATCGCCCCCCGCCCCCCCGGTGGTCGCGACCCCCGGACCCCCTAGAGGGTGACCCGGTTCGGCGTTCCACCAGGAGAGCCCTCACCAGAGGGCTCCTCTCTGAAGGAGAGGAACCCCCTTCCGTGGACGGCGTTGCCCTCCCGCCGGTGCCTCATGGCTCCCGGCGAGAGGGCCTCGCGCGTCACGTCCTCACAGAGGGGGACCCAGGCGCCCCGGCCGGACAGACAGCGTCTGCCCGCCGGGGGACACATGGCCCTCCCTCGGCCCCCCCAGCCGCGGCCCCCCCGCTCCTTTAAGAGCCAGGAATCGGCCGCGGCCGGAGGGGTTTGCCCTAGCCGGATGAAGAAGTGTCCTACCCGATAGAGCTTTCATCCTGAAACATATTTTCAGACAAATCTTCATTTATTAACGACTCCTCAATTTCTAATAACTTGGTCTTAATTGGGTATGATTCCTCTACATCTAAACGGTTCCGCAATTCATTAGAATTACTTTGCGAGATGAAAGAAGAATCTACATCAATAATATAAATATATTTTAAATCGGCTAATAGAGCCAAAGCACGAAAAATTCATTCTTTGGAACTGTATCTCTTGGTTTGAGATTACTAAGTTCCATATTTTTCTTTATATTTTTCTCGCCTATTTCTCCATGTGTAAGTTCGAGATTAATTTATATATAGAACTTAGTAATCTCAAATCAAGAGATACAGTTCCGAAGAATTAATTTTTTGCGCTTTGGCTCTATTGGCCGACTTAAAATATCATATTTATATTATTAATATTGAGAGCCGATAAAAAATATTTCTTATCTACATCAATAGCTTTGTTCTTTTTAGATTTCGCGCGCAATGCCTCTAGCTTTGTCAAGAGTCTTTCTTTGCTGGACATAGTTGTATTATCTTCCATTGCTCTCTTTTGGACACTTTCTTTGCATGCCACTGAAGGTTTCATAATTTCAGTAAACTTTGTGCTTGATGAATCAACAAAGGAGAATGCCCAAAAAGTGCAATTTTTTGATCTCGAGCGGAAAGTAAAATTCGAGTTGTTTTAGGTCTCATACATCTAGAATAATGTAAAAACCATAGTGGTTTTTCCTAGAAATGCAAGGAACAATTAAATATCGTCATATGTTTAGAGAAAATCATGTAAATCGAATATCTCGCAATAAATCGACATTGCTTGATGTTTCAGTCGAATATTTTGGTAAATATTTTGGTAACACCAACTTTTCAAGATTATTTAGATCGATTTTAGATCGAAAGAATATTCAAAGTCAAATCAATGGCACAATCTTATCTTTCCCTCGAAACCCTACAACTTTTGTTTGAAACATTTTTTCGTATCTCAAATCGTTTCCAAGATAAAGAGCCCGGGTCGGACGTTAGACACCCTGTATATACATAAATTATTAAATTTATTATTGACTGACATTAAAATCGATCTAAATAATCTTGAAAAGTTGGTGTTACCAAAATATTGACCAAAATATTTGACTCAAACATCAAGCAATCTCGATTTATTGTGAGATATTGATTCACATGATTTTCTCTAAACATATGATGATATTTAAATGTTTCCTGCATTTCTAGGAAAAACCACTATAGTTTTTACATTATTCTAGATGATGAGACCTAAAACAACTCGAATTTCACTTTCCGCTCGAGGTAAAAAAATTGCACTTTTTGGCATCCACCTTTTTCCCAGCTTGGATTGAATTGGCAGATTTTCTATCACATATAAGAAAATGCAAAACAGAAACAAAATTATTTATAATAAATTAAAAACAATAGCAAATATAACTTAATTTACCTTGATCCTTTCAAACTTCCTCTGTGTAAAGGGAGTGAGGATTCAATCTCAGTTCTATCCATGTTATACTTGTATTTTTTTGCTTTTGCATTACTTTTATGATTCTTATTTCTCATAATTTTTTGATCTTGATGAATCAATTGATTTCAGTGCTGGCACAGGAGGTGGGGGAGGAATATAAAACTTGGAGTTTAGTTTCACTCGCTTTCTCTCACAATCAGCTGCTTCATCCTTTTCAGATTCCGATGAAGATGAGAGAATCCTCTTTTGTTTAGTTTTCTTTCTCATCCCTCGCCTAAACTTAGTGTCTGTCTCATATGTTGAGCTGAATTTTATGATACCGTTTAAAGTGTTTCTGGCAGCTATGTAAGTTTCGAAAAAATGTAAAAAATATGGTAGTACAATAACACACCAAATATTATAGAAAAAGAAATTACAAACAGAAGAGAAACGTAGTCAGCACAGAATGAGTTGTGCCAACATCTGACAATTTTTATATTGAAAAGATTAATTAAAATGCAGACTCTTTAAAACATAATACATATAGTCATGATGCTAAAGAAAATTTCATCAAAGTACTAGATTGCAGCCACATAAGAGTATATCATATAAGAGCATTACTTCACTGTAACTCACCTTTGTATTTTTTAACTTCAATGTAAAGTTTGTCCCAAGTTTTAGGGTCAGCCGCTCTCTCTTCTCGAACATAAAGTGCCACATTCTGATTGTTAGGGAGCCAGTAAGTTATTTCAGTCATGTTTTCATCCACTTTAAGAAGCCATTTAGACAGTCCTATTTCGTAGAAAACGTTTTCTTAAAATTTATCTTTAATATCATTGTTATCGATTAACAATTTCAGCACAACAAACTGTAAAAAATGGCAAAATACAAATTGAATTACACTTATTGTATGCAGATTCTTATTGTTGGCATGTGTGCAGAAGTGGCACACAGCAAAATGAATTTCCATCTGGCATGAGTTAACATTTAGCAACAATGTCAGCAACTTTAGAAACATATCTGGCTGTACTAAAGTTGGATACTTTAAATACTCCCAGTTGAAATGATTGCAAAGGGTACACAAAAAAGTCAAGTTTTTCCTGAAAGCAATTCCCAACCAAACTGACAGCATTGTCGGCACCACACACAATGTTACTGAGGACAACCACCGTTCCGTCACAAGTTTTAAAACAAGAATCTTTGCTACTTACATGAAGCATTATTTTATTGCCAATTGTGATCATCTTATAATGACTTCCAGGCAAAACTTCACCATTGTTGGTATATGGTCGAGACAGAGAAACTTGAAACTCTTCAGGTAGTATGATAACTGTACTGCTGCTCAACTGTCTTTCACAGTCTCGAAAAGCAACTTGCTGCAACGATCGGTAATGAGATTTTAAAATTTGCTTCAAAGATTTCAATGCATTTTCAAACTTGAAAGCACTAAACTCATTTAATGAACCATGTGCTTCACATTTCTTTGAAAGATGACATAAAGCATGAGCATTGTAAACAACAAATTCATGACCATAAATTTGAATTGAATGCTAAATAAATAATTGCAGCAAATTGTCAGCATATTCACGCATCTGTTGAGATTTCACAAATACTGGATTTCCAAAAATATACAGAGCAACAAATAGAAACAAAAAGTTGTGATAAACATTGATGGCCATGTACCACATAAAGCTGCCATCTTCCCATTCTGACATTTCAATGTTTCTTGGAGTTTGCAATAAAGTTTTATACGATTTTGGTAAATTAGGAAACACAACTGCCAAATTAATCAACAATTCATCCAGCTTCCTCATGGACGCAGCACTACCATTTCGAGCCCACTGACGGAGAACTACCAGAACATATTCCTCCACTTCAAGATTTTTACTTTGATTAGAATTGCTCTCATTGCTGCTATCATTTCTCTGACTGTAAAGAGATGTATCTTTGCTGTTTGCTGATGCTTCCTGGCGATTAAGAATTTCTAACTCTGAAGTAGCTCCCTCAACTGCATCACTGATATCACTGTTTGAGCCTATCATCATTATTCCCGACAATATCATTTGCTATTTCAGATGCAGAACTGTTGCAGTCAAACCTTTGTGAAGCAAACTCATTAACATCAGCATCGTTGTCAGTTGAATACCGAGCATCTGCAACAACCCCAATAGCAAAAAACTCCTGTCTTCTACGCAAATATCTTTCGACTTGCCGAATTTGTCTGCGCAATAAAATGTCTTTTTTAACCTAGCAACAGTAAAGAAACAACTTTAAAAACATGCATATAGGATTTAAGAAGACATTGAACTTTGCATCAGTATAAAAACTGTTGACTGTTTAAGATTCCTGATATTTTGATACTTGAAATGAAATTATAATCTCAAAATTTATAACAAGTATAGGAATGAACACACAAAATGAAATTTCCATGGGATGTGAAAATATTTTGTTTTGTAAGTAAACTGTAGAAACAATATTATTTGAGTTTGAACTGAAAAAATAGGGATAATACTTTAGTATAACATTCTCATTTCCGATTTTGTTTAAATTTTAAGAATTGGTGTATTTTGATGTGTAGAATATATTCTAAAAAAGAAATATATATATATATATATATATATATATATATATAGTATATGTGTAGAATATATTCTGAAAAAGAAATATATATATATATATATATATATATATATATTTATCGCTCATGTAATTTTAATTTAAAGTTTTATGATGTCGATGAATTGAAAAATGGTATAATTTATAGCTGTAAAATAGTGCACAATAAATATTTTCTATTTCACTTCTACTGAAAATTATAAATCCTCAATTACAGCCATTTTACCATTTTTTTACTTACTGACATTATAAAATTTTAAAATTAAATAAAAAGGAATGAGCGACGATTTTTTTTCCTTCTCAGAATATATTCTACACATCAAAAAATATCGATTATAAAATTAATTTTAATCAATTCTTAAAATTTAAACAAAATCAGAGAAGAGTTATACTAAAGTTTTTTACTATAAAAATAATATATATATCGGGGGAGGTCCCTCGAAGTTCTCCTCCTCTACAGCTACTTTCAAAAGATCACAGCTGTTTTTTACTTTCTCCAATTTAAGTATTTTTTTACATGTAGAAAACAATAAACGTAGCGACTTCTCACTTTATGAACGTGTCGCATGCACAAAAAAAACTTAAAAAAAATTTTTTGAATTTTTCGGGTTAAAGCTTAAAGTTTTCCCTTTTTTAAATTTAAATTTTGATTTTTTTCTATAAGAAAATATTTATCATTTTTTATTTGATCAGCAAAATAAAGATTACAACTTGAAATTTTTTGAATGCTCTCGATGTAAGTTACTCACGAATGCAATAAAAAAATAGGAGTTTTCGTTTAAGAAATTGAAGATGATCTTCATGAAACTTTGATAACGCTATTTAAAGTCATAATAATATTGCTATATAACGCATTACATAAAACGCTACAACTTTTGTACATAACCTTTAAAAAAACACCCTCTTTTCAAGATATTCTATCGTCCCGGTACTTTTCCTACACCCTGTATATATATATATATATTTATAATTTTCTTCATGTTCACGCATTACGATATTAAGATTTCAATAATTTTAATTATTTTTTTAGGAAACAGTAACGCAGGATGGAAATTTTGGAAAAATGATAAAGATACTACTACTACGACCACTACTGCGGTTTCTGTAAATACACAAAATATAATTTCGGAATATGGTGCGGATAGTGCTGTTTTAAGACCCAATATACCTGGAACCGATCGTGGAAATGATCAAAGTCATCGACAATTAACAGATCTTGTTGGAGTTAGAGAACCATCTCAAAACCAACCATCAAAAATACCTCATCAAGGATTAACAATTAACAGTCATAGTGAGATGAAACTTAATCTATTTGTTGTGCTATATAGAGTTTTTTTTAATTTTAATTAATATACTCAAATATTGCTGAAATTAATTATCTATAACGGGAAAATATTTCATACAAAAGTTGTAAGAGGATGATAAAAAAAAATTAATGATAAAATATGAAGAGTGTGATTATTTATTATTGTTAATTAATTGGCTTATGTAACTAGACGCTTTCTTAACTAGAGTGACGTACGTTTGGGATTTGGAGTAAGTGATCAGGTTTTCTAAATGAACTGGTTACGTTCTTATGTTTAATGACTTATTCTAACGAATGATTTATTTAGTATAAAATTTTCTTTATAATAATAATAATAAGAGACAGAAGGGGGGGTGAAGAGCCTCTTATTAAAGTCCTGCCTAAGGCACGCAGGCACAGTCAATTGTGTCGCCCCGAAAAAAGCAGCCCGTAGCCAAGGCCTTCCTCAAAAGCGGAGGAGGTCCTTAACCAAGAGGCTACTTATCTGCTGCGGCCTCAGGAAGGCCGATCCCAGCAGATCGAATCTTGCCCTTGCGTACATCGGGCAGTCACACAGCACATGGAGGCTGGTTTTCTCCAGTGCATTACATCTCCTGCAATTAGATTTGTTGCTGAGTCCCAGCTTGTGCAGATGATAATTAAGGGTACCGTGCCCAGTTAGTATACGCGTCACTAGCCCGGCTTGTGGTTCTCCAGCAGAGCAAATGCTGGGCTCGCAGCCAGCGACCAATCCTCTCCCTGCCTAAGCAGTAGGGAACACCGGTCGCCGGCTCCAGACCTATCAGCCCAGCTTCTGAGCTAACCTTTGCCAGCTGATTTGCCGCTTCATTGTCTCTGATGTTAGAGTGCCCAGGCACTCATACCAGAGCAACCTTATTGCTCCTTGCCAGATCCTCTAGGACCGTTCTGCAGTCTCAGACCAGCCAAGAGTTGAAGATCGATGAGTTAAGAGCTCTAAGAGCCGCTTGATGAGAATCTGGCAAGGAGCAATAAGGTTGCTCTGGTATGAGTGCCTGGGCACTCTGACATCAGAAGCAATGAAGCGGTAGATCAGCTGGCAAAGATTAATTCAGAAGCTGGGTTGATAGGTCCGAAGCCGGCGACCGGTGTCCCCTACTGCTTAGGCAGGGAGAGGATTGGTCGCTTGATTGTCTGAACAAATGCTAATGTGCTCTCCCCTGGTCCTGTTGGTAAGAAAATTTTGAGCACAGCACATGATTGCCATTACCTCGGATTAGAAAACGGTGGCAAACCTTTCGAGTGGAATCGATCTGTTGATCCTTTTTCCTCGACAGTAAATGCCCGAACCCGAGCCGGTCGCGGAGCCGTCCATAAAAAAGATGATCCCACCACAGTTTCGGACCCTGCAGTCTGAGTCAATCTTCACATTGAGGAAAGCAGACCTTGAGGGTAGCCTTCGACGCGCGCTTGACCGACATCCTGTATTGCGGTATTCGGAAGATGGGGTCGGAAAGTATGCCGTCGAGGAACTTGGTGTGTCTGGTACCAGCTTTCCATTTCCCCTTGCACTGAAGTCGATACGCTGCCAGTGAAGCAGCAGCTATGATTAAGAGATGGAAGGGTTCCACATTGAGTAAAGCCGCCATCGTAACCATAGGAATGGTCCTGATTGCATCCAGAGCCCCCTTGAGAATGAGAGCCCTGACGTGCTCCAGTGCCACTCTGGCCGTTGTCTTTTAAGCCCTAGGCCACCATACTACTGCAGCGTATAGCAGCCGAGGCTGAAGGATTGCGGAATAGATTCAGTAGACCATCGCCGGTCTGAAATTTTAGGTCTGGCTCTTCTGCACATCCAGAAGTAAGAGATAGGGCCATATGTGAAGCTCCTATTCAGTCTCTCTGCCGAAACAAAGAAAGCTGGTCTCTAGCAGATGTACCAGTCAGCGCTCCCCAGAAACCATCTCTCCCTCCGGGAGACATACGGCCTCCGGGGTTGAGTCTGGATTTCTGGCTAGAATTCTGCATAGCCTTGAGGTCTCGGAAAAACTCTATAGACTCTCTATAAACAGAATCCTCTCCAGCTTTTTCTTGACAGCTAGGATGGAATCCCTGTAGGTTTTCTAAGATCTCCTATAGAGGTCCCAGTTGGATTGACGGCCCGTGTTCCTGGCTCGCCGAGCCTACGCCCTAAGCCTTTGCTGGTCCGGTTCCCACCAAGAGACTTTTCTGTTTGAGCCAAATATCCTTTCAGGACAGTTGGCCTCAAAACTGCCGATGAGAACCCTTTGCAGATGTTCTACGCAGAGCTCTATTTTCTTATTGGTCTCGTGCCTCTTAGGAATACCCTCAAGGTTTAAAACCAGATGTCAAAAACTGTTAGCTTTAAACCTTTATAACTCAAAAAATATTCCATGAAAAAATATTTTGTTCTAGGGTTTTGGAGAGCTCTTGAGATAGCCTACAAAAATATGCAATAAAAAATATATAGTTCCATTCAAAAAATTGGAAGAAGATCTTTACGTGACTTCAAATAACTATTCAAGGTTAAATCAATGACACTATTTTATGTCCTCTTTTGAGTCAAACAACTTTTATCTGAAACATTTTTTCATGTTTTTTATAGTTTTCGAGATATTTGCGTGGAACATTTAAAATGAGACACCTGTATAGGCGAAAAAGTTATTATGCCATTTTTTTAAACGCAAAAGTAGGGTCTGTAACTTGCAGAATTTGCTATTGGCATCACCCATAACATTTCTGCATAGGTTTTGAATCGAAAGCCGTGAAACAGTTGAAGTCCTTCCCTTGTAAGAGCCTTTTACCTTATCATTGATGTTCGTGCTTTCCCGGTCTACGTGGTACGCATTTGAGTCATACCGTACGATCAGCGGAAGTATGCTTTCCTGACAGTGCCTTATCAGCGTGTTCAATGTTCCTGGAAGAAGTGAGTTCTTTTCGTGTGCAAAGCAGGCCGAGGATATGGCCACTCTGTTCACAGTTTCAGTGTTTGCCTTGATAAGCTCTACTGTTACAGCCACAATGTTCCTAGAATAAAATTCAAGCATAAGTTGAGCATTTATACCCTTGATTGCAATTGCAACTTTGGGTTTGATCTCCGCTGGAGCCTTGAACAGCTTTCCGCAGGTCGAGATACCTCTGCTGCAGTCTGTGAAAATCCAAGATTCTTGCATTAAAAAGATATATGTATGCACCATAGTTATGCGCCAAAACAGCTGAGGGACCTTTGCTATGGTACAAGTTGATCTGAGTGAGACCCACCCCAGCCATGCCCACTTTATTGAGGGCACGGCCCGGGCCGAGTCTCATCTGTTCCGCCTCCCAGCTACGAACACCGAGCAGATTCACTGTTACCTGCTCGAGCCCATAGCTAACCCTGAAGTCCCGTGCCCATAGTTTGAGAACACTGGAGTCCGGAATGCCAAGAATGAGGCTTTTTCCTTCCGAGAAAGCCCCGACATTCTCGGCAAAGACTTGCCAGCTAGTGGTAGACAAGGATTCTGCCTCTCCAGCAGTCGCAGGACCGCCGCCGCAGCCACCGGAGGACCCGATAGTCAAACATCCCTGTGCCGCTTTTGAGGCGCCTCCAAGTCTACCTAAGCTTGGCTCCCTCTCAGGACAAAATGTGCCCGATTCGCCCAGATAGCCAATCAAACGCCATTTCGTCCTCGTCACGGATGATCACGGCTCCGTTCCTCAGGGCCGCAGTTCCCGTAAACCTAGGCAGAGGACCCTCCTGGATGCCTGCCAGCTCGCTGACCACCGTACTCTAAATTATTATTATTATTATACTTCTTCCACTGATAACGTCGTTCTTTCCTCCTTTCCTCTTTGTTTGCGTGGATGCGTCCTTGTTACTTTCTTCCGTGGCGAGATTGGTGGAAATATCAATGGAGGCGATTTTGCGTCAGGAAGTGATATTGTTGTAGGTTCCAGCAGATAAGCGTCAAGAGACCTTGTCTACTCCGGTGAGTAAGCCAGGAGTCCTTGGCCACTCCGAAGGATAGTTACCTGAAGTTCGAGGCCGATCTAGCGGACAGGCGTCAGGAGTCTTTTGTAGCTCCGGTGGATAGCTTGTAGTAGCTTCGACGGGCAAGTGTCAGGAGCTTGTGGCTGCTTCGGCGGGTAGACACCAGGAGTTACTTATGGTACCGGCGAGCAGACGCCAGGAGTCTCGGCTCGTTTCGGCGTGTAGGGATCTGGAAACAAAGCTTTATGAATATTACGAGGATGCTGGGAGTCCTTAAAAGGATCGTTGCTGATGATGGCGCTATCCCTTGAATAGTATTGTTCACCTTGTTTTCTTCCGACCATTCTATCTAATGTTGTTGATCGTGTCTTCTTTCGTATAGTTGCGAGGCCTTCTGCTCGCAGCCTCTTGAAAAAGACTAGCTGATGACTTTCTGCGATTGCTAGCGTCGGACACCATTAATACAGAAAGTATCGATAATTGTTTTCTCGCCGCAGGGGGTCTCTTTATATCCCCTGCGTGAGTGTGTTTTACTTACGGGTAGCGCGCTTCCACTGCGCCGCGTAGCGGTGGCGCCCGCTACTACCCGCGTGGGTGGCATGGAAAACTCCTTACCACCCAACTTAACTCGCGGAGAAAGAGCTTAATGCAGCCAGTCGCCATACTTATTTTCCGAGAAAAGAGTTGAATGCGGCCGGTCGCCACATTTGCGCTCTCGGGAAAGTAGTTTTTTCGTGGTTAATCGCCACAAAATACTTTAATCTAAACGATTGAACATTTAACAAAAAGAGGCCTTGATTCTCCGAAAACACGCAGAATTTTATGAGTTGATCTAACCCCTATTATTAATGTAATATTTGTAATAGAGAAAGTAGTAAGTAATGGAATAATTTTGTAATACAGAAAACAAAAAACTCGTTTAATTAATACTACAAAAGAAAAAGATAATACAAAGGATTAACTCGGTGAGAGTTATAGAGCTCACAGATAAGGTAGGTGTTATCGATTCGGCATCTAAATACGCATTGAATTCTTGAGCGTGGTATCTTACGAAGAGGGATGTACAGTCTCGATACAAATTAATAAATGTAAACGGATTAATCATAGATAGTATACACTACAATTCCTTTCTTTTAGGATTTTGAATACGCTCCGATTTTTGCAGTACATTCTCCGGTGGAGCATTATGCATAATAGTGGTGAACGGTCGAGGGTTATGGTTAGAAAATTTTATGATTTGATTGGTGTGCCTTTTTTATGACACCCCCGGCTCGACCCTGATCTGATAAGTAGCTGGCCTGATAAATAACTGCTTAACTATTTTCGCTAGAATTATTTTTTTACTTCTTACTCAATGGTCGTCCACCATTACTGCTTCACCCAGAGCAAAGGAGACGTGACGCTTTCCGCTCTTACTTTGCACCTGGGCCCACTGAATCTCGTCTATATTATCTTTTACATTATTTTTTAATAGATCAAACCTTGTACGCAGTTCTCTTTTGTATAATAACCATGCCGGACTTCGACCTGTGTTGTAACATGTGGCGTGGATCTATAATCAAACACGAATAAGTTTCCTGCATAATCTACAGACTTTCCAGATTTAATACATTTGTTCACTTTATCCTTAAAGGTGCCAACGAAATTTTCAGCAGCCCTATTTGTGGCAAGATAGTAGGCAGGTGGAAATGTTTAACTCTATTGCTTTTCAAAAATTCTTTAAACTCAGCGCTCGTAAATTGAGTGCCATTATCTGTTACTACGTATCTAGGGAGTCCGTGACGCACGAAAAGTTTTTTTAAATTCATCAATCACTATATTCGCTTTTGTACAGTTTCCCATATCTTTTATCTCTGGCCATTTGGAGTGAGCATCAATTACTACCATATACATTCTACTATGAAAAGGACCTAGAAAATCACAATATATTCAAGATCATGCACAGTCTGGCCATGGCCACGGAGTTAAGGGTGTATGTGGTGGGGCTTTTGATTCAATTACACAAGTACTACATGACTTCGCGATATTTTCTATATCGGCATCTACGCCTGGTTACCACAGATATGACCTTGACATTAATTTTATTTTTACTATCCCTATATGGGATGGCGATTTCGTGAAAATCGATTTTTTTACGTTATATATAGCATAAAAGAATAAATACGCCGAAACGTAAAGAAATGAACTAAACTATACTTTTTTACTTA
This sequence comes from Nylanderia fulva, assembly GCF_048542155.1. Classification (NCBI taxonomy): domain Eukaryota; kingdom Metazoa; phylum Arthropoda; class Insecta; order Hymenoptera; family Formicidae; genus Nylanderia; species Nylanderia fulva. Next base: position 365,040 of record NW_028191079.1, read on the forward strand.
AAAAATCATAGCAGACCTTCGGAAATTTAAGCTGAGCGAGTTAATTCTAAAGAGAGCCGAGATCCTATGCAAGTCGACAATTTTATGGTCGAGTGTAGAATCGAATTCTAGCTAAAGCTGCAAACCTCGAAGGATCAATGATTACTAGGCCTGATTTATAGAGGCCGTTAACTTTTTCCATAATCATTTATTTAAGGATTCAATTAATTGTATTGCTTGATTCGGGAACGCAATTAGTTGAACCTTTAAATTAACGATAATGAAAAAAGTTAACGGCCTCTATAAACCAGGCCAAAATTAGGAGTTAGATAGGTTCTATGAGATAAGAGTAAAAAGTGTTGTAAATAACGCATTGATTTTTTTCAATTTTCTTTATTAATCGTTGAGCCAGTCTTTATATGCGAGTGATAAAAGAAACAGCAATTGCTGTAAATGTGTTGGTGAAAGCGTATTTCGACGTTCGGTTATAAGATTACCTACCTTGGAAAATAACCGTTCCGGCGGGACAGACGTTGCTACTATAAATAAATAGCGCTGTGCTACCTTATTTAATATCGGATATATATTATTATTATGCCAGTAGTTCAAAGGATCATCATTAAATTTAGATGTCGATTGAGTCAGGTAATGTTTTAGGTCTGCCGGTATTTTATTTCCCAAAGAAGTTTCTTCTTTATTAACTGTCTGATATTTACTGAGGAAGCTCTTGTGGTAAAATCAGAGACTAACATCATTGGGGAGCTTTTCTTCTGTAGTCAAATTATCTTTATTTTGAACATTTAGTGATTCTTTAGAAATCAATTTTATCTCTTTTATAATATTTTGCAGCGCTCGAGAGTACGCGAGTGGGCTATTAAAATACAATTTTTTGATCCTTGGATCCAAGATCGTCGAAACAGTGAGAAGTAGTGTTTACGCCGTTGTTTGTTATAACAGGTTGTTATAACTTTCTCTGTCGCGATTCTCCATTGGGTATAGGTATTCAGTAACCATTTGCTCAAATAATTCACTGTGTGTCATTTTTCAAGTGGAGTCACGCCTAGCATAACAGATTGTAGTTTATCCTCCAATTTAAAGTGTGCAATCATTCCTAAATAAAAGTATCCGTCCAGACGTCTGATGTTAACGTTATTGCATCCACAGCCGAAAGCTTCGATTTGATAACCATGGATAATAATTCGTATTTTTTTCTATCAGATGTATGATTAATTTTCGGCTAGAAATCTTATACAGAGGAATTGCTGGTTTAACAAAATGTTGAAATTCTTCGTCTTCCACTATTTGAAAAAGCTTATTATTTTTCGTCATTATAAATAAAATAGCGTAATTTGACCAACTTTAGAACCTCTTTCTGAAAAAATAAATAATATTTATTATTCTATATATTATATTATTTATATATATTTATTATTTATATATGCATTTATTATTATGTACATATTATATATTATTATTATAATATATATATATATATATATATTGTGACGTGACCTTTTTCTTTGTCCGTCACAAGGGCCGAAGGCCCGACCGAGAAGACGAGAAATTCGAGAACCTTTGCTCTCTCGCCAACCCTTGAGAGAGAGAGCACCCGAAAAATGATTTTTGCGTTTTTTTCCGCGTAGGAGGATGCGCCCCGCGAATTCCGTCCTGCATATTACTTTTATTTATATTTATTTTGTTGTGTTGCGATTTTTGCGTTTTGGCGAGCGATTTTGCATAGGATTACGTGTCATAACCGGAGAAGCAGAAAGAGAGAGAGAGAGAGAGAGAGAGAGAGTGAGAGGACGAAAAGAACGATTACGGACCGAGCAGAGGCCACCACGTCCGGATTACGCCCGGTAAATATTTTTCACACACCGATTTTTTGATTACTTCTCACTTTAAGAACCTGAATACCGCCATAAAATACTCTTTCTTCCGCAGAGCTTCCGGCAAGACACGGAGATGGCCACTCTCTCGCGAGGCGCGAGAGAGCCCCGGGCACGAAAGACGCGGGAGGTACACTGCCTCGAGCCTCAGCCTATCCTGCTGTATAAAAAAATTCGGAATCGATCAATCAACCGATCGGGCGGATTTTTGGAAGGGACAGTAGAAACGGTGCACTTGTAGGATTCTTCCCAACAAGAAGTATAGAAAGCAGCATCGGAACTCTAGGCGGAAGGACAAAGGAACGGTGAAGAGAATTATTATCGAGCAAATTTGCGGGGCGCCCGGCGGCCCTGCCAGGATAAGAAGCGCCACGGGTGGAAAATGCCCAATTTATTATCGGCGTGATTCCGGCAGGCCTCTCGCTCGTCACTGTCTGGCGGAACGTGGCAGAGCGCAGAGGTTCCCGATCCCGGATGTCGAAGCAGCGACGAACACGCAGATACCGGTGAGACGAACGGACCTCTAATTGTAAAGTCGCTAATTTTCGAATAGATTGTTCGGGAGAGACGCGTGTCGTGTCCGCGGCCGGTTACCAATTATTCGCATTAGTCTTTTCAAGAGGTTACGAAATCCTTTAGAGGTATTACGCGTAGAACTTTTGTCCCGGCGCCCGGCCGATCGCGTGTTCTCTCCCGCGCGCACATTAAAAAAGTCTCTTTCTTCCGCAGATACGCCGACAGTCGCCACGATCTCTGTACCGATATCTGGGAATAAATTCTTGTACTCGTAGTTATTGTGCCGTTTCTCGTCTGTTAGAGCTATAAATCGTAGTATGTAATCGTGTCGACCGTCGCATAGAAGATATAGCGTATTCTTTCTCGCGCCTGCGATTATTCGAGCATATTAGCTACTTTGGTGTACTTGCGCGGAGGACGTCCCGCGTAATAGATATTAGGAATAAATCGTGCGGAACCTACTATAGTTTACGGGAGATTTCGTAGTGCCGAGGTTACTAGAATCAATTACTTCGCACGGACCATATTAAGTCTCGTGCGTGAATAATTATTTGCCACGTATACGGGCAAGTTTACTCCCGGGTTCCACGTGTAACCGGATATCTCCGCGTCGGGTCGTCAAAAGATCGCGGAATCATAACACCGCGCCGCGTGTCAGCCGTACTTTCGCTGTACCTTATCTTTACGAATGTAACATCCGATTTCGATCGCTTTGTATTTCGGCGTCCTTAGAACTCGCCGCCCGCCACGAAGTGCGCGGAATTTAATTAATATCTTTAAGAGTTTAACAAGGCTCTGTAATATAAATATAAATTTAACGTATAAGACGGGCAATAAGAGCCAAATCGCGGATGACAATGCGTTATCCTAACGAAACTGAATAATTTTCCGTTAGAATTAAATACCAGTGCACAAGGCACCAAATTTTACTTGGACACGGCCAAGATTTTAAATATGAAATAATCTCATATTTGAGATTTAATTTCAATACCCCTTTAACCCCCCTACGGAAAATAAATAAATGAATGCAAGAGAAAAATATAGATCCGAAAGTCGCTGAATCGGGAATCGAACCCGAGACCTTTCGCTTGCCGGGCGACTGCTCTTCCAGCTGAGCTATTCACTTTCGGATCTATATTTCGGAAGGCTCGCCTTCGGCTCGTGCGTCCATCCCCCGCACTCGTGACCAATTGTCAACTTTCCGCACTTGATACACAATATACTATTGTATGCAATATTACCCTAATATTTATATTTTTTTTCTTGTTATTCATTCATTGTTCAAATATATTCAATTAATATTACACTTTGGGAATTCTAAATAGTCACTCTCGAACTCCGTTCTCTCTTCCGTCCGAACTCCCCCCTCTACCCCCTGACGCTCTGAGCGAGTCGAGTATTGCCGTCGCGGAACTTTCGGGATGTTTTAAGATTTACGAAAGGTCTTTTCCTAGTTATGAATTTTTAGAGTGGCGCGAATCTCGTGCCTGGCGCCCAGGCAAACGAAAATTTATTGTGTCTTCGCAAATCTCCCGCTTTCCGCGCCGAAGGTGTGCTGTCGGCCAATTACATTGGCCCTACTTTTCGGATAACTAGTTATCTGACCGAATAAAAAAAATTACGGTTACAGTATATATATATATATATATATTATCGAAATTTTTCAGTATTCCAATCTTTTTGGGACACCCTGTATATATATATATATATATATATATATATATATATATAAAGTATTACACATATAAAAGGCTAATAAGAGTAGAAGTAATATTACGGTTATAAAAAAACTAATTTATTACATTTAATCAATATATACTGATAAAAACAATAAAGTTTAAATTAATATAAAATTATAAAAATAAACTCGAAAGTTAAAACAAATAAAAAAGCGAACGTTTCGATCCAATTTTTCGGATCTTCTTCAGCGCAGTACACAAAGCAAATTAAAATCACAAAAGTCTAAAGTTCATATTTAACGTATAAAATTCTAATAAACATATTTAAACGCGGTTACATCAATAAACGAAATAAAACATTGTAAGATTAACATTAAGATGATTCTCACTAATCCATCACATTTACGTAACTGTGGGAAGCGCTCCTCTTTAGTTTTCTGACTACGAGGTTGGCAGGTGTTAAAATATAAAACATTAATCGCATCCTATAAATTAAAATAATTTTCTCATTACACCTCACTAATTATAAGATCCACAATCAAATGCGTTATAAAACAATAATCTAACAAATGGTATCAAAAAAATATGCTAATTAAAACTTACATATATTTATGATGTGACAGTATTTTAATTGTAACAGTAAAAAGTGACGCTAGTGTAACCCTCATGTCAATAGAACGGCTCAGAGGATACTGAAGCTCAGTTGGAAACGAAAAGTGACAAACAACTATAATCATTTTGTGTTTGTTATTTAACCTTAGAGTTTAGGTAGTTTGTCTATAGCTTTGATATAAATATCAGATAGACTTTCAGTATCAGTCTGTAGATTGAGACTATTATTTTGTCTTTTTATGTATATTATTTCTGATACTGATCTTTTCCCGCAATATATTTTTTTATCTAAAATATTAATGTTCTCTCAATCAAATTCATGGTTAAAATTAACGCGGTGGTCCGTTATTGATGTAGTATTAGTATTTCTAACTATATGTTTCTTATGTTCAGAAATTCTTGTGGTCAATCTTCTACTAGTCTGGCCAACGTAAGAAGCGTCGCAGTTTGAACAATTAATTTTATAAACAACGTTGGTATTATTCATTTTAAGAATAGTATCTTTATGTACTCGTATATATTTATTTAACTTATTAAATCTAAAAAAAAAATAATTTAATATTCATGTCCCTAATAATATTTCTAAATTGTTCAGTCAAACCGGGTAAAAATGGTATAGTGAAAAAAGACGTTTGTTCATTATTATTATCATTATTATTATTGTTAACGTTAATTGTGGTATTTTTTAATTTTTTGAATAAAATTACTAAACGTTGGTTAATAGTATTGAAGATCAAATCAAGCGGCTAACAGTTTTCTAAAAGTATGCTGACAACGGTAACGAGATTTTTATAATGAAATCGTGGATGTGATAATACAACTGTTTTATTCACTAGACCGTATATAGTTCCCCGCTTTTGACAAAATGGATACTGAGACAAGAAATGTAAATACCTCCCCGAAAAATCAATAAATAGATTTTTTTAAACTTTTGTTTCAAACTTTTTTTGGTAAAACCTATATTTTTCGAAATTTTTCAGTGTTCCAATCTTTTTCGGACACCCTGTATATATATATATATATATATATATATATATATACACATATATAAATATATATACTGTAACCGTAATTCTTTTTATTCGGTCGGATAACTAGTTATCCGAAAAGTAGGGCCGATGTAATTGGCCGACGGCACACCTTCGGCGCGGAAAGCAGGAGATTCGCGAAGACACACTAAATTTTCGTTTGCTTGGGCGCCAGGCGCGAGATTCGCGCCACTCTAAAAATTCATACCTAGGAAAAGACCTTTTCGTAAATCTTAAAACATCCCGAAAGTTCCGCGACGGCAATACTCGACTCGCTCAGGGCGTCAGGGGGTAGAGGGGGGAGCTCGGACGAGAGAGAGAACGGAGGTCGAGAGTGGCTATTTAGAATCACTCAAAATGTGATAGTCATGGAATATATTTTAACAATAAGATGAACAAAAAGCAAAAAAAATATAAAAGTTTAAGTAATATAATGTACAAAAAAAAATAATATTTTTTAGATAAGTTACGAATTGAGATCCGCGCACTTGTCGTTCGTGGCGGGCAGAGAGTTTTATATGACGCTGAATTCAAAGAAAGCGAAGTCGTATTTTACATTCGGAACAATACTGTATGGCGCATGTACGGCCGAGACGCGGCGCGTTATTATGATCCCGCGCCTTTGAGACGACCCGACGCGGAGATATCAGGTGACACGCGGGATCCGGAAGTAAACTTGCCCGCATACGTGGCGAATAATTATTAACGCACGAGACTTAATAGGGTCCAAACGAAGTAATTGATTCTAGTAATCTTGGCAATACAAAACCTCCCGTAAACTATAGTAGGTCCCGCGCGAGTTCCCCTGAGATCTATCACGCTGGCCGTCCTCCGCACAATTTCACAAAAGATAGAAAGGATACTCGAATAATCGTATGCGCGAGAAAGAATACGCTATATATCTCATACGCGACTATAGACATGATTACAGTCTAAAATTTATAAATTCTAACAGACGAAAGACGGCACAATAACTACGGGACGAGACTTTATTTCTAACATCGGTATAATGACTGTCGGCGTATCCGCGGGAGAGAGAGCCTCTCGTAATATGCGCGCGGGAGAGACCACGCGGTCGGTCGGGCGCCGGGACAAAGTTCTACGCGTAATACCTCTAAAGGATTTCGTAACCTCTCAAAAAGACTAATGCGAATAATTGGTGACCGGCCGCGGACACAACACGCGTCTCTCCCGAACAATCTACTCGAAAATTAGCGACTTTACAATTAGAGGTCCGTTCGTCTCACCGCTATCTGCGTGTTCGTCGCTGCTTCGGCATCCGGGATCGGGAACCTCTGCACTCGGCCACGTTCCGCCAGACAGTGACGAGCGAGAGGCCCGCCGGAATCACGCCGATAATAAATTGGGCATTTTCCACCCGTGGCGCTTCTTATCCTGGCAGGGCCGCCGGGCGTCCCGCGGGGCCCCGCGAATTCGCTCGAGGATAATTTCCTTCGCCGTTCCTCTGTTCTCCCGCCTTGAGTTCCGCTGTTCCTTTTCATACTTTTCGTCGGGAAGAAGCCTACGGGCGCGCCGTCTTTGCTGTTCCTCCAAAAATCCGCCAAATCGATTGAATGATCGATTACGAATTTTTATAGCAGGATAGGTTGAGGCTCGAGGCAGTGTATCTCCCGCGACTTTCGCGTCCGAGGCTCTCTCGCGCCTCGCGAGAGAGTGGCCATCCCCGTGTTTCGCCGGAATCTCTGCGGAAGAGAGAGTATTTAACGGCGGTATCCAGGTTCTTAAAGTGAGGAGCAATTAAGAAAATCGGTATGTGAAAAGTATTTACCGGACGTGATCCGGACGTGGTGGCCTCTGCTCGGTCCGTAATCGTCCTCTTCGTCCTCTCTCTCTCTCTCTCTCTCTCTCTCTCTCTCTCTCTCTCTCTCTCTCTCTCTCTCTCTGCTTCTCCGGTTGAGACACGTAACCCTAAGCAAAATCGCTCGCCGAAAACGCAAAAAATCGCTTAAACAACAAAAAAATATAAATAAAAGTAATACGCGGGACGGATGCGCGGGGCGCATCCTCCTACGCGGAAGAAAACGCAAAAAGTATTTTTCGGGTGCTCTCTCTCTCTCTCAAGGGTTGGCGAGAGAGCAAAGATTCCCGACTTTCCTGCTTTCCCGGCCGGGCCTTCAGTCCTTGTGACGGACAAAAAAAAATGTCACGTCATAATACATATATACAAAACAAAATATAATATCAAATTGAATACTTAAAACGTCGCTAGTGGTATTTAAAATAGGAACGATATATTAAATTCGACCCAAATTAGCCAAGAAATTTTTATTTTATTTTCACAACGTTTCGACCACTTGTTTTTGGTCCTTTTCAAGTGAAAAACTAGAACGGTACAATTAATTAAAATTAATAAACATTTTTTGATGTTAAACGCAAGAATTAAAAATTTTTTAACATACTTCCTTGATAAAAGCGCAGTTAGTTGACACTGTTGTTTAAAAATTTAAATTATTTTAATTTTTTCCTCGTGCCTTCTTATTTTTTGAGTAATTTCGTACCAGCTTTTTCTATCCAAACAAAATATTATATATATGTTATATACCTAGATAGCCACAGTAATTATTATGACATCATTTTGATGGCAAATGATGCATTTTGACATATCTGGGTATATATATGAGGCATTCCATACCAAATCGCCCACTTTTTTACCCAAACATTTTTTATTTGCTTCATTTTTTTTATGTTTTTGCACTTATTGAAAGTAGTTTCTATGATTTTTTTAGATTTTTATTTCCATCCATACTCGAGTTATGAATTAAAAAAGGAAATTAATAAAAAAAATTTCAAATAGCTATTACTTTAAGAAGAATAAAGATATTGGCATTCATCTGGTGGTCATTTTTTTTTTGTTTTTGAATGTATAATATTTTTCGAAAAAAACACTAAAAAAAAATTTTTTTAATAATTTGGCAATGTTTTAGTCAATTTTAACCGAAATTATTTTTTTTCTCTCAATAAGATTCCTTCGATTTTTTTCTAAAAAATTGATAAAATTTTAGGCTTAAATACAAGATTTTGTAAATTTTTTTTTAAGAAATTGTAAATAATTTTGGTTAAAATTGACTAAAACATTGCCAAATTATTAAAAAAATTTTTTTTTATTATTTTTTTCAAAAAATACATTCTAAAACAAAAAAATGACCACCAGATGAATGCCAATATCTTTATTCTTCTTAAAGTAATAGCTATTTGAAAATTTTTTTTATTAATTTTCTTTTTTAATTTATAACTCGAGTATGGATGGAAATAAAAATCTAAAAAAATCATAGAAACTACTTTCAATAAGTGCAAAAACATCAAAAAAATGAAGCAAATAAAAAATGTTTGGGTAAAAAAGTGGGCGATTTGGTATGGAATGCCTTATATATATACCCAGATATATCAAAATGCATCATTTGCCATCAAAATAATGTCATAATAATTACTGTGGCTATCTGGGTATATATATATATAATATTTTGTTTGGATAGAAAAAGCTGGTACGAAATTACTCAAAAAATAAGAAGGCACGAGGAAAAAATTAAAATAATTTAAATTTTTAAACTTTTTACAAAATTAAACTAATGTATAAATTGAATAAATAAATAAGCTCGTTAATTCATAAATTAGAGATAAAAAACAATGTGAGCCTATTACGAGCTATGTGAATTGATATCAAAACATATATATTTCCAAACTTTACATCAAATCATATAAATTTAATTCGCAATGAATTCATTGTGAATTAAATTTATATGATTTGATGTAAAGTTTGGAAATATATATGTTTTGACATCAATTTTGAAACAATGAATTCATTGTGAATTAAATTTATATGATTTGATGTAAAGTTTGGAAATATATATGTTTTGACATCAATTCACATAGCTTGTAATAGGCTTACATTGTTTTTTATCTCTAATTTATAAATTAATGTAAAGATGTAGGCATGATACTTTTAGTCTTACAAGGGGAGTGCACGGCCTTCCTCTCACCGATTTTAACGAAAATTTTTTTATGTGTAGTACTTTATTAGAAACAAATTTTGTTAAAGCGAGAGAATGCGCTTCTCAAGTGTTCGTTTAAAAAAAAATGTTAAAGATTTGCCAGCATGTCTTAAGCCGTTACTATTTTTTTTGTGTAATTTATTTTTTTGTTTCTAGGAATATTTTTTAACATTAATAAATAAATATAAAGTTTTTTAATTATTGGCATCTAATTTTTAACATGTTGTTTCATATATTTAAAGAAAATTCGAATGCTTTCTGTCAAAACTATAATATAAAGAAATATTTAATATTATACGAGAAATATATTACTATTAAAATAAGTTATAAAAAAGGCCAACTTAACGAGCTGATTAATTAGGTATTAACAATTTATTCTAAGTCATGAAAATAATACAAATGATAATTAGTAAACGTTTCGACTGTACGTCTTTATCAATACAAATATCGCTTTGCTAACATGTCCATAAATCAAATAATTTAGAAAGACAGAACTTATATCATACATGTAAAATATATAGACTTATAATATGAAAAATGCAGTATAACACATTATAATTGTTGGCGTGAACTACGGCTGATTGTTCAAATTAGTCGTTAAAGCGCCTAACCCCGAAGATCAGATTTCTGTAGTTCTTTTTAAATAAACGTCTAATTTTATAATCCATAATGTAATAATGATGTGTAATGAGCTGTGAAATAATTAATGTATTAGCCTGAATATTGGATATTTGATTTTTAAATAGATAGTGATCACTTACATCTATGTCGAGACGATAAAATTCTTTAAAATATTTCTTATTGAAAAACTATTATAAACAATGTATACTTTGTAAGAAGCAAACTCAATATATGTAAATTACAATGTCAGGACGCTGTATATATACCGCCATGCTAAGATGACATAGACAATTTTTCTAAAATATCAAAATAAGAACAGTCAAGTCGCTCGGTGTCCTTTTTTAAGTTGATACTGTTTTCTTCTTCTTTAATGTATATCATTTCAGATATTAACCCTTTATAATAATTCCTTTCGTGATTCAAGATTTTTGTATTATTCCAATTAAAAGTATGTGTAAACTTTACAATATGATCTCATTTTCTCATTTTCGGCAAGAGTAAATGAACATAAAAATAATATCAGATTGGATCCTGCAAGACACTCGGTGGTTTCTGATCATATTGTAAAGTTTACACATACTTATTAAATTATATTTTCTAAATCGTATATAACATTATCTATATTATCGATTTTTATTAAAATTAAAAAGTTTCGAAAAATAAAAAATGGATAATCTTCTTATTGAAATAGGTCATTTTTCAAGTTTTTAAGTAGCTGTACAGTTTCAAATTATATATATATATATATATATATATATATATATCTACTCTATATATATAAAAAAATTATGTCACGATTTTGTGTTACGATTTTATGTAACGCTTCCTCTCCCGTCCTCTCTCACCCCCTTGCCCTCTTTCGCCCTCTCACGCTCTTTCTCGCCCCTTCTCGTCCTCTCTCGCCCTCTCTCGCTCACCACCTCACCTTTTCTTGCTCCTCTCGTTCTCTCTCGCCCTCTCTGGCCCTTTTTTGCCCTCTCCCGCCCCCTCTCGCCCTCTCGCCCTCTCTCGCCCTTCCTCGTTCCCTCTAAGCTAAATGAACCCAGAGCATTCCCGGGGAGTACTTCTAATAAATATTTGCAGAATAATAAAGATTTGATTGTTACCAAAGCTGATAAAGGACAAGTTACAGTAGTTATGAATAGAAATGACTACGTGACTAATATGGAATTATTGTTAAATGATTCGATGACATACAAAAAATTAAATAAAAATCCGATTAAACGTCTGACGAATAAACTTCACACGTTAGTAAAGTCATGGCATAATAATGAGATCATTGATGATCAAACATATAAATTTTTTAATTGCACGAATGGTAATTTACCACGGTGTTATGGACTCCCAAAGATCCATAAGAACGGTTATCCATTGAGAATCATTGTGTCATCGTTGGGCAGTCCCTTTTATAATATTGCCGGTTACATTTATGATATATTAGTTAAATCTGTTAAGAAACCGGATTCAAATATTAAAGATGGTTGGACGTTTGTGAATATTATTAAAAATACAAGGGTTAATGACGATGACGTAATGATTTCCTTGGATGTTTGTTCGTTGTTTACGAATATTCCAAAAGATTTAGTTTTTTCTGCAATTGAAAATCGTTGGAGTGACATAAGTTTAAGAACTAAATTTAATTTGCAACAGTTTCTATACGCTATTGATATAATACTTACTTCAACTAGTTTTCAATTTAATGAGCAGTACTATGAACAGATTTATGGAAGCCCTATGGGATCTCCTCTATCACCGATATTAGCTAACTTACAAGGGAAGTTCGGCAAGTGTAAAATTTAAAAAAATCTGAAACTTTGTATAAGTTTAGAGTAGATGAACCTAATCACAAAACAATTTTTTTTAGCTGCTGATATTCGGTTTTAGGGGTGCAGCATCCCCTTAAATAAAATCGGTGTTTACGTTTTCAAGCGAATATCGCCGAAATAATGAGAAATATAAAAAAATGTTTCCAGCAAAAGTTTTATGGTTTCGAAAGCTCTTTATAATGACATGATCATATTTTGCAAAAATGTTTAATTTTTCAAAATACCCCCACCACGTATCTTTTTTTTTTCATATTTAAATTTTTCTTGCAACTAAAATTAAAGTTTATTTCACGCCAAATTAGAGACCAATTCTTCTATTAATTTTTTAAATTCCACAGTTATCCGCAATGGGAATGAATTGACAACTAATTGATTTAGGAAACCTACATGTTCTGGCAGATACATCAATTTTCTTTCGAGTCGTCTTATTAAGTATAAAATTAATACGATTTATAATTTAGTAGACCATGCAATTTTACTTTCAAACGAACAATTTCATAATACGAATATTGAGATTGTAAAGAACATTTTAATTAATAATTGCTTTCTGGATCGTATTATTAATAAATATGTAAATAAAAGAATTAATGTACTAAATAATATTAGGAATGTTAACCGTTATGATGCGGATAATAACGATAATTTGAATAATGATTTGGATAATAACGACAATGGGAATTCGACTCAAGATAAGAATTATGTGATTCCACTTCCATATGTTAAAGACGTTAGCGACAGTATTAAAAGGTCACTTAAAAATGCTAACTTAAATGTCGTTTATAGTTTGCCAAAAAAGTTGAATAGGCTGATAAAACAAGGTAAAGATTTAATAATTTATGATATAAAAACGAATGCAGTATAAAAGATTAATTGTGAAAATTGTAATGCCTCATACATTGGACAAACGAAAAGACATTTATGCACTAGAGTGAAGGAATATGCTAGCAATATTAAATTACATGAGTCTACACATTCGGTTTTGAGTAAACACAGATGTGATTTGGACATGACTTTAATTGGAAATCACCGATCATTTTACATAATGAGAAACATGTAAGAAAGAAAGAGATTGCTGAAATGTTTTTCATAAAGAAGCATGATAATACTGTTGATCTACAGAAAGACACTGAGAATTTGACAAATATTTACGACAAAATAATAAAGATTGTTTAGTGGTGCGTTTCAAAATTTAGTCGTTGACGAAACATAGCAATGGGACGTGTTTCTCTTTTAACTATTAATTTTAAATAAGATCGGTTTTATGTTGCGTTAATCTCATTTTAATTGATGGGTATGTTTGTGTTTGTGGTCATAACTTAACATTTAAATATGTCCTTGTATGTTTCAACATTGTTAAAAACTATTGTGTAATATTGTGTTATAGAATTCTCACTTGATAAGGACCACAACCAAATGGTAGAAACGTCGTAAAAGTATTGAATAAAATTGCTAGTTACGTCGAAATCAATTTTGCCAAGTTTAATATAATAAAATTACAGATTTAAATGTGAAAACAAATAACATAAAAATAAAAATTTTTTTAGGAAAAAATTCCTTATTAAGTAAGATCCCTTAAATTTTAAATAAATTAATCAATGGCGTAGGAATCTGAGTGCAGATGGTAAATATATATTTTATTAGTTAGTAATCACTTTATTTTATTAGTTAGTAATCACGAACGTTTTGACCGATTTTTTGGTCATCTTCAGCGTGTAAATCTACAAACATTTTAACATGACAATTCAATAGAGAAAAATCTCAACATAATTTTCGGTGTATAAATACAATAAGAAAAGTCATCGGACTTAAAACTATTCTTTGCGTCTTATGATAAAATTAAATCGTAATTTAACATACATATAAAAAAATAATATATAATTTAAAATAATGGTGAATTCTTGAATAAATTAAGTCACGCATTATAGTAACAGTCAAGAACGTAAAAAATTTTTGTGAATCTATGTACATCAAAACAAGAAAATTGTATTAGTTATTATCATAAAAAAACGTAACGGTTTATAAAAAATTTACATGTTCGTTGCCGACCTGACATTACAATTTATAAACAACTAAACTAGTCTATACAAATGTTTTGTGCGCAATGAGAAAACGAATAAAATAAAATTATTATTTAAAAATGTTTTACTTCAAATAACAAATAACAAATATATTTTCTACATTCCAGATTCCAGACTATTTACAGAAGGAATAAGTCAGTCTGCGGCTTCTCATACATCGATCATTAATCAATCAGGTTGATATTCTACGATAAATGCGTTGATAATTTGAACATTTACAAAATATTAGTTTAAACTACTGTTTCGTTTCGTTTTTTAGGTTCTCGATCAACATCGTTGTCTGCAAACATACCAGTTGAATCAACTCAATCATCAGTCACAGGTTTATGTTACTTATTTAAGAGATTTTTATGAGACATCAAAGAACAATGTTTATCCCAATTTTTTGCCCCGGGGAAATTGATAAAACCTATTCCATACATTTTCCACACATAAATATAAATTAGAAATGCACCTAAGATCGCGGAGAACTCTGGGGAAAACTTTTGGCAAACTGTATGACTTTCTAAATAGGTGTTAAAACGAAATACTTTTCAGTTTTTAACGTTGATTGAAATATAATGAACTAAGTCGTAGTTATACTATGAAAGTTCTAACTCGAGTCTTCTAAGGGGGGTGCGGGGCGGGGGGGTTTTCGGGGGCGCGGGGGTATGACGTTACGCTGGCGGGGGGTCTTATCAGCAGATAAGCTTATCTTATCAGCTCAGGTTACCAGATAAGGGGCGATTATCGGATCATGTTACCTGATATGTTTATAAACAAAAAATAAACATATATCTATTACAGTGATATCTATTACAAGATAAGATAAGCGGCATTTTTGTAAGATACCTATTACATAAACAAGATAAGATAAACAAATATCTAATACAATGGTATCTATTACAAGATATCTATTGCATAAATAAGATAAGATAAACAAATATCTATTATCCTCGGTGAACGTGTCGAGACATGTTTTTGCGGCGGAGGGGGTAAAAAGTGCCTCCCATAAGCGGCGGTTCTTCATTGTTTATTTTAGGAAGAAATACCAGCGCCGAAACCAGCGGCTGCAGGAATTTATAAACAAAACAAGCGCCGAAAATCTACGGCTGCCAATCAGATATCAATTACTATGTTATCTATTTCTGAGAATTATCCCCGGAGAGAAATCAATCATCAAACAAAAGCTGTGAAATCTTCTACCGTTCCTTTGGCAAGCGCCGAAAATCTGCGGCTGCTAATCAGATATCAATTACTACGTTATCGAAATTTTTCCTAGAAAAAATTCCTACGAATTATCACCGGGGAGAAATCAATCGGGGAAGTTAAACAATCGTTTGTACGTTGACAAACAAAGAGTTGAACGGGATATATAATGAGGACCCTGATACTGCCGGGTCAAATCAAAGTACGGTGACCACGAGAGCGCATGCTTTCCTCAAGAAAAAATAGCTGGGAGAAAAAGTTTAGTATGTAATCAAAGTAGTTATTTCTGTGTAGTACAAGTGAATTTTTTACAAAAAAATGGAGAACGCGGAAAATGTTAAGCGCGAGCTGTTGGAGAGTTCCCGCCAAGTCGCCACCTTAGGCGAATATTTCGGATGGCTGCAAGAGTGTGAAGAGTTTATCGAAGAGCTGGAAGAACGCAGCCGTGTCAAGCGTCCGCGACTCTCGATTGGACATAGGCAATCTCTGGTAGCTAGAATAGCGCGAGTCGAGGGTGTAAAGAATCGCTTGCAGAAACGATATATGTATATTGGCGGCGGCGGTAAATACAGTGGCGGCGGCAATAACGCGCAAAGACTTGTTTGGCGCGAGATCGATACGGCGTTCGATAACCGTATACTGACCGGCGCGGTAATTAACACAAATTATATCGAACCGCGTCAATTTTTGGAAAATGCCGCAAACATTGTAGTCGAGAACGTGGAAAATGTGCTGCAGAGACACATCAGTGTGAAGGTGAACACTGTTTTCAACGGCGAGTTTGTATCTGGTGATAAACGCGCCAATAAAAGTATCAACACGAGAAACTTTGAACTCTGTCGCACGTTTGATGTACGCGAGTATGAGCACCGCGTTATCGAGCCCACGCTAGCATTGCTAGAAGAGTTCCAGGAACGCGATAGCGGCTGGGCATTGTCGTGGATAATAGATTTAACTGTGAATATCAACAAGTACAATCCAATGCGCGCGGCATGTCATGTCAAATTACCGCAAAAAATTGTGACAAAGAGAGAGGTGGTTAATGTGCGATTAGCGGACAATGCGTGTTTCGCATGGTCAGTGGCCGCTCTGTACCCCGCTGAAAGAAATGTGGAACGAGAATCCTCCTATTCGCATTACACCACAGTGCTGAATCTCCAAAACATTGAGTTTCCAGTGATTGTGATCCAAATTAAAAACTTTGAACTGACAAACGACATCTCCATAAATGTGTACATCATCGAGAACGAGAACATCATCTCGCTACGTCTTTCGGAAAAAAAGAAAGACAGACACATCAATCTGCTGTACGTGGAGGACGAACACAGAGTGGGGCATTTCGCGTGCATAAGGAATCTGTCTCGCCTCGTGAGCTCGCAACTGAGCAAACACAATGGTCAAAAATATATATGCGATTGGTAAGTATATTTATTTATTGTACGTAACTTATATTAATAATAACAAAATTTAAAGAAGGTAAATATTGTAGGCCAACTAAACGAGCAATTAAATAAGATCTAAAGATTTATTAATAATCAAATAATTAAATTTTCATTCCGTTAGAGAAACAATATACAGCGTAAACGTTTCGACTGCACTACAGTCTTTTTCAATACGTAAAAATCAAATATTAAAATACAAAGTTAAATATTAAAATACAAAGTTGGTTAAACATTAAAATACAAAGTTAAACGATTCTTCGCTGATGACCAATAGATGAGTAAGCCGATTGGTCTGAGATTCCAAGTTTTGCGACATTTAATCATGATTATCGTTTTAACAAGTTCTTCTTCTCGACATTTCAAGTGTGTGTTGCGAAGTCTAAATAACAAAATGATATATTAATAATAATTTTAATTAAATTTCTTATTTTTACAGATGCCTACACTATTTCTTTTCGGAGGATAAATTGCAGGCGCATATGGTAGACTGCGGAAAATTGAACAACTGCGCTATCCGGTTGCCGAGCGACAAGGACAAGTGGCTCAGCTTCGACAACTACACGAGGAAGGAGCAGCTTTTGTTTGTGATGTACGCCGACCTCGAGTGTGTTTTAACATAGACTGAAGATGCCAAAAATTATCAACACCACCAAGTATTCAGCATCGCTTATTACGTACAGTGTTCGTTTGACAATTCGTTATCCGCGTATAATTCTCGCCGTAGTGTCGATTGCGTTGCGTGATTCGCCGAACAGCTTAAAAATTTACCAATACGCGTAAAAAATATTTTGACAACCAACGTCCCCATGGTAAATTTAACGCTTGACGAGTGGTTAAAATTTCGCAGCGCGACGCATTGTCATATATGCAAACGTCCGTTTGACGAAGACAATTCACGCATCCACGATTATTGCCATCTCACCGGGCGGTACAGGAGTCACGCGCATTCAAATTTTAACTTAAATTACAAAGAATCTTTTTGTATTCCTATAGTCTTTAACAATCTGTCCCGCTACGACGCGCATTTCATTATAGAGGACATAGCCACAGCGTTCAAAGAGGAAATCGAATTACTGCCGATAACGAAAGAAAAATATATATCATTCTTGAAAACTGTTAGATTGACGCAAAACAATAATGCAAAAAATTATATTAAATTACGCTTTATCGATTCGTATTTTTTCAGTGCTAGTCTTGACAAATTAGCGTCATTTTTGGATAAAGATAAACTAAAAATTTTACATTCAGAATATCAAAATTTATGGACAGATACGTTTAATTTATTGACACGGAAGGGCGTTTTTCCGTATGAATACATAGACTGCGTGGACAGATTACAAGACACATGTTTACCGTCGCGCGACTCATTTTACAGCTCCCTGACCGGCGACACAGTATCCGAGAGTGATTACGCACACGCCGAGACCGTCTGGAGCCGATTCTCCCTTCGAACGCTAGGCGAATATAGTGATTTATATTTAAAAATTGATGTCTTGTTATTGGCCGATATATTTGAAAATTTTCGCGACAGTTGTATAAAAAGTTATGGACTCGATCCCGCGTATTATTATACTCTTCCCGGATATACATGAAATGCCATGTTAAAATATACAAATATAAAATTTGAATTATTAACAAACATTGATTATTAACAGATATGGTTATTCGAACGAGGTATACGCGGCGGCCTTAGTCAATGTTCAGGTCGATACGCACAGGCTAATAACAAGTACATGCAATCGTACGACTCATCGAAACCCTTATTTTACCTTATGTACTTTGATGTAAATAATTTGTACGGATGGGCAATGTGTCAGCCATTGCCGTATGCCGATTTTCAATGAATTAATGATGTATCGAATTTTGATATATCATCTATTGCGCTCGATTCGCTTATAGGCTATGTTCTCGAAGTAGATTTAGAGTATCCGCAGCATCTTCATGACGCGCACATTGACCTACCGTTTTGCCCGACACGCGACAAGCCGCCCGGCAAGCGGGAGTATAAACTCCTCGCCACGCTTTACGATAAGAAGCGTTGCGTAATACACTATCGTAATCTACAACAGTGCACACGCCACGGGCTACGCATAACAAAAATATACCGCATACGACAATTTACTCAGTCCGCGTGGCTTAGAAATTATATTAAACTTAATACACAGTTTAGAACCGAAACAAAAACTAATTTTGAAAAAAATTTATATAAATTAATAAATAATGCGGTATTTGGCAAGACAATGGAAAATGTGCGCAATTATGTGGATGTAAAATTATTAACAAAATGGGACGGACGGTACGGTGCGGAGGCAATGATCGCGAAACCAAATTTTTATAGTACAAGCATATTTTCGGAAAAATTAGTTGCCATAGAATTACGCAAACTCGAAGTTAAATTCTACAAACCAATCTACGTCGGCATGTGTATACTCGACATATCAAAAGTATGTCTTTATGAATTTCACCACGAATACATGTCACCGCTCTATCGTGACAATTGTAGAGTAATGTACACCGACACGGACAGTTTAATATATCAAATTAAATGCCAGGATATCTATGAAAATTTGAAGCGCGATATCGCTCAATTTAATATCAGCGATTATGCTGTGGACAATGCGTACGGTATACCGCTTGAGAATAAAAAAGTACTGGGTCTGATGAAAGATGTCTTTCTCATATGAGAATAACGGCGTATTAATGACCGAATTCGTCGGGCTTAGAGCAAAAATATATGCTTTGCGGGTGGATGGTAAAAAGAACACTAAAAAGGCAAAAGGTACCAAAAGTAACGTCGTAGCGCGTAGTATAACATTCAACAATTATACGCGCTGCCCTAACGACGAGATTCAAATGACGCGTCAGCAGTCATGTATAAGATCGAAATTGCATAAAGTGTATACCATCAGCGAGACAAAAATTGCTCTAAGTCCCTATGACGACAAGCAATATGTCGTACCTGAGTCGACCGACACCTTAGCGTGGGGACATTATCGAATACCGCTGTAAATTATATTTATTATAATTATTTTATTTATTATATTTATTATATTTTAAGGATGTAGTAATAAGGGTTATATTGTTTTTGTTATATATTTTATATATTTCATATATGTTGAATAAAATATGAGGTACATTAAATAACATTGTTTTTATGTATCCAAGAGTTGTGCGAACTGTCGAATCCCAGCCATTTCACGTAAACCTCGTCACCCCTCCTGCGCAGTATTTTTTCTACGAGGTACACATCCGGATAATTTGCGCGTGCAACGCGTGCTCGTAAAACGCTCCAGCGATAGATGTCTTGCAATAATTCTCGAGTAGATAGCTTACGGGATTATATATGAATACGGGATTATGAAGTACTTTTTAAGTTATAAATGTTTAAAGTTAACAATTTTTTGACATTAAATGTAAAAGATCTTGTAAAATATACAGTTTTCGGTGATCATAACTTAATACTTTTATGCACAAAATAATGAGACAAATCAATTGGTGTAAAAAACACATAGTTGCTTATGAAATATATGCAGCTGTATTTTGAATATATTTATTTAAATACACATATTATAACATTTTTTTTAAACAATTATCTGTTTTTTTATACCAGTTAATTGATCTTATTATTCCGCGCAAAAAAGTATTAAGGTATAATTACCTGTTCGATGTGGAATTGTATTGTGGAGTGGACTGTAATTATAATAAATCTGAATAACGAGAATTGGATTCTATATCACTGGTATTGCTTACAATTAAACACCTTACAATTTTATTGAGAATGGTACAACTGTGCTGATCGTAAGACACCGAGCGGTCTGTGATTTCAACAATGCGTCACAATGGCACAAAGCGACCGATCTCGTTGAAGCACACGACCTTAGAACATATAGATATGGAAGGGGAATAGGAGCGCAAAACTGTGTCCAAGTTGGGTGCGAGAGAGAACCACGTTTTTAAGGAAAGAGAAGGGTAGATTGTTACCTCCGTTCGCAATGCGCAAACGCGAATTAGCGAAAGCACCAATTACATTTCCAGTTTCAAACGGCGCGTGACGTCACCGTGACGTCATCTACGTTTGCGCATTGCAAGCATAGGTTAAAAGCTATCTTTCTCTCTCGCACCCAACCTGGACACAGATTTTTACCATGGAGGTGTGAGGAAATTGTACGCCGGGACGATACACGCCATGCTCCTGTACGGGGCCCCTGTATGGTCAAAATGCCTGGAGGCTGCCCGCGGCCCAAAGAACGCACTGAGACAAGTGCAGAAGCGGGTAGTCAACAGGATATGCAGGGGCTACCATACAGTGAGCTGGACGGCAGCGGGGGTGCTCTCCGGAGTACCCCCTGTGGAGATGCTCGCCCGCATGTATGCGGAAGTATACACACGCACACGTGCGTACCAGCGGGCGGGCATCACATTGACGGAGAGTCTCCGGCGTGCCGTGAGGGTCCACTCTCGGCGGGCGCTGATCCAAAATTGGAAGGATAGCCTGGCAAATCCAACATTGCCGGGACAGCGCACCGTCGGGGCCATACGGCCCTGTCTAGAAAACTGGCTAGACAGAGCCAAAGGTGGGGTATCCTACCACATGATGCAGGTGCTCACCGGACATGGCTGTTTCGGTGAGTACCTGCACAGGATTGGCAAAGAGCGCACGACGCGGTGCCATCACTGTGGCCACGAGCGCGACACCGCCCAGCATACACTCGCTGAGTGTGTTGCCTGGGCGGGGGAGAGAGAGAGGCTCGTGGCCGCGGTGGGGAGGGATCTGTCATTGCCCTCGGTAGTGAGGGCAATGACAGACAATGAGGACGCATGGAGGGCGTTCTCCTCCTTCTGCGACGAAGTCATGCTGCAGAAGGAGGAGGCGGAGAGGGAGAGAGAGAGAATGGGGGAGGAGAGAGAGGAGGAGGGCGGGGACGTCCCTCCTCTTTCCCCGGCGTCGGCGGGTCCGCCCGTTTGTGGCGCCGGGGATCGGAGGGGGGGCGCCCCTGGTGGGCGTAGAAGAGGGGGAAGGAGAGGAAGGAGAAACCAAACAGACGGGAGGGTGTGCCCCCTCCCCCTCCCCCACCGTCGGCGGGTCCGCCCGCCGGGGGTGGTGGGGACCGGGGGGAAGTACAACCTCCGAAGGAGGAACGCACCCATGGGAGGAGGGGCCGGGCCCTCTCTTTCCGCGCCGTCGACGGGCTTGCCTGTTTGTGGCGGCGTGGATCGGGGGGGGGTCCGTCCCAAACATACCCGCGTCAATAATTGACGCGGGATGAGGGTTCCGGGGGGGGGGGGGCCGGGGACAACTAAGTCCCAAAGGCCTTTCCCCCCGGGAACCTCACGCGGGCCGGGCGCGTGGGCGCGTCACTCCACTAAGGGGAGGCGCCCTGCGCACCCGGTTAGAGAAAACACTTTCGGCTGCGGCCAAATCCTAACTCCCAAGGGAGCGGAGAGAGCCGCAGCCGGGGGGGGGGCGAGGGGGGGCCACGTGTCCCCGGCGGGCAAGCATCGCCAGTCCGGCCGGGGCGCCTGGGTCCCCCTCTGTGAGGACGTGACGCGTGGGGCCCTCTCACCGGGAGCCATAAGGCACCCGGGGGGAGGGCAACGCCGTCCACGGAAGAGGGTTCCTCTCCTTCAGAGAGGAGCCCTCTGGTGAGGGCTCCCCTGGTGGAACGCCGAACCGGATCACTCTCTAGGGGATCTGGGGGTCGCGACTACCGGGGGGGGCGGGGGGCGATGGCTCGAGCGGGAGCTCTCGAGCCATGGCCCCGCCCCCCAAACTCTTTGGGAGGGCGCGGCGTGGGGTCGGTGTCGCCCTGCGCCGCAACCGGGACGAAACCGCGCAGTCATTGACTGCGCGGTCGGGGAGGGGTCTCGGCCGCAAGGCCTTGCGGCCGAAACCCCTCCCCGGAGATGGCTTGGCGGGGGGGGCGGCGAGACGGCATGGGATTCCAGCATCCTCGCCGTCCCCTATCCAACGCCCGAGGTGGACACCCGCTAAGGTTTTAGTGCGGTAGGTCTTGGGCCCCCTCATCAGAGGCTAAATATGCGACCAAATCTGGTTGTTTAGACAACGTTTTAGATTAGCGTAAGTTCGCGCTCTGCGCCCCAGAAATTGGTTCCATTATCGCTTAATAAGAGGAAGGGTACTCCGCGTCTGGATGAAAATCTACGAAAGGCTGCTAAAAATTTGTAGTATAATCACTAACTAACTCTAAGTAAACTGCTCTGGTAGCTAAACATATAAATACTGCTATATTTACCTTGTAGGATTTTTTACCTCGACCGACTCTTGGTATTACCTATATCGGGCCGGCATAATCTACGCCGCAATGTTGAAAGGGACGAGCAGGAGTGATTCGCTCCGCAGAGAGGTCACACATGATTTGTTCAATTGATACAGCTCTATGTCATGTACAGGATACACATAAATGAATGTGATGCTTGACTAAGGTACGCGCTTTTAATATCCAAAAATTTTGTCGTAATACTCTAAGAGTTAATTGAAAGCCACCATGGAGTGCTCGCAAATGAGCATGCTCGATGACAAGCTCTGCTATTTTATAACGTGGTAATATGATTAGATGCTTTTCATCATAAGAAAGAGCTGAATGATGCAGGCGCCCACCTACTCGTAATAAACTTTGGGAATCCAGGAAGAAGTTAAGGTTTTTTACCTTACTGGTACGCGAGAGGTTTCTACCATTCTTAACACACTGGATTTCAGAAGGAAATTAAATCTCTTGTATGTGAGAAATCCAAAAGTATCTAGCTCGTTTTATATTATTACTTAACGTATTGCCAAGTTTGGGAAAGATCGAACTAAAGCGACCGATTCGCTGAAGGCTGCAAATTAAAAACCGACTGCAATACGCTGTAACTCGCAGTAATTTCGGCTAAGAAAAAATGGAGAACAGCAATTCCCATTCTGAATCTATCTTTCAGATTAAATGCGCAGGAGTAGTGCGACGCTTTGATGTAACGTCTATCATTAGTATTGACGGTTGCTTCGGCCAGAAGGCTGTGTGCTTGCTAAACCAGGGAGGTCCTGCCCACCATAACGCATTCTTTGAGTTGTCTGGCAAAAATACCACGGGAGGCACAATCAGCTGGGTTGTGCTTGGTATCTATAAATTTTCCAAACAATATTACGTCTAAAAACGGAACATAAGACATCTTAAAGATATCTTATTGACGTCTTAAAGACATATTTTAATATAATGTCTAAAATACATCTTAATAACTCATTTAAGACGTCTTATGTCCCGATTTTAGACGTTTTGTTATCTGGGTTCCATTTAACCAATGGGTTACGAGTTTGTACGTCAGCCACACGATTAGCTACAAATGACTTCCAACAAGAAGTGATTCAAGAGAGAACTACTATAGAGTCAAACCAACAATGTGGGGACTAGTGACAAATCCAAATTCTTATGAATATACTCCACAAGACATGAGAATAATGACGCTGCACACAGCTCTAAGCGTGGTATACTTACAATTAGTGGCTTGACAGGCGTCACCTTGGACTTAGCAATGAGAAGAGATACGTGTTAATCCAAAGGAGTAGTGGTACGAAAAATTACAGCAGCGGCATAAGCGCGATTAGATGCATCAGCAAACTCGTGCAATTCGTAACTTAGAATATCTGGGGATTGATGAGTCCAGCGTGGAACTAAAATTGCCGGCATCTCTTCTAAATTTTGATGAAAAGAAGCCCATATATCTAAAATATCAGGGGGAAGAGCAGTGTCCCAGTCAATATGTCGTAGCCACAGTTCTTGCAAAAGAATCTTTACTGTAACAATGACAGGGGTGACCCAGTCTAGTGGGTCGTAAAATTGTGAAATAATCGAAAGCATTATTTGTTTAGTTGAATGATCAGTATTAGGAGTCTGTAGTTTATACCTGAAATAGTCCAGTTTAGGATTCCACGAAATACCTAAAACTTTAACCAAGGGTTTCTCTTCTAAAGGAAAATTATTCAAACTAATACAATCCTCGTGGGGTAAGTCTTGTAGCAATTCATTGTAATTGGAAGTCCATTTTTGTAAATGAAAACCCCTCTGGTGTAGAAAAATCAATTGACGAGTTTTGAGAATAGTATAAGTATCATGAGCTCCAAACAGAACATCGTCAACATAGATAGATTCTATAAGATCGAGACCGCAAAAGGGTATTTAGTACCTTCATCATAAGACAATTGTCGTAAGACGTGCATAGCGAGGGAAGGTGCGGAATTAGTACCATACGTGACGATTAACAATCAATAATGATTGATCAGATAATTAGGAGAAGAGCGCCATAATATCCTCCAAAAATCAACATCATCAAGATGTACGTTAATCTGACGGAACATTTTTTGCAATATCAGCGGTAAATACTAGACGATGAGTACGCCATCGTATGATGACGGTGGGAAAATCTTCTGCAACTTGGGGCCAGGCAATGGAAAATTGTTTAATGATGATCCATTAGTATAGCGCAGAAAGCGTTAAAAACTACGCATAACGGAGAGAAGCTGCTTTCCTTTAAAACAGCATGATGTGGAATATATAAAAAAGAACGACGAAGGTCATCAGTCAGTGCAATCTCCATATGTCCAAATCTCTCATATTCAGTTAAAAAATCAGAATAAGCTTGCTTTAATTTAGAATCTCGGGATAGCCTCCGTTCTAATCTTTTTAACAAGCTGGAGGCTATCTAATAGGAATCTCCAATGTCATTAATAAAATTATTCTTAAAAAGTAGGCATACTACATACCGTTCACACGGTAAACGAGAGTAGGTGGCAACAAAGTGCTCCTCACATTATCTTCCTTCCTTCGTTAAAGAGTTGCCGACCGGCAGTTCTTCCACCTCCCAAAAATGTTTCAAAGTGTCTTGTACGTCAGAAGCAATACAATGTAAAGCTAAAGAGCCAGTATGATAAACAGAGCTAGCACTCGATATAAGGCCGGTGAGAATCCAACCGAAGATCGTATACTGTGCCACGGGAACATTCCAGTTATCATGCGTTGACCTTCCAATAGAATGGCACTATATAAATTTACACTGATTAACAGATCAATGGGGTCTCTACTGGAGGGATCCGGATTCGCTAATTGAAGTCCTTTCAAATGAGGATATTCTCGATCAGAGACCGGAGTAGTGTGAACATGGATGAGAACTTAGAATGAACTAGAGTAGTCACTGGAATTGTGCGACTTTTATCAATAACCAATATTAAAACTAATAAAACAGAGTAATTAGATACCCCTGCTATTTGATCTCCGAAACCAGTGATTTTGACTTATGTCCTTCTACGCTTGACCTTGAGCAATTAAGCGATCCTTTCGCTAATGAAAGTATCTTGAGAACCTGCATCAATCAACACGCGAATTTGGATTGAACGTCCATTGCAGGATTTGATTATCACTCTTGCTGTAGTAAGTCTAACGCAACTATTTACTTTGCTGTGATTATTTGAAGAAAAAATCTTAAAGAATTGGCTGGAAGAAAGTCTAGTGGGGGGAGACTCACTCATCGATTTAGTCGTCAAAGTACCTTCTATTGGTTTGATAACAAATGTGGTCTCTCTTTTATTGTCACCATCATAATAGAGTAGTCTATGATATTTTCGTTGGCAGGCACAACGCCCTTGACTGGAACAATCCCTCGATAAATGTCCTACGCGTAAACAATTAAAAGAGCACCGCTGTTGTTTTGCAAAATCACGATGCTTTTCCGCTGAAAGATATCTAAATTGAATACATTTTGACAGTGAATGCGCCGCATTGCATGATAAACATTTCGATTGAGAAACAGCAGATAAGTGGGAATTAGTAACATTCGAACAATTCAATTTTGAAGACAAAGTATTATTAGTGCTGCTTGATGCTTCCAAGGCTCAAATTCTGAGTGAAAGAAAATTGTTCAGCTCAATATAAGTCGGTTGCTGTGTAATATTGCCTAGACTCAACTCCCACTCTTTGCAAGTTCGAAAGTCTAGATTCTGTACAATAAAAAAAATCAACAAATTATCCCAGCTATTTACTGGTCTGTCAAGATTACGCAGTGCTGCCAGAGCATCGTTAATTGAGTCACGTATAGCCTTCAATGAATTAACAGTTTTATCGGAGAAAAATATGAAAAATAAGCGCTGTAAATAAGAAGAAATAGTAGCATACAGATTCTCATACCGCTCTCTCAAAATGGATCATGCAATTGTATAATTTGCAGTGATCGTCATATTCTTAACAAGCAGGTTTGCTTTATTAATGAGACTAGTTTTTAGATAATGTAATTGCTGTACATTAGTTAATTGGACGTTACTTGCTACCAGTGATTCGAATAAATCACGGAAGTTTGCCTATTCGGTATAACAGAAAATTTAGGCAATAAAATGCGAGGTAATTGAATAGACGTTTGACCGGAGTCGGTTACAATTGAGCTTTCACTCGGATTTGCGTTAACAGTAGCGATCGGCTTAGTAAAACTATCTGATACTCGCGCAAGGAAGTCCGATGCCGATAGATAGGCCTCCTCAGTAGCAAGAAATTCTTCATCCACAAAGTACGATTCATTTTTTCAGTCCAGCTCGGTGGCGGTGGTCTCGATCCGGACATGAAGCTCCTGATATTTAATTCAGTGATCCTCCAATATGCGTATTTAATTCTGCACAACCGACAGATTGATGTTCTGCTCTCCAATCTTCTTATAATTTTTAATAGTACGAGTAATAAATCCATTAGTGAAGCACTGACTTGACAAATATTCCTCCATATTTAGAGGACACCCAGTAAATTCGCCAAAACAGTTCAGGAATGCGAGAGAAATAATAAGGAGCGTGCCTCTTCTCAATCATGTGTAGAAGAAAAGAACGTCGTGGGCAATTGTTATGCGTGCGATGTCCTTGAGTCGACATCAACAGTTGCTTTTTGCGATGCTCCGATTGCTTGAATTTATTATTCGAGCTGAGAATTCGGTTTGAACAATCAAGCTCCGAACAATTATCGAGACCAATAAACAATAGTTCTAAATTGTCGACGTAAAATAATTGAAACTCTGTAATTTCCCTTGCCTCTTAGAATACGTCCAGTCTCCCAAATGCGTCATTCAACTGTATGAACACTTATCACGTTCATCAATCCGACTGCACACGACAGGGTATCCGGCTCAAAATCTGTTCGTTGAAAAACGAGGCGTAGGAAAATTAGAATAGGGGAGGGGAGATATGTGAGGAGGATGTGGATTGGTATATAGAGTGGACTGTAATTATAATAAATCTGGATAACGAGGATCGGATTCTATATTACTGGTATTGCTACAATTAAACACCTTGCAATTTTATTGAGAATGGTAACTGCTGATCGCAAGACACCGAGCGGTCTGTGATTTCAACAATGCATCATAATGGCACGAAGCTTCTTGTTGAAGCGCACGACTATTCTGCTCGCTCCGAATTAACGGCGAAATCGCGATAAAATTACTGATATATGGGAGGGGAAATTCGCAAGTCGTCTCCCGATTAGTGATGCCATCACGACGAGCGACATGTAATTAATATATTGGAAAAGAGGTAGTTGAATTCCAAACATTACCGAAAACTGAATATTTTAGAAGATATTTTAAATTTTATGTCAAAAAATTGTTAACTTCAAACCTTTATAACTCAAAAAGTACGTAATAAAAAACACTTTATTATAGAGTTTTGGAAAACTCTTATGATAAGCTACAAGAATGTGCAATGAAAAATAGGGAGTTCTATTTAAGAAATTGACAGTGATCTTGACGTGACTTTCAAATAATTATTCAAAGTCAAATCAATGGCACGATCTTATGTGTCCCTCGAAACCTTACAATTTTTGTTTGAAACATTTTTTCGTATCTTTTAGACTTTACGAGATATTTTGATGCCAAAATTAAAATGGAACACCCTATATATTAATGTAAAGATATATCGCATCTGTTTATTTTATAAATTATTATGTATGAACTTTTATACAGATACGTAGTTGAAAAGAAAATGACGGTAATGATTAAATGCAAGGATTTTATAATATAAAATATTAATATAAAAAATAATATAAAATAATATATGTATAATATAAAATAATAAAAAATTCTACGTTGAGAGACAGGTATAGATGTATTTGAAGAAAATATTATAGTATCACAGTGAATCTTGAAACAATACATAAGATGTCGCAGACCTACCGTATAACGTGTTAATGGCAGATTCTTGGGATCGTTTGGAGACGATTCTTCCTCTGTGAAATTGAGAGATATCAATAATTTTTTAAGAGTTTTAACAAGGCTCTGTAATATAAATATAAATTTAAAGATATAAGACAGGCAGTAAGAGCCAACTCGCGGATGACAGTGCGTTATCCTAACGAAACTAAATTTTTTCGTTAGGATTAAGTATCTGTGCACAAGGCACCAAATTTTACTTGGTCACGGCCAAGATTTAAAATATGAAATAATCTCATATTTGAGATTTAATTTCAATAACCCTTTCACCCCCCTACGGAAATAAGTAAATGCAAGAGAAAAATATAGATCCGAAAGTCGCTGAATCGGGAATCGAACCCGAGACCTTTCGCTTGCCGGGCGACTGCTCTTCCAACTGAGCTATTCAGATCTTTTCGATTCTATACTTTTCTCTGCTATATGTAATAATGTTGATAAACAAACGCGTTTAAGCCCGCGTGTATAAACTAAGAGTTTTAACAAGGCTCTGTAATATA
Source organism: Nylanderia fulva (assembly GCF_048542155.1). Lineage (NCBI taxonomy): Eukaryota > Metazoa > Arthropoda > Insecta > Hymenoptera > Formicidae > Nylanderia > Nylanderia fulva. The sequence goes on from NW_028191079.1 coordinate 394,630, forward strand.
AATATAAATTTAAAGGTATAAGACAGGCAGTAAGAGCCAACTCGCGGATGACAGTGCGTTATCCTAACGAAACTAAATTTTTTCGTTAGGATTAAGTATCTGTGCACAAGGCACCAAATTTTACTTGGTCACGGCCAAGATTTAAAATATGAAATAATCTCATATTTGAGATTTAATTTCAATAACCCTTTCACCCCCCTACATATAGCAGAGAAAAGTATAGAATCGAAAAGATGAATAGCTCAGTTGGAAGAGCAGTCGCCCGGCAAGCGAAAGGTCTCGGGTTCGATTCCCGATTCAGCGACTTTCGGATCTATATTTTTCTCTTGCATTTACTTATTTCCGTAGGGGGGTGAAAGGGTTATTGAAATTAAATCTCAAATATGAGATTATTTCATATTTTAAATCTTGGCCGTGACCAAGTAAAATTTGGTGCCTTGTGCACAGATACTTAATCCTAACGAAAAAATTTAGTTTCGTTAGGATAACGCACTGTCATCCGCGAGTTGGCTCTTACTGCCTGTCTTATACCTTTAAAAATAATTTTTTATTTATACACAATGAAAAATAAATATATCATTGTTTTAGCTCTAGTTTAAGTTATACGCGCGTAAACAGATAAAATGTGAGTTTTGCCAAATGGACCATCCCTCCTGATTTTTTACCTTTGATCTCATTTCGGGCAGCAATGATATATACCGGTTAAATTTGTGAGTACTTTTCAAAAATATGTACAATCTTCCAAAAAGCTTTTGTCACTTCGTGAGTATCTCTTACTACAAAGATACATGATGGCAAAAATTGAATATACAAAAAATGATGTTTCTTCTCTTGACATTTGCGCTGAAAAAAATCATCTCTGTATGATCCCCAGGAATCTGCCATTAACAAGTTACACGATAGGTCTGTGGGACATCTTGTACATATAATTAAAACAGAGTGCGACGGAAAAATGTATGTATTTTTGTATTTAAATCAGGTAAAGATGAACGTAGGACTATATCTGAAAAACCAACGCAACTTGCTCAACCTAATCAATACAATGGTCCTGCATTACCAAGGGATGTAAAGACTAATGTTGTCACGGATGCTACCACCAGAGCAGCTGCAGATTCTACTAAAAAAACATATTCCAGTAATCCAACGTACAGCAAAGGAAATACAGTTACTGATGAGGATTTAGAAAAACTCTCTGAAGCACTTTATATCAAAGAGACGAATAATGCAAATCAATATATAACAGTTAATCTACAAAAACGTACCACCAGTAGCAATCTGATGGATCAAGCTCCGCAGCCGTAAGAAAATTATATTCTCAATATATAGGGTGTCTAATTTTAATCGATTACCCCCAAAATATTTTTCATTTCTAATCGCACAACAAAATGTTTCAAACAAAAATTGTTTTAAACCATTGAAAATAATATATTTGGCTCGTATATAATGCAATGCAACATATAATGTGAATGACCAAATTAACGAGCAAAAATGGGTGTCAGAAATTAAATGACATAAATTTTATTCAGTCTATCTCTTTAATCAAGTGTAATTAATCTTAACGTTTTGACTACACAGAGCCTTCCTCAGTATAAAACAAAAATTGTGTTTAATAAATTGGCAAAGTTCATTCCGGTACTGAAGGACCGTTTGCACAGCGGAATGCATAACAACGTTGTATACAGGATTTCGTGTAATAATTGCGATGCGACTTACGTGGGACAAACGCGTATATTATTAAAGACGCGCATCGATGAACACCGCAATCACATAGCTAGGAATACCGGTCAACATTCGGTGATCACGGACCACAGGCTATTAAATCACGAGTTCACTTGGGATGAGGTGGAAATTTTGGATGAGCCGCGTGTTCGCGGTAAACGCTTGGTGTCCGAGATGATTTTTATAAAACGTCAATGGAACGGACTTCTTAATTTACTGAGACACGGAGACGCTACACCATGCGTTTTTAATATAGTTGATAATCTGCCGAAATTATAATTATTTCTAGTTTCAATGTATTTTATAATATAACAATTTTGCTTTAATTTATTTACATTATGTTGTTTATCTTACTTTGTTGATTTGACATTCTATATTTCTCTAAAATTATAAGTAAGACGTATATGATAATATAATGACCTGTTTTTTTTCAAAAGAATCCGTCGCGCAAGGTTTACAGCGATTATGACTCCCGTTTGCGACATGTTTGCAAAACTTTGTTTATATTTATTATGTTTACGTATTTCTTATTGTACTTCGGCACAAGAATAGGTTGCTGTTTTGCTCATTGTCTTGATTACCATTGCCGCAGAATGCGAGTGCTTATTTCTATTAGTATTGTTTCATTGAACAAAATACCGGAATAAAATACCGATATTTCTGACAGTGTTTGTACCTGCGACAATTTGCTTGCTGATACTGTTTTATCTAAGTATGTATAAATTTTGTCACGCTTTGTGTATTATAATAACATTAATTTACAAATTTCTTATTGTATTAATTTCTTAGATGCTGAAGATGATACGAACATAGAATCAAAACGTACGAATAAACGATTCAATTTATCATTATCATTATATGTTATGCGTATTAATAACCATGCCTGGCTCTTAATTAGCCCTGTATACCGCACTTCTTATTAATTATCGGAGCCTCTCACTATTCTTGGTTTAAAAATTGTTTTATTTGAAGAGAGACAGAAGCTGGCGCTACTGATTTTTTTATAGAGCGCGTTTCAGTTACTTGAAGATCATTTATGCTTTTTTTAAAAATAAAACTACTAGAATTTTTTTATTTAAATTTTATATTCTATAATATCTTATATAAATTTTTTATTATTTTATCCATAAAAGTATCCTTTTTTATAAAAAAAGATATGTAAAGTCGATTATCGCATGTATTGTTGCCGCTTTTCTGCGTTGCTGATTGGTTGTCTCGATTCGCATTATGTGTTATATTCATATCAAACAGCTGTCATTGCAAAGGTTAATAGTAATATATATTATTTTGACAGTTGTTCAAAATAATATATATTAAAACAAAGCACATAAAATTAATGGCGCGCGCGAAGCGCGCGCTTGTGTTTAGTTGAAATAAAATCGTCGAAAAATGTGAATATAAATAAATAACCTTTATGTGCACTCATTATCAGTGAGCTTCAAATAACTTTGAAAATAATTGCAAAAGAAGTCAGTAGCATCAACTTCTTTCTCTCTTCAAATTAAATAACTTTTTACTCGGTTTAATTGATGAAATTTCACTTGAAAAGGACCACAACCAAATGGTCGAAACGTCGTGAAATAATCAAATAAAATTGCTAGTTACGTCGTAGTCAAGTCGTTTAAGCTAAATAACTTTTATTTGAAACATTTTGTTGTACAATCAAAATTGAAAAAGTTTTTGAAGATAATCGTTTGTACATTTTGTATAATAAAACATTTATTATTTGAAATCTTCATATATGTATAATAAAATATAGTTATAAAATAAAATTAAATTATATTGAAGTATAAGTATAAAATAAGTAAGTAAGGTATTTAAAGCAAAAAGGTTTTCAATAAGTTAGTACCAACATTGTGATATACGAATTAGATACAAATATTATACTAATTTTTGCAAGTTATATTTTTTAATCTATTAAATTGTCATTTTTACAGGCTATTGACAATAAGTTCCGAAGCTCTCCAAATTCCTACGGTTCAAAGGGTGCTCTCCATATTCGATAATTATCAATTAGATACTCATACAAATGAATATATTAATCCAACACAAAGACAAGAAGAAAGTTTCCTTCTTGACACTTTTTTGAGTACAAACGTAATGTCCACTGCTATGCGTTTTCTCGCAGATAAAGGGTTTATAAGGCGAGATTATTATGAGTATAAAGATGCTTTAAGAAGACTTTGGTTCAATCTATTCTCACGTGGACAAGGTAAAATTGGTAGCACTGGGTTTGAACACGTCTTTATGGCAGAAACAAAACGAATAGATTCGGATACACAGGTACTTGGATTACATAATTGGATCTATTTTAATGCAGAAGAAATAAAGCAGCATACTAATTACTTAGGTTACATTAAAAAAACCGATTTAGGAAACGTAAGTAATTTTAGAATAAATTTTTCAATAAATATTTATACAATTTACCAATAATTTCAATATAAGAAAATCATATAAACGTAAACGTATTTTTTTTTGTAGAAGGGATCTATTATTAAAATGCATGTAAAATTCAATAATCACGATAAACCGGTCACGACCATATTCGTCGGAACTTCGCCTGAATTGGAAATGTCACTTTACACCGTTTGCTTTTATGCAAGGCCAGATGGAAATTGCCCTCTATCTCTGGGAGGCACCAAGTTTAATATAATAACACACAAATTTAGATATAGAGGAAAAGATTTAATTGGAACAGCATATCCAGAAATTTAAGATTTGAATTTTTGTGAATGTAAACATATCTAATTCATATATATATATATATATATATATATATGTATATTATTTTAATTGTATTTAAACATATTTTTTTTCAAAATAATTATTTAAATCGAAATAAAAAAGACAAAAAAATTCGATTTAATTATAAACGCTTTACCAATATTCTTTATATATTTCTTCTTTATATACATATCTTTGTATTTTATTACTCACAAAATTTTAATAAACGCATAATTTTATTTTAATTATTATATGTACATATCTTTTTTAAATGTATATAATATACATGTAAATTAAATTTTAATAATTTATTTAAATTTAATAATATATACTGAAACCGGTTGCGCGAAATTCCCATCAAAAATGGGAATCTTGAAATACGGAGGAAATTTCTCCTTCAGAACGCCGATTTCTCTTCGGAACAATCTCTCTGTCCGATCCGCCAAATTCACAACTGAGTTGGGCGCCAGGTGCGGCAGCCGCACCGTCTCTCAATCACGCTAATTACCGGAAACGCAAAATTTTACTTTATCGGAAGTATCGTCAAAATTTGCTACCGAAAACATCATTTACGGGAGAGAGATCGCGACGATAAATTTTTCCGCTCGGCTAGCCCTGGGGAAGGTACAGGTTCGGGTGCGTGGCGGCGAGAAATCACCAGAGGTGTGTAGTTTTTCATAACATATTTGAATAACATGATGAAGAGAAAAAAACGTATATAATATGTGCGGTGAAAAGAACAAAAGATTACGTAGTTTTCTGGTAAAAGAGGACTCGGTGGTTCGCCGTGACGAGCCACATACAATGTATAAAGGTCGCGGTAGAATAAGTAGATGCCAAAAAGAAGAAAACAAACAAAATATATTAAGAGTTTAACAAAGCTCTGTAGTATAAATATAAATTTAAAGTGTAAGACAGGCAATAAGAGCCAAATCGCGGATGATAGTGCGTTATCCCAACGAAACTAAATTTTTTCGTTAGAATTAAATACCTGTGCACAAGGTACCAAATTTTACTTGGTCACGGCCAAGATTTAAAATTGGAATAATCTCTACAAGAGATTTAATTCCATACATCCCCTAACATTATTATATATATAGCAGAGAAAAGTATAGAACCGAAAGGATCTGAATAGCTCAGTTGGAAGAGCATTCGTCCGGCAAGCGAAAGGTCTCGGGTTCGATTCCCGATTCAGCGACTTTCGGATCTATATTTTTCTCTCGCATTTATTTCCTTAGAGGGGAACAGGGGATGTATGGAATTAAATCTCTTGTAGAGATTATTCCAATTTTAAATCTTGGCCGTGACCAAGTAAAATTTGGTGCTTTGTGCACAGGTATTTAATTCTAACGGAAAAAATTTTAGTTTTGTTGGGATAACGCACTGTCATCCGCGATTTGGTTCTTATTGCCTGTCTTACACTTTAAATTTATACTTAAATTAACATTTTATTAAAGTAAACTCTAATTGAATTAATTGGAGAATGTAATTTTGTTAATATTTTCAGAAGGCTTAGTTTGCGAACCTTAAATTAAAATTTTATTAAAGTAAACTCTACTTGAATTAATTGCAGAATGTGAGTTTTGTTAATATTTTCACAAGGCTTAGTTTGCGAAAAACCCTTTATTTTCAATCGCTTATAATTCAAAAATTATTAATGCTTCTATATTTTTGCTGAGGAAAAATTGTCTCTAAATAACAAGATTTACTTGTATATTTTCGGTGTGACACCTTATGTCAGACATCCTGTATGCAATATATCAATCACTATTCCCAAGAAACAAAGACAACCATGAATTGTTTAAGAACATTATCTCGCACCAGTCACGTTGCGTGACATTATATTATTGATATACTACAGATAGAGACGACGGCTAACACTCTTCTCTTACGCTTATATAAAATTTAAAAAAAAATAAAAAACTATTGTATTTTTACTTTTTTATTTTTCCAGCACAGCAACTCTTATTTATTTTATTTATTTACATTTTTATAGAAGACAAAAGGTTATTGCATCCAAACTAATATAAACATTATCAACTTAAAAAGTTATATAAGTTCCGTATCATGCACTGCTAATTATAAGTGTGGAAGTTGGCGACACTTAGCTGTTAAGTAGCTCTCTTAAATATAAAAATATTTTAAATAATAACAGTTTCTAATAATTAAAATCTTTTTGCAACTATAGTTTATAATATTGACATTTATTTTTGCAATCATAATTCCTTACAGATTCCCTTTAGAAAAGGATGTCCTTTCTAAATACTATTTTTAGATGCGGATTAGTCCGGCTAAACCGTTAGCCCTATCAAAAAAATTATTGCGACAATTGTTTTTGGATAATATTAAAATTTAGCCACTTTGACCCCCGGTATCTCCAAAACTAGCTTTATGCTCAATTTTTAATTTTTCAGGAATTAATGTCCCATCATATAGCATTGTTTGGCATACAATTCGATTTGAATTTTGAGGTCCGCAAAACAGGCTAAAAAACAGCTGTTTTCAGAGTCACTCTTTCCAGAGAAATCTTATTCTGTACACTCATCGACTATTAAACAGATTTCATAAATTTTTGGCTTTTTGTACTTATTCGTGTGAGACGTCCATTATTTCGAAATGGAGGAATACACCATGTTAAAATAGGATACGCTTTATTACCAATGATAAATTCGTCATCAGAAAAGAATATAGGAAAATTTCTTTTAATATCTCTGTATATGTCTGAGTTACGGAAAATTCGATAGTCCCCTATTGAAACTAGATAACCAGTAGAACAATCAATCAAATGTAAATCTGTATCACAGATTGCCTGCAGAACCACAGCATATTATAATTTTCTGGATTTGTAATGAATAGCAATTTCCTACAAAGAAAAGTATTTATTAGATGCAGTATAGTTTCTTTATTAAAATAGGATTTGAAGTAATTGAGAGAGAGAGAGAGAGAGAGAGATAGAGAGAGAGAAAGAGAGAGAGTTAGCGGCGCGAAGGATATTATTATTAACGCGTTTTATTTTTATTTTTGTATGTAAAATTTCGCCTTGACGAGGAAACGGCCAAAAACACCACGCATGAAGCACGTAGCCGACCTAAAAATCAGCACAACAACAAAGGCCGTGGGGCAAGAGGACGGTAGGAGCGCGCCCACAAGCCGAAAGGACCCTGAGGAGCCGCGGATAACCTCTGCTCCCCCGCGTCCTCCCCGCTAGAACCCCATCGGCCGACTTATAATAAGGAGGCCCGTCGTTCAAGGCTGCAAAAGCCTCGAAATAAAGCGCCTCCCCAGCGGGATTAATATTACTGAATTTTGATATTTGAGAATCGCCAGACAGAATTTAAAAAAGGTAAAATTCTTCTCTCGACCGTACTGGCAAATATTATTTATTCAATCACAACGTTTCGACCCTTCTTTGAGTCCTTATCAAGTGATCTAGATATACATAGACAGATTAATACAATAAAAAAACAAAATTACTTCACTAACAATATTACAAAATGATAAAAAGAAAAAGAAGCGAAACATATTTGTAAAAATAAAAATAAAATTATAATTTTAAGATGTCAAGGACGAACATAGTGTCGGTTTGACAACACGTCAAGACTCTTAGACGAGTTATTGGAGACTAAACGACCTTTATTATTTTGTCGTAGATATTACTTAGATTGTCGGTATCCTTTTGTAAATTAATAGCGTTATTATTTCCCTTAATAAAAAACATTTCAGCAATTTCTCTTTTTCTTACGTGCTTTTCACTATGCAAAATAACAGGCGAAGTCCAGTCAAAATCGTGATCGAATTCAATTTTATGTTTACTGATAACTGATAAATTACTCAAATGCATTTTGATGTTGCTGAAACGTTTCTTTACACGTGTACAAAGATGTCTTTTTGTTTGTCCAATGTATGACACGTTGCAATCCTTACAATTAATTTTGTAAACTACTTCAGTTTTTTTATCTGTAAGCAGTCTATCCTTGCCGAGTGTAATTAAATGATTCGGTTTTTTAGGAACATTATGAACAACATTAAATCCGATATTTTTAAAAATTCGATCAATATCGCCTAAGTTATTAACATAAGGTAGTGAAATGAAAGGAGACTTATCAACTATATTTCGCTCATTACTCGATTCATTTATGTTTCTGTGTTTTAAAAAATTATTCCTTTTTTTAATCCAACAATCGATTACATGTTTAGAAAAGCAGTTATTAAATAAAATCTGTTTTACGATGTTAATATTCTCGTCGTGAAACTGGTCATTAGATAAAAGAATCGCATGATCTACAAGATTAAAAATTGTGTTCATTTTATATTTAAAAGGGTGGTTGGAAAAGAAATTTATATATCTGTTCGAACACATTTCCTTCCTGTACCAATTTGTTACAAGCTTTCCATTTGACCGAGAGATCGTTGTATTCAAAAAATTAAGACATCCGTTTGATTCCGTCTCATATGTAAAGGTTAAGAAAAAGAGAAATCGTTGAAATGTTTTTTATTAAGGGAAATAATAACGCTATTAATTTACAAAAGGATACCGACAATCTAAGTAATATCTACGACAAAATAATAAAGGTTGTTTAGTCTCCAATAACTCGTCTAAGAGTCTTGTCGTGTTGTCAAACCGACACTATGTTCGTTCTTGACATCTTAAAATTATAATTTTATTTTTATTTTTACAAATATGTTTCGCTTCTTTTTCTTTTTATCATTTTGTAATATTGTTAGTGAAGTAATTTTGTTTTTTTATTGTATTAATCTGTCTATGTATATCTAGATCACTTGATAAGGACTCAAAGAAGGGTCGAAACGTTGTGATTAAATAAATAATATTTGTCAGTACGGTCGAGAGAAGAATTTTACCTTTTTTAAATTTTGTCTGGCGATTCTCAAATATCTACGTTCTTATTTTTTACGCTCCTGGACCTGGATATGGAGCTCACACAAGTGGAAGGATTTTTTTGCATAATCTCGAGAAGGTTCGGTACTTATCATACAACACTTTTGAAAACTTGGATTAACAACATGAAAAAGATTATTGCTGTGAACCAACATCTAATTTTTCTGTTACGATGTAGAAGGCAAGATGTTCTTCCTTCTCATATTATTAATCTTAAAACGAACATACTATTTAAAAGCAGTAGTGCAAAACACGAAATGGAGAAGATTACTAATAAATATCGTTATAAATTATTAAAATTGGAAATAAAAGACGCGAATTTCAATTTAAAATACTTACGCCGCAACACTAAAGCGATAGTTGAGAAACTCTTTACATGTCTGCCACATAATCTTGTTCATGAGTTTCTTAAGTTAAATGAAAGGAGACTTTTCAAATTTAAACTCTCTCATAAAAATAAGTCTATCAGTAAATTTGACAAATTGTGCACTAAATAAAACGCATTTTCTAACTTGTTCAAAAACATTGACAATTCTAAGTGGTTGGTGAACATTAGTGGTAAAACTATTCCGGATAAGGTATCTGATTTTTTAAGCTTGGGTGACAAATTTGGTTTGCCGATAGATCACGCAAATGGTAAAGATCGAATGAATATCGTCCTGGAGAACATAAAGAATTTAGAGATTAATCACAAGAACATTCCGAGTGACGTACTGGAAACCACCAGAATTTCAGTAGCTGATTCTCTCAAAAAGTTTTTATGTGAAAATAAACACATTTCTTCTTCTGACAGCCACATCTTACAAGGTTTTTCACTCTGTAAAAAATTTCTACGGGATAATGAAGATATTTTTGTCACCAAAGCTAATAAGGGTCAGATCACCGTAGTAATGAGTAAAAATGATTATTTGGAGAAAATGGAATCGTTATTGAATGACGAATCCACTTACAAAAAACTAAAGAAAAATCCGATCAAACAATTAACTACAAAGACCAACGCCTTAATAAAATTCTGGCGAGATAACGATTTGATTGACGATTCCACATATAAGTCTTTAAATATCACTAATGGTAATTTACCACGTTGTTATGGTCTGCTAAAGGTTCACAAAAAAGAATTTCCTCTACGCATCATTGTATCTTCATTAGGTAGTCCAGTATATAATGTTGCTAAATATATTTATAATATTTTACATAGTTCTATTTTGTTACCGAAATCTTACGTTAAGGACGGCTGGACATTTTCCGCAAATTTAAAAGATACAATCATTGACGACAATAATACTTTGATTTCTTTAGATGTGACCGCCCTATACACTAATATTCCAAAAGAATTGGTTTTACGCGCTATTGAGAAACAATGGAGTGACATTTCTCAAGACACGAATTTCAGTCGTGCTCAGTTTTTATATGCCGTCAAATTTATTTTAGATTTTACTAGTTTTAGCTTTAATAAACAATATTATGAACAAATCTTTGGCAGTCCCATGGGATCTCCTCTCTCACCCATCTTGGCAGACATGGTGATGGATGATCTTGAAACACATTGTTTAAGTCAACTTGATTTCGTCAACGTAGACGCTGGAACCCCGAGGACAAAAAGAGGATCTTCCGATGAGGCTACCCTCTCGTCAAAGTATCACTAGTAACACGTTCGCATTTTGTTAAATTCCGAGTCTCGACCGTTCTGGCGCGATCGCGTAATTTAGTGTATTTATTTAACGCATGGGCTAAACCCGTTACTGGAAATAATTTCGAGTTTGTGATTTTGCGAGAGCAATCGTGGTCAAGCGGCGAGGAGTATCGAGAATCTTTACGCGTTGTAGTTATCTTTGCGAGTTACATCTCTCTGGGATTTATTGTCGTCGCCTCGTTTCACTTTTTGTCACGCTTATTTTCGTGTTTGTATAATTGCGTTTTTGCAAGAATGTCGAGCAATGCATGTGTGAGTGAATAGAATAAATCGCGTAAAAATTGTAATTGTCCGTAATTCGGTTGTTCCATATAATCGAGAGAGAGAAGAGGTCAGGGGAAACCGCGTGCGAGAGCGCGAAAGCGACAAGGACAGAGAGTGTGCACGCGCGAGAGTGAGCAAGACGGCGATAGCTGTGAACTACTGGTCGCCGGCGTATTCGCGTTAACTATCGAATTATATTATTTTGCGGCAATACTTTTGCTCTCTGATTATCACTTGTAAGAATCTTTTGAATCTAATTTCTGACTTTCTCGATTGCCGAACCATTGGTTCTGCTCTTCTCTTGTGTGTAATATATTATAGAGTTGTCGCGTATCGAAAGTATATAAAATCTGCGTTATTTTTCGAGTTGTGATTGTCGCGGTATCTCGCGTACTGTTATATTTTGTCGGCTTTGCCGAAATCTTAGCGACGTCCGTTTGCTTTGTGTAACAATTATTGTTTATCCTGCGAATGTTAGCCTGAATCAATTTCCTTTTTTGTATTATCTTTTTTTTATTACTATTATTTTGTAAACCGATTATACGCTACTTTCTAATTTTTCTGTATAAATCCGTGTATATGCTACTTTCTAAATTTTTCGACTACGTGAATTAGACCTTTAAAAAAAGGTAAAAAAGACGCCTAGTTAACGGCATACCAGTAAGAAAAAATTATCCATTGCAAACCCATGTAGAATCCTATGAAAAATTAATCATTGCAAACCCATGTAGAATTATATGAAAAATTAATCATTGCGAATCCATATAGAATTCTATGCAGAATAAACCATTGCAAACCCATGTAGAATTGTATGAAAAATTATCCATTGCAAATCCATATAGAATCTTACTACAAAAATAATGATATAAAAAAAATTGCGCCAAGTTAAAGTAGAAATTTGTACCAGTGAAAAATTGCAAACATATATAGAGTCGTATAATAAACTAGTAAATTAATATAATAGTAAATTAATATAAAATTTAAAAAAATAAAATTTTAGTTAAAAAACTGGGCGCGCTGCTAAGTTTCAAAATTACAATGCACCTTAAAGTTACATAACTTAATTTAATTACAAAATATATTTTAACTGTTAAATAATATCCTAATAATATTAAAATTAAATTATTTGTTACTTTAAAATTTATTGCAGTTAAAATATATTTTATTATACCATACATAGATACCATTCTGCTAAATATTAGATTGCATTTATTTTATTTTAGACAAAGTAAAAATTATTTTTCTTTACGGAGAATGTATGTATACCCAAAGAAACATTTCAAATCTATTGAAAAATACAAATTAAAAAAAATTAAAAGAACTTAGAAACAGTAATAGAATTTAGAAGAAAACTTAAAAAAAAAAACCAATAGAACACACACAAAAAATAAGCATATTAGGCCATCCACCTCTTCATTGCCTCGAACTCCACGATAACCCGGTACCCACATCAGGGTAACCCTGTTGTGTTCCCCGAGATGATTTAGTGCTTGTATACAGTTCCATACCAGGGAGGATTCCGTGGTGGGCTTCGCAAGAGCGCCAAGGGCAGCCTGGCTGTCGGTGTAAATAGTTATACCCCTGTTGCCAGTTTCTGTTATGGTTATAGATTTGACGCATTCCAGGATAGCCAAGATCTCAGTCTGAAAAACCGTGGCCATTCCACCCATAGAGATGCTCAACTTAAAGTTATTCTTCGGGGCATATATGCTCGCATCAAAGCGACCATTGTTTCCCGATCCGTCTGTATACCACACATCATGGCCCAGACGGCTAAGAATGAGATTATTTTCCCATTCAGCCCTATCCGGTATAGAGATCTTAAAAGTTCTCTTTGGATAGTGTCTCCTGGTGATTTTGTCTTGTTTCAAAGAAAAGGGAGGTTTGAAGAGAAAGTCCAGCCCTGTATGACCAGGGCCGGCGCACTTCCATTCTTTTTGGCAATAGAGCTTGTAGGCCGTAAGTTTGGCTGCACAGATGATCCTTTGACCGAGTGAAGGAATACAGAAGGCCACCTCCAGCGCCTCCGTTGGTGTGATTCTCATGGCCCCCACTGCCGACCTCAGGTAACTACCCTGTAGGCATTTCAGCAGGTTCCTTGCCCCCCCCCCCGTGGACCACCACCTTGTCGTGGTGGGGGGGGCTCACCCCTCGCAAGGGTATAGCCTTGCGAGGGGTGCTAAGAGTGGTTCGTACCTCCAGTGGAGGTACATCTGGCCTGGTGGGGCCACAGGGCTTCGGCCCGCCACCCTTGGAAGGCCACCAAGTCAAAAAACCAACAAAACAACATCATGGGAGGACGAAAAAAGAAAAAGACTGTTACCGGCCCAGGTAGGTCGGATATGTCAGGGCCCGGCGGGGAGGGGGGTATTATCCCGGCCCCCACCCCGTCGTCATCGTACGACGGGCATGGATTGGGAGGAAGGGATCCGACGACCCCGATGGAAGCGGGGCCACGGACCCCGATGCTCGAGGTTTTGGCACTACTGCCGGATCTCGACCCGGAAAGGATCACCCCGCTGTTGGAGATGGCTGAGGTCGAGGCCCCGGCAACGGGACCTTTCGGCCGTTCACTGCTGGAGATTGGCGGAGTAGGGAAGGACACGGAGTCCTTTCTGGAGAGCCTCCGTCAATGTGGGGAAGAAGGGAGATTGGAGCAGATGATGGGCCATGCGGAGTGCTACGCCAAGACCATGGAGAGGCGGATACAGGGTCTCGCGCGGGCAGTGGTGTGCCTTGCGATGCGGGAGCATGATCGGCGCAGGAGAGAGGCAGAGGAGGCTGAGGAGGAGGGGTCTCCCCCGGATCCTGGAAAAGAGGTCAGGGACCGGGGGACTCAGACGTCCCCTGACCCCGGAGGGAGGTTCCGGGATCAGGGGACACAGGTGGAGATCGCCGAGGCGATGGAGGTCGACCCTCCGTTGCCGGGGGCGGTGGAGGTCAGGTTGGGGAAAATATTCTCCGGACTGGCAGCCACCGCGGACCGGCTGAGGGCGATCGAGATGCGCCTCGGCGAGATCAAAGGAGGGAGGAGGGTCCAGGAGACCCTCGAGAGGGGAAGGGAGGGGAAGACCACCACCACCGCCACCGGTGAGTGGGTGAAGGTGATTAAAGGGGGAAAAAGGAGGGGGAAAGGAGAAGGAGGAGGCGCCACCACCAGCGGTGGGGAAGGGAAAGCCACCGGTGGTGGGGAAAAGAGAAGGAGGAATGGGGTTGGCGACGGCGGCGCGACCGTCGCCAACGCCATGGGCGCAGCGAGGTGTTACCGGTGTCTTTTTCCAGGACATACCTGGCGCCGGTGCACCTTGCGGGTGGACAGGGGTAGCCGCTACTACCGCTGCGGCTCCTCTGCCCACAGGGCGGCGGACTGCCGATCCGGCCCGAAGTGTCCACTCTGTGTGGACTTCCTCCGGCCGGCTCGGCAGCTCCATAGGCTTGGGGAGCGGGGGTGCCTTATGGCACCCCTTGCGGGGCCTAGGGGTGGGGGCCCTCCTTCCCCTTCCCCGTCGTCGGGGGCCGCAGCCAAGGCTGCGACCGCACGCAACGACGGGGATCGGGGGAGGGGGACCCAAAAAACCCCGGCATCGTCAGATGCCGGGTGAGGGTGTCGGGGGGGACATGGGTGCGCCTAGGCGTACCCTCTCCCCCCCCACGCTCTCCAAGAGGGTGGGGCCCCCCTGGCTTCGGGCGAACTCTGACCCCTAGAGGAAGGAGAGAGGCCGCAGTCGGGGGGACCTAGAGAGGGGGGGCCACGTATCCCGTGCGGGCGGACTTGTCCTTCCGTATGGGTGCCTGGCCCCCTCTCACGGACGAGACGTGACGCGTGGGGCCCTCTCACCGGGAGCCATAGGCACCGGTGGGAGGGCAACACCGTCCACGGAAGGGGGTTCCTCTCCTTCTGAGAGGAGCCTCCTGATGAGGGCCCCTTCAGTGGACCGCCGAACTGGACCACCCTCTTGGGGGTCCGGGGGTTGCGACACTGGGGGGGCGAGGGGCGATGGCTCGAGCGGGAGTTCTCGAGCCATGGCTCCGCCCCTCAAACTCTTTGAGAGGGCGCGGCGTGGGGTTGATGTCGCCCTGCGCCGCAACCGCGAAGATATAACCCGTACAATGACGGGGGGAGGGTGTCGCCTTCCGCGGCATCCTCCCAAGGAGAGATATGGCGGGGGGGCGGCCAGTCGGTATGGGTATCCCAGCATCCTAGTCGTCCTCTATTAACGCCCGTGAAGGACATCCTCTGGGGTTTTAGTGCGGTAGGTCCTGTCCCGGCTCTCCGGCTCGCCGATCCCGACTCTCCGGCCCGCTACGGCGGACCGGCCAGGCGGATGTGCGGGCCGGCCAGACGGGGCAGGGAGTCCCGCATAACCCCCGCCTCTACCCGGAGGCGGACGGTACCATGAGGTTTCCCCAGAGACAAAAAAAAAAAAAGGTTCCTTGCCCCCATCTTTTCAAGCCTCGGCTACCAGACCACCGCAGCGTACATCAATCTAGACAACAGGATAGCTTTGTATATTCAGAGGGCAACTTTAGGCCTAATGCCCCAAGTTGCTCCCGTAGCCCTCCTGCATACCCAAAATAAAATGTAAAATTTTTTCTCTTAGTCTCAAGATGGTAACTCCAGTTCAATTTCGGGTCAAGGTAGACTCCCAAATATTAATGGAGGTGGCATATTTTAGTATTCCAGAGCTTTAATGGGTCAATGTGCTCTGGTTTATACTTCCTGGTAAAGAAAATAGCTTCGGTCTTGTTTGGATTAGCCGTAAGCCTTTTGGCCGCGCACCAATCTTGTACCCTTTTAAGTGCTTTGTCCATAAGCTCCTTGAGAATGGAAAGAAAACCACCCTTCTGTATAATGGCCACGTCGTCCGCGTAGCCAAACACCCGAATACTGGTTTTCCTTAAATTGACTAAGAGTTCATCCACCACTAGGCACCACAAGAGTGGAGACAGGACTCCCCCTGCGGGCAGTCCTTTAAGGTTAAATTTCCTTGATTGACGGTAAAAATTCTTCCCGTTAGTATGCTAAGGGTCCAGTCGATAATAGCAACTGGAATGTCATGATCGACCATGGCTTTCTCAATCACTGTATAAGAGGTGCTATCAAAAGCTCCTTGTCTAGAAAGACTCCCAGGGCGTAGCCTTTGGCCGTAAGTTGTGTTTCAATGCTGCCCACAAGGTGATGTAGGGCTGTGTCCGTGGATCTTTCCTCCCTGTAGGCGTATTGACATGAAGACAGGGGTTTATGAGCAAGGGGCCCTGTTTTAAAATCTCAACCAGTTTTTCTAATATCTTCAATATGAATAAAGTGAGGCTGATGAGTCTGAAGTCTTTTACTAGAATATGATTGTTTCTCCCCGGTTTGGGAATAAAGCAGACTTTAATGTCGCTCCACCGCCGATGGAATGTGTCTTATTGCTATGCTTGCCCTGAGAATTTTGGTGAGAGGGCTTATTAGGAGGTCTAGCCCTTTTTGCAGGAGAATGGGATAGATGCCGTCCGGCCCCGGTGCCTTATAGAGGTCAAAGGAGCGAACCGCCTATTTTACACCCTCTGAGTACACCACTCTTGCCGCTAGTGCCTATTCCTTAGGTACATAACCTACCTTAGGTGTGGGCATAAGGGACAAAGGGTGTTTTGCCGTAAAAGGTTGAAAACCTGGAAAATGAGTCTCCATAAGGAGAGTGAGAGATTTAGTGAGACTTTCCGTGTAATGCCCGTCAGGGTGCTTGAGACAGCCCATTGGCGAGCAGCTATCGGAATTCAGAATTTTATTGAGCCTAGACGCTTCAGGAAGGCTCTCAATGCTTTCGCAAAAACTCCTCCAGCAGCGTCTTTTGGCTGAAGTGATGGCCCTGCTGTATTCCCGCTAGGCGATCCTAAAATTTGCCCAACAGGCCGCAGAGCTAGATTTCCTGGCCTTGTTGAAAAGTTTCCTGATCCTTGACCTAAGCTTCGAAAGCTCTTTGTTCCACCATGGAACTCTTGAGAAGGACTGGCTCTTCCTTAACGGACAGTTAGCTTCATAGGCATCTGTAATGGCGCCCTTCATAAAAAATGTTGCTGTATCCAGATCACCTTTGTTATTAAATTTATTTAGAACTGATCTAAGGTTTGCCGATAAGGCGGCCTTCAAGCCTTCCCAATTGGTTCTCCTCGGATGTCTCGTTCATTTATGTACCGGTAAGTGACGGAGAGATAGGCAAATCTGTGGTCGGATCCTGAAGGTTCATTTGAGACTATCCAGTTCGTCACCAAACCAGCCACTCTCTCCATACACAGCGTGATGTCTATTACCTTCTGTCTTCTGGAGTCCTGGTAAATTCTGTACCTCTGTTGAGAATCATGAGGTTGGTGCTCATAATGAATCGTGTAGGCCCTCTCCCCTGGAGTTGACGCCCAAACTCCCTCACCCAACGCGTGGTGAGAGTTAGCATTGCAACCAAGTAGAAGTTCGAGCCCACGTTTCTCCGCATATGCAATCAGGTTCTTAACTTCGTCCTGAAATGGTAGGTCCTCGGAATCGTAGGGCATATAAGCTGAGCCCACTAGAACGTCCAAGGATACCTCCATCGAGAAATCAAGTCTTATCTGAACTACCGTCAGGTCCTCGCAGCTAAGCTGTGGCATAAAAGTTACATTTAGACCCTTGACGGCAATATAAGTTCTGGTTTTGCAGTTTTGAGTGAGTGTAGCAAATTTTACCACAACTACTCAAACCTTTGATAGCATCTTTCAGGAGCCAAGGCTCCTGAATTAGTGCGATATCTGTTTGCATCGCAGCCATGCTCCTGGCTAAGATCGCCGAGGCACACTTGCTATGATGCAAGTTAATCTGAGTTACAGGAACTTCAGGCCCCATCATAGAGTAGATAGGGTTTAATTTAACGTCTCTGCAACAGCAGGTCCTTCTCTGTGTTCCTTCCCGAGCAGCTTGACAGTCGCCCGAGTGGAGCCACAGAACGGCCTGAAATTACATGCCTTGAGTGTCTCCAGCGATTGCGCAGTCACCAAGCAGGCAAAGTGGGAGCTCGAAGCATCTCTACTTTCAATCCCGCCTGAGACCATCCAATTCTCAGGGGCAAAGCCGACATTCTGTCTGTCAAGAAGTTCAATCGCCTCCTTAATAGAGAGGTCCGGTTCCTCCACGTGTACCACCACCTGATGGCGCTTTGGCAACTCATCGACTGGCAGCACACGGAGGGAAACGTTTCCTAGCTTCAGATCGGCGGAGAGGCCTTTCAGCCAGTTCGCCGACTCATCATTGGCCCATGCAAAAATGAGCGCCCCATCCCTGATCCAGGAGCCGGTAAAAGTGGAGCTTTGGTGCCTTTCTGGAGCGCTATGATGCAACTTCTGATCAGCTTCCTGATCTCCGCCACCTCCCCGTCACCCAGCTTTTTGTCAGGGAAGCCGTCTCCAACGACGGCCAACCTGACAATTTCCTTTGTGGCCCGAGTAAAAGACCCCTTGATCCTTGATCCGGGGCCTCTTGTCTGGGTTTATCTGAGGGGCTAGGAGTATACGAAAGCACCGGTCTGGGCCGTTTGCCCGCCCTGGTTTGCTCCGATCCTCCTGCCCCCTTGGAATTTGAATTTGAAGCAGCCCCAGAAGGAGTTGCCTCAGTCCCAGAAATCAGCCCCTCCTCCTGAAGCTGCTTCTGTTTTTATAGCGTCGTCTGGCGGCGCCGCTATAGCGACGACGGGTTTTCGGGTGGGTCCCAGAGGAATCCTCCCCCGCAATAGAAACTTCTTCCGGTCGTTCGTTTCCTAAGGAAGCCACGCCCTGAAGGACTTTTTGCATTGTGTTATTGTTTTCATTTGTGTCCATTTGGTTCTCACGAGTGTCGCGGAAGAGCGGTCTTACCTGGTCAGAGCCGCGTTTGCCAGGGCTTGGCTGCCCACTCCCGGATTTTGCCCGGTATCCAGAAGGCACCGTTTGAAACGCAGCATCCCCTGCGCCATGCAGCTCTCGGAACGGTCGCTAACACCTTAGCTTGGGGGGTCCCTCTTCGTCGGTCGCACCCGGAGTCACCCCTGAGGGTGAATCCGGACGCGATCTTAAACCCCTCCACCACGCCAAGGTGGAGACCCATTCGGGGGACACATCTTTCATAAGTATATAAATAATTATTATTGGTAAAGTTCGCTTCCTTATTTTACATCAATAATTATCTACTTATAAAAAAAGAAATAGTAGGATGATAGTGTAGTAAGAAAGTAGTTATTATTATAAAAGAAATAGTTTAATAAAATAGTAACGTAACTAGAAAGTAGTTGCAAATATCAATATATAAATATGCACACACACATTTAACATTTAAGAAACAGATAGATAAAAGAATCTACATTTTGCAATATATACTTATTTACTAAATACATGTCATATGCAATACCATATAATATATGTGTAATATACTATATTTTTTCATAATAATATAATAATCTATTTTCTTGTTACGCAATCATCCTGCGTTACAAGAAAATAGATATTATTATATGAAAAATTTAGTATATTATTAAAAAAAGACACGTACCTGTTATGTGTGTACATGTCAAGAGATCAATGTGTATACATACATACATATCTATTATTTTATATATTATAATATAACCCCATCAATGTGTATGTATACGAATATCAAACGAAGATAGAATGATACTTTTAGCACTGTAAGCGCATTTTGGACCGTAGCTCTAACCAACATAACTTTACACTGTCAATAGTATTAACACATTGTACGTAATAATTACGAAATGCTACTATAGCACATCCTTGTATCAAAAGTTGGAACTGTACAAGAATCGCGCATGCGCATTGGTGACTTGCGTGAACGATGACGACGTGAACGTTTCTTAAATGAAAATTTTCACTTTGAGACTTTGCATTAAAATATTTCCGTTTACAAAGCACATAGAGCAGAAATAAAGACACTTTTATTATATAATTCGAGCCCAATCTATCGATTAAGTCTAGGATAAACTTGATTGCTTCAGCCGTTATTGAGTATTCGAAATTTATAATAAACTCAAGTCTCCACTTCGCGTAAAGATACACGGTGTGCCTCGCTTTTTTTATTTGGCTATGCCGCGAACTGGGCGCGAGACACTACCGTGTCTCTTGATCCTATTTCGGTATATTCTTTTTGTAATCTAACAATTATCCGATTTGAGCTTCTTGGATACTAATGTTTTACGACATGGCGGTAGACTGACCACTAATTGATTTAGGAAGTCCACTTATTCGGGTCGTTAGATAAACTTATCAAATCATCCAATAAGATACAAACTTACAAGGGAAGTTCGGCAAGTGTAAAATTCAAAAAAATCTGAAACTTTGTATAAGTTTAGAGTAGATGAACCTAATCACGAAACAATTTTTTTTAGCTGCTAATATTCGGTTTTAGGGGTGCAGCATCCCCTTAAATAAAATCGGTGTTTACGTTTTTAAGCGAATATCGCCGAAATAATAAGAAATATAAAAAAATGTTTCCAGCAAAAGTTTTATGGTTTCGAAAGCTCTTTATAATGGCATGATCATATTTTGCAAAAATGTTTAATTTTTCAAAATACCCCCACCACGTATCTTTTTTTTTCATATTTAAATTTTTCTTGCAACTAAAATTAAAGTTTATTTCACGCCAAATTCATCCATATATAATAAAGTTGCGATCCGTAAACATGTTTTTGAGAAATAAACTGAAAACATCCTTACAGGGTATGCTGTCAATTTTATCGGCCCGCTAATTTTGGCTACGACTTCTCTTTCTCCCTTTCTCTCTGTAATTTTTCGCAATACAAGATAACGATGAAACAGATGTTTGTAATAAATCTAATCACGTAACTGATTTTTGTATATTACACATTTTATAAATAATATAGTAGTCAAAATATATCGTAAGAGAAAAATCAAAGTTATCGATAAAGTAATTTCTGATTTAGACCTTTGGTAAAAAAAATTAAAGATTATCGTCTAGAATGAAATAAACACGGATGCACTAACGTATATGTAATATTTCCTGTTATGTACGTCATTATATTTATGAGAACGTTATCAACTTTGAATAGTTGAAAGGTTGAAGGATTATCGAGATTGATGTGATGCAATAAAAGAGAAGGTTATGGGAAGGCTATCTTTAATGTTCGTTTTCCTTATACAATTAGTATAAAAGCCATCCGCTTCTGCATTTCATTCATGTTATTTAATATATTGTACGTGTGATACTTTCTGTGGGAAAGTTTCATATAACATTTATTCAAGCATTTATGTCAAAATGTTGGCCATAAATACGGCGAACGTTATAAATTTGTTAATTACAACGTTTCACATTGCAAATCTCGCTGTCACTCCTGTTAATCATCGTGAAGTAGAACTCCACGATGCAATTTCAAATTTAATAAGGGATTCTCTAAAAGACGATATTACAATTGAATATGATTGGGGACTTGATTTTGATGATCCATCGGAACCTCAAGCTGTACAGTTTGTAGATTCGTATGATCCTCATGCTGAAGAAGATAACTATGAAGATGAAGTTTGTATTGTAGATGACGAAGGTGGAAGTGTAGATTTAAATTATAAAAGAAAAGCGGTTGAATATTGGAACAGTGGAAAAAAAAGACGTTTATCCGTTTCTGTTGTACAGAATCGTTTTAGAAAGGTAAATTCTCATTAAAAAATAAGTACAATACTAACTAAATATAGATAAACGTGTATGAATATCATAGTGGATAATAAACAGAAGTCAGGAACAACGTTTCATGTCGCATGTTCATCTGCATTCGATTAATTTTCTTGTGTTTGATATAATCTTTTAAATATTGGATCTTTTTTCTCTTTTAGGTAAAACATGTTTCGCAATTGTACAGATGGCAGGAGTATATAATGCGTGGAGGGACAAACAGAGACAAATTGATATTCATTGCCGAATATGTATTAATAAAATTTCAAGAAACTATTGATAGAGGATCTATTATTCATGACATCGATTTGCGAAGGTGGGCGCTAGAAGCAAAGGAGCAAGTGAATTTTGCTACATTTAAAGCAGGACATTGGTGGATATGGAATTTTAAAAAAGCTCATCGCATTACATCACGTAAAATAACGAAATTTAAAACGCAATCTAATTTACAAGCTGATGCACTGATACATCAAAATGCAGAAGAATTTGTGACAAATGTAAAACCACATATTGCTATAACTGGTGAAGGATCAACTTATAATGCAGATGAAAGCGGTTTTAATCTAGAAATACATTCTGGAAGAACATTAATTAATATGGGAGTAAAGACAGTCGAAGCTACTGTTCAATCTTTATCTTCTATAAGTCATAGTTATACTATTATGCCAATTATATCTGCGGACGGGTATCTTCTTTCGCCTCTATATATAGTCTTAAAAGAAACTACTGGGTCGTTTGAACCACGAGTAGAAGAAACTCTTTTTCGACCTGCTAATGTTTACATTGCGGCTTCAAAATCCGGAAAGCTCACAACCCAACACTTTAAAAATTGGTTTTTAGAGGTATATCTTCCGAATACTAAAGAGAAAAGTTTGCTGTTGCTAGATTCATGGACAGGCCATTGCCCGGAACAATTAATAGAACTTGTACCAAAAGACAAACAAGTAAATATTTTAACAATACCAAAAAAAACAACTGCTTTTATACAACCTTTAGATGTTTTTGGCTTTAGAATCTGGAAAAATTTTATTCGAAGCTTCTCTGATAATGTTATTTTAAATAATTACGATATAAATTTACATTTACGCAATAACATTATAAAATTACAGTCTTTGGCACACAATCAACTTTCTTCTCCAAGATTTCGAAATTTATTTAAATATAGTTGGTATAAAAGTGGCTATTTATCAACACGGCCTGAAAAGTTTGAAAATCCAATCAATTACTGTTATTTTAAAGAAGAAAAACATATACCGAAATGCAGCATTTGTGATAAAATGGCTTTTATACGTTGTGCATGGTGCAAAAATTACTTCTGTTTTGAACACTTCTTTGAACAATACCATTATTGTAACAATTATATAGAATAAGAGAAGTCGTAGCCAAAATTAGCGGGCCGATAAAATTGACAGCATACCCTGTAAGGATGTTTTCAGTTTATTTCTCAAAAACACGTTTACGGATCGCAACTTTATTATATATGGTTGAATTTGGCGTGAAATAAACTTTAATTTTAGTTGCAAGAAAAATTTAAATATGAAAAAAAAAGATACGTGGTGGGGGTATTTTGAAAAATTAAACATTTTTGCAAAATATGATCATGTCATTATAAAGAGCTTTCGAAACCATAAAACTTTTGCTGGAAACATTTTTTTATATTTCTCATTATTTCGGCGATATTCGCTTGAAAACGTAAACACCGATTTTATTTAAGGGGATGCTGCACCCCTAAAACCGAATATCAGCAGCTAAAAAAAATTGTTTTGTGATTAGGTTCATCTACTCTAAACTTATACAAAGTTTCAGATTTTTTTGAATTTTACACTTGCCGAACTTCCCTTGTTAGTGTGATCGCGGGCCTTATTGACAGAGCCATCTCATTTTCAGACCCTATTTTTTATAATGATAATATTGAATTCGTTAAAAAAATTTTAATCAATAATTGTTATCCCCCTTCAGTGGTTGAGAAACATAAATAAAAGGCGTAGACAACTTATTGCTAATAATAACCGCGGTTCATTAAATCGTAAAAAATTTGACGCTAGGTCATGCATTGTTCTATCATATATAAAAGGTCTGAGTGAGAATATTACACGTTCTATTACTAAGAACGGTTGTGATATACTTTATACCATCCCAAAAAAATTGGACACCCTTATTAAAAGAGGTAAAGATAAGATAGACACGAGTAAAAGAACTGAAGTAGTCTATAAAATAGAATGTAAAAGTTGTAATGCGATTTATATTGAACAAACAAAAAGACACTTAGGAACACGTATTAAAGAACATATTAGTAATATTAAAAAGGATATTCCGTTCCATTCGGTGGTCAGCCTCCATCGGACCTCTAATGACCATGACTTTCGTTGGAGTTCTCCCATTATTTTACATCAAGAAAAACATACAAAAAAAAGAGAGATTGCAGAGATGTTTCACATATAAAGACATTTAAACACTATTAATTTACAAAAAGATACGGAGAATTTCAGCAGAACTTATGATCGGGTTTTTAACGCTATTTAATATACTTTGTGCAACCGGCGCGCGGAAAGTCGCCCTTTCCGCACATAATGAGATTTTAGAAAGGGCTTCCTTTCCATGCACCGGTCACACAAATATCGTAGCCAACATGTGTGGCTTCGCCTCGTGCGCCAAACTTCCGTACTCTCGACCAATTTACGATACCCCGCACTTGTTAGCTACTATAATTCTTTTCACCTTGTCATTGTTTATTATTTTGTGCTGACTTTACAAATGGATTGCGTCCTCTTAAATTGTTAGTGATAAAGCGTTTGTCAAACAGTTAACATCCGTTATACACGCTTGTCATTTTTATATTGTTCGTTAAAACAATTTGTGGAAATTATTGCAGTTTTCAACTAAATTTTAGTCTTTATTACTGTTTTTACTAATCCGTATTTATATCTGACTTAGGTATTGCATTCATTTTTGGTGTTACTTTTATTTTTTAATTATATTTAAATGTTTTTATCTATTAAAAAATTTTTTGTTATTCGTAGATACTTGAAAAAGACTGCAATGACGGTCGAAATGTTGTATTAAACAATTGTAATAAATTGGCCAGTTTGGTCGACTTGCTCATAAGATATTTATTTTTATAAAATTATATATGAAATATGTCCATGTACATATATAATTAGTTTTAATTATATATAATTATAGTAATAATAATTATATACATATTATTAGATATAAAATTATATATTTTTCTGTAAGTGCATTTTCAATTTATTGAACTTTTCTAATATAATTACATATAATTTTAAGTAATTATACATATATACACGGAGAAAATTTTATATTAATTTATAATATAATTTTTAATTATATTTTACTATTTTTTGCATTATTGGTGGACCATCATGACTTTATAGAATAAATTAAAGTATAACATAGCAAAACGTTAAATCAACATTTACCTAATATATGTTATCATTTGCCATAGTAAAAATTTGTAGGTATAAAAAGTTATCTTTATTATGTATCATTTAAAGTATTATAACGTTAAATCTTTTTTTTACTATTTAATTATATGTATTTTTTCTTTCTTATTTTATTACTTCCTTTCTTTTTAAATTTTATTTATAATTAATATTACATTTATTATTTGACGGACAAAATTAATAATACTCATTTATGATTAGCCTAATAAAAATTTATTAATAATACAAAATGATAAAAGTACAATAATACATATTTTATATAGTACCTAATATAATAATAAAAAGCAGATAATAAAGAACAATTATTAACACAAATAGAGAACAAAATGAACACAATAGAATTACTATATAGTAAAATAATATATAAATATTCTAATATCTAATAATATATAAGTAAGGTCTACATCTAATAATATATATAACTAAGGTTGAAGTACATATTTACCAATACGGTTCATATACGGTTTGTTTTTCACTTATTTTATATCCATAGTTTTTATATATATATTTGTGATCGTTAGATTTAATTTCGCATGTAATTATAACTGTATGTGAAAGTATTTGTTGTAATTGTATGCAGTCTCTATGAAAATCTTGAGTATCAATTATTTCATAAACCTCATAATGTTTATCAAAAAAGCACGAGTTCAAATTTTCTGTTAATATGAATATATTCTCTTCTAATTGCCAAATTAAATCTGTCACTTTGTGAAAGATAGGTCCATTTTCTGATGGCATCACAAGAATTGTATCGCGCTGTATGATACAATGACCACGTTTAATCCACTTTAAAGTTTGAACAACACCAAAATTTGATTTAATATTAGGTGGTAAATGTAAAATACTCTCACAATCAGTTATTTGCTTTGAACTTATCTCATACGGTGAAAATGTTATTTTTTTTGTTAATAATTTATGACTTAATTTTAATTGATGTCGCAATGCTACAGTATAACAAATATTAACTCTACTAATAGCAGAATGTGCAATAATTTTACCTTCTCTATGTTTGCTTTCAAAACGCATGCAACAAATGTTCCATAATGGACCTAATAATCTCATTCTTTCTGGATAATGTATAGCAATATGATGTTTAAATTTCAGATTTTCTGGAAATAATTTTACTCGTAAATGCAAATATTCTTCTATTCTGCAGCTAATAAATCATGTTCATTAATATGAATTAATGTAGCAGGAACAATAGAAGTAATTTGTTTTAATACAAGGTATAGATTTCAATATTTGTTTTCTCTATCTATCAAATGTCCAATTATAAGTTCTAAATAGTTTACAAAGGTGAGCATTTTAGCGGCTGACATTTAAAGGCGTTTATGTTTCAAATGGATCTGACTAATTTCGACTGGTTTATTTTTTTCGTTTTTATCAAAGGGAAAGCTTTGAATTAAAATATTTAATTGTACCAAAGTAAATTTCTTTTCAATATTAATAAAATAATTCAGAAGAAGTGCAATATCATAAGGAATTATTCCTTCTAAAAAATCGTGTTGTACATTGACTCATATTTTGAAATAAATCATAACCCGGTACACAACTAAAAATACACGATTCTTTCATTCCGCTTTTAGAAATATGACATTGTTCTACATGTACATTGTGAGTTTTAATATTTCTCAATTTACAATCACGTTCATGCAATACTTTTTTAATATCATTTTGATGTGTTAAACAAAATCTACAGAGGTAATTAACGTGAAAAGACTCACTAAAACCAAGAATGCTATGCAGACCTAAGTTGTCACCAAGAATAAGTTCAAGAGAAAAATAAACTCGACTACTTTGTCCATTATAAGAAATTTCTATACCTAGTTCTTGTAACAAACGAAGCTCTTCAATAGCTTTGTAAAAAATCAATTTATTAGTAAAAGTTTCTCTATCTAATGTATTAAATAAAATAAAAAGGAAAATATTATCTAATTTTGAACAAAATTCCGGAGGTAGACAAAGCACACTCAAATATACAGCTCCACATTTGGCTATACCTTTGTGGCTACCCAAAGGGTTGTTAGATTCATAATCATCATAATATATAGCTATAGGAAATACAATCTTGTCAGCAAATAAATCTTTTTATTTTTCCAAAGAGATCCTGACATAAAATTGTACTTTATTTTATTCTCATTGTTTTCAAGTTCTTTGATGTAATTAAATGTACGAGAAAAAATGTCAGGAAGTTTGAAAAAAGCTTTCAAAACCTTTGGAATAAACTGAACAAATACTGGAATAGTTTTATAAATTACAGTGTCATTTTGCACCTGATATTCTTTTCGTTCTCCAATTTTGCAGGTTTCAGGAGGTATAAATGTATTAGTCTTTTTAAATTTATTAAAACATCGTCGTTCACTTTCATATTTCTCTAAAGACGTAGTAAATTGTTCAATAATATTCAATATAACTTGAAAGTTTTCTGATGAAATATTTTCTGATTGCAATTGTTGTTGAAGATAATTTTGTAATATGCGAAATGATAATTTAATAATTTTGAAAAGTGTGTTATTATTTTCATAACTTTTGCTCGTGGAATTTCAGACATATCATATAATTTTGAGAAAAATATTAATAATTCTAATTTGTATAATTTTATATCCTCTGAAAGATTAGTTGATACAAACTGTTCATTTGGAAATTTCATCATTGTTAAATCATCCGGTTGATTTAAAGTTTTAATATTATCAGATAGTTCATTATATTGTTTGTTTAAAAAATCACTTATAACAATGTTTACTTCATGTGTTGCAATTTGGCTACAAAAATGTGTGCTATTTGTCTCATCGGAAACGTTCAACTTTGTATTGGATAGAGAACTATTAGTATTAAAATTGCGACTTTGAGAAATTGATGTTTTCTTCCGAGAAATTGGAAACTTTTATGAATAAACATTATAACAATGTCTTTTAAAAAATCTAAATATTGAATAAACTCTTGAACAAAATTCTTCTTCACACCGAAAAACTTTTTCTTCTGAATGAACCAACTGAATATGTTGTATTAACTCAGTATTATGCGCAAAATCACTTTTACAAACAAAGCAAAGCATTTTATGTGTTTGACTAAAATCGTTTTAAAAATTAAAGAAATATTTATAATGTTATTATATGTATATATTTACCCCGATATAATTGTGTATTAATGACTTCATAAATTTCACCTATAATTGCTCGCAAACCTATTGGAACAATATTTCCACAATTTTCAATTTAATAATAACCTTGTTGAAGAAACATCCATAAAGAATATGCATTTGATGGATATTTGCAATCAATAGCAAAACAAATCTTAAACGCAAAATCTATCGCACGTAGACAAGAACCTACGTTTGAAACAGTGTAGACTTTGTTATTTAAAATAACGTATGACGCCGTATTTTCAAGGATAGGTCCAACAATGACAGGAATTGGCTATTGAGCGAAAATATCTCCAGCTTTATGCTTACTTAAACTCAATTTAGTTTCCAAGGTACTAGCACTGTTTAAAAATCCGGCGAAGGTTCCAGGATACGCGCCCCCCTCATTCAGGGGTCAGGCGAGAGACCGCAGCCGGCGCCAGCAGGCTTTCCTCCAGGCCGTATCTCCATAGGCCGGACCCCGCCGCCGGCCAGGCTCAGACCAGCGTGGGGGGAAGCGCGGGACGCGCGAGCGGCTCCACAGCTGGCTCCCGTGTGCACGCCGGGGGGGCCGGGCCTCGGCCGGCTGCTCCCATGGCCCGCCAAGACGCCGACGACGCCCACCGGCGGGGGGGGGCCGCCGCGCCCGCGCGCGATCCCCGTCCCTTCAAAAAAAGGGGCCTCGCCGCCTCCACAGGGGGGGGAGGGGAGCGGCCGGGTGCGGCCGGTTCCTGGGGTGTCGGGTTCGTTTCGTACTTCCAGGTCGCCTGTCCTTCCGTTAAACCCTCTCCTTCAGCTCATCCCCTCCATGGCAGTTCTGTCCTCCTAACGGCGCCGGCCGGGCCGCGAAGGGGTGTCGCGCTAGACCCATCGCGCTTCGTGCCGTCCGCGGCGGCCTCGCGGCGGCCGGCTCGTAAGCCGGGGAAGGGTAAGAGTCCTGGCCTAGCGCGGGCGGAACAGGACACCGGCGACAACCAAGCGACTTCGAACGCCTAGCGGTCCCCCTAAGCCGCAGGGCGGCAGGGGGGCCGGCGACGGGCGACGGCGCACGCCCCTCCGCGCCGGCCACCCCCAGAATGGGGGGGCGCCGCCCCTACTCCAGCACCGTGCCCACCAACGCGTCCAGGACCAGACTCTCGGTGTCATCCAGCCTCCTCTCCTGCAAATCTCTCTTTTTCCCCTAGCCCCATTACGTCTCAGTCACCCACAACCCCTGGCTCCTGCTGTTTCCTCCCTTCTTTCCACCCCCTGGGGTGCTGCGGGGGCCTGTCCTGTCCAGTTGCCTGTGGTAACTGAGATCCTAGAGACTGGAACTCGTTTTCGACGTCCCAACTGCCCGAAGTGTGTTTGCCCGGAGTTCCCGCTTACGCGGCTCACCCGATTGCCCCTTTCCCCCCCCCTTCCCCGCCCCGGGCCCCCCCCCGCCTTTTTTTTCCCCCCCCCCCCAGTTCCCCGGGGCCCCCCCGCTTCAACCTTTTCCTTCCACCCCCCCCTCCCCTTTTCCTCCCCCCCCACCCAACCCGCCCCGCCCCCCCCCCCCTTTTTTTTTCCCCCTTTTCCGCCTTTCGAAAACCCCCCCCCTTTCCCTTTTTCCCTTTCCATTCCCTTTTTCCCCCTTCCTTAAAAAATTTTCCCTCTCCCCCCCCAACCCGTTTTTCCTTTTCCCCCCCCCCCTTTCCCTAACCCCTTTCCCCCTTTCCCCCCTTTTCCCTTTTTTTCCAAAAATTTTTTTTTTCCGCCCCAAACCCCCCCCTTTTTTTTTTAAAACCCGGGTCCCCAAACCCCCCCAAAAAAACCCCCCGCAGCCCTCCCCCCCCCTTTCCCCCCCCCCAACCCCGCCCTCCCCCCAACCCCGCCCCAACCCCTTTAAAATCTCTCCCAAACCCTTTTTTTTTCCCCCCCATTTCCCCAAAACCCCACCCCCCCCCCCCCTTTCTTCCCCCCTTTCTGCCCCCTGCCTTCCTTCCCTTTTTAACTTTTTAAAAACCTTTTACTTTCCTCCCTTTTTTTTTTTTTTTCCCTCCCCCTTTTCCCCTTCCCCCCCCCCAAAAACCTCATTTTTTTTTTTTTAACAACCCAGCCAACCTTTTTTTCCCCCCCGGGGATCCCCCCCCCCCTCCCCCCAACACCACCCAAGCAGCCAACGGGGCACTTTTTTCCCCCCCCCTTTACCCCTCCCCACCTCCTTTTTTTAGCACTTCCTCTATATCCGCTACAACAAATTAACAAATGGGGCTCATTTACACCCTTTTCCCCCACCCCCCCTTGCCGCCAAAATTTTCCTTTCCCCCCCTTCCCCGCTCTTACTTTTAAATCCTCTTTCCCCCTTTTAACCCTTTTTTATCCTACTACAACCCCTTCTCTTACCCCCCCTAATAATTCCTTTCTTAAAATAGTACAAATAATAAAAAAAGCAGAATAAAGCAATAAAATTTTATCTGAAATAACTTACTTCCAAATGAATAAGAAATGAATTTTGTCGTTCTTAAAATGTTCGTTTGCTAACAGCTGTTTTAACATAATTATTCTCAATACCTTTGGAATTTTTTTTGTTTATGATCCAACAGGAATTAAATACGGCAATAAATAAAACAAAATCGTATCTTAAATATCTGCAATAAATTACAATTTGCTTAAAGTTTAAAAAAAATATTTTAAATTTAGTAAAAAAATTGTGAAAACAAACCAAGTGTGACAGTGTTGGTAGAAAATTAACAAAACCTTTATCTTTTACATTCGTAATTTTTAATGTTGACAGTTTTTTTATTAGAAAATTTCTTGTTTTCGACCAATTTGTTAATAGTAATGATGAGTTCTCAGGATATAAATTATTAAAATCAAATAATTCAAGAGCTCTGTAAACTTGTAAACATTCGTGTGACTTTTAATAAATTTCAACTTCTGTTTTTTCTTTCATTAAATATGTCCGCCGTGCTTCAAACGTTTCACTCCATAAAGTTGTTACTTTAAACCATGGATCCACCAATGTTTTTAAAATATTTAGCTTAGCAATTATGTCTTCAGATAACACGAGTGGAACAGTATTATTAGATTTACGATTCAGCAATAATGAATCCTTACGAAGATTAGCTTTTTTATAATTGAAATGATACCATAATTTGCTACTCGCATTAATTTGTTGACCATTTATTACCATAAACGGTTGGTAATATTCTTTTTCACCAGGAAATGTTTTTGTTATTTCCTTCGCCAATGCTTTAAATTTTGCACTTGAAATTCTGAAACATAGTATACGGAAAAATAATTTTTATTTCCTTTTATTACACATTACATAAAAGAGATATAATATAAAAAAGTTTTACTTACTCTAAATTATGGAGTTTCTGTTTTGGAGAAAGATTTAACAGGATATTATCTAATTCTTTTCAAATTATAAGTCGTGATAATCGATTACGAGCATTTGGGGTTAAAAATCCGTTCTGTTTTTGGATGGTCAAAATAGAACGACTTTCTCCATCTTTAATTAAAAACTTATATAAATCCTAGACAAATATATTAATATATGAAACTATTAAATTAAATTAGAATTTAGATGAAATAGAAAGTATAAATCAAAATTATAATTTTATTTTAAAAATAACGAACCGTTTTCTCATTAATTTTAATATGTTGAGTACTATCCAATTGCTGTTGTGATTCAATAGATTCAGATGACAGTATACCAGAACTACTTGATAAATCTTCAATCTTCAAACTGAAAAATCTAAAATTATATAATTATATTATAATTTATATAAATGTCTAATACATAATAAAAAAATATATAAAAAGAAATATTTCAGTTTGATTTATATGTTAATAAATTTTCTACTAATTACGAAAATAATAATGGGTACGAAACTGTTATCACTGACGATTGTTGGTGAATTTGTGACGATCGTGTAGGAAAAATACTTTCTCTAGATTCTGTATTTACACAAGTTTTATGCAAAGTTGCATCTTATCTCTCATTCTCTTTATCACTATCATTTCTAAATATCTATGAAAATAAATAAGCGAAATTTTAAAATACCTACATTTTCAAATGTCTGTGGAAATAAATAATTAAGGAAAATTATTTTTGTTTTGTATAGTTTTTGAAAGTAAAGATTGTTTCTGCAAATTTTAAATTAAAAAATTCAACATAAAATTTAAATATAAAAATTACAAAAAAATTACCGTATCGCCACATATTATATCTATCGTCTGCATTAATCCCGCAGATAGAAACGACTTCGATTCTGAGAAAGTACTATTAGTATTTTCGTCACAATTAGTATATGATTTAGTTGATTCACTCTATCTCCAGTCCTTGATTTGTTTATTTTAAATAAAATATAAGATTTATTATGATATGTTGATATATATGACGATTTAAATATAACATTTAGATCGTAAAAATATTAAAATTATAATATAATTTTTAAAAATAATATAGAATTTTAACTTTAGTTATTTAATGTTTTTATCTCATCACAGAAATTATCTTTATAAATAAAATTAATATATACATTTTTATATAAAAAGGTAATATATAAAATCAATAAATAAAAAATAATTAATAAAAATCTTTCCTCAATGGTAAAAGTCGACCAAACTGGCAATCATTTATTATAAATAATTAGTTAAACTACAACGTTTCGGCTGTCATTGCAGCCCTTTTCAAGTAGATCTATAAACAGTTACATAAAATAATTATAATTTTAATACAAACATTTCATCGCAACAAATAATTATAAATTTATATACAAAAATATGTTACATACCAAACGTAAATGCATAATAAATTAGTACAGTAAATCAAGTTCACTGCATACCACCCACAATATTCACAATTGTTTTAATGAACAATGTAGAATTGACGGTAGTAAGCATGGAATAAATAAATGTTAACAGCTAGCAAGAATCTTAGTCACTAATCGTTAAGAAAATCGAAACAAAACTAATGTGTCTTTCGCAATCTAAAACCTCATAACAAAGTCAAATAAATAAATAAATAAATAAAAATAATTTAAATAGAGTCAAGAACACAATCATAAATTCCACTAAAATTCTCCGTATCTTTCTGCAAATTAATGCCTTTACTTTATTTTTTTATATAAAACATTTCTGCAATTTCTCTTTTTCTTGTTTGTTTTTCTTGATGCAAGATAACCGGAGAATCCCAACGAAACTCATGATCGTTGCAAGTCCGATGCAAACTAACGACTAAATGCAATGTAGTGTCTTTTTTGATATTATTTCTATGTTCTTTGATGCGCGTTTCTAAATGTCTCTTTGTCTGTCCAATATAAGTAGAATCACAATTCGCACATTCTATTTTATACACAACATCGGTTCTTTTTAAGTTGTCTATCCTATCTTTTCCTCTTTTTATCAGTGTGTTTTTGGAACGGTATATAGTATATCAACTCCATTTTTATTAACGCAACGCGTAATATTATCGCTCAAATCTCTTATGTAAGGCAACACTATACAAGTTCGCGCATCAAATTTATTACGGTTTAATGAGCTAAGATTACCGCCAAATTTAATTGCTCTACGTCTTTTAATATTTTTGTTTATAATCGTTAACGGGTAACAATTATTACGAAAAATTCCTCTGACTATATTAATGTTTTCTTCGTGAAACATAGGGTCAGCGAGTAAAATAGCCTTATCCACTAGGCTTGTGATTACACTAAGTTTATATCTCATCGGATGATTCGATACAAAATTTATATATTGACTTGAAAACGTAGGTTTACGGAACCAATTAATCGTTAATCTGCCACCAATATGTATAACATTCGTGTCCAAAAAAAACTCAGAGAACAATTGTTCTCTAACTCAAATGTAAATTTAAGTCGAGTGTAAAAACCATTGAAAATCCTAAGCATATCCTCCATTTTTCCTTTCGAAATAATTGAAAAAATATCATCGACGTACCTAAAATAATAAGAAGGTTCGAAATCCAATTGACGCAAACAATATGATTCCAAATCGTCCATAACCATGTCGGACAAAATTGGAGACAAAGGAGACCCCATAGGAGAACCGAAAACCTGTTTGAAAAATTTACCGTCAAAAACAAAACTAGTTGAGCAAATGACAATGTTGATCGCGTGTAAAAACTGCGCAAGATTAAACGTAGTAAATTGTGAGATGTCCTCTCATTGGTTTTCTATTGCTATTTTAATTAATTCCCACGGAGTGTTAGTAAAAAGTGAAGTCACGTCCAACGAAATCATAATCTGACTATCGTCAATGTTTTTATCTTTAATAATTTCCACAAAGGACCAACTATCCTTAATATGAGATTGAGGTTTCTTTACTGCATTTTGCGGTATCTCACTCAAAAAGATTGCAATGTTATACACAGGACTTCCTAACGTTGAAATTATGATACGAAGAGGGTATCCTGCTTTATGGATCTTTGGTAAGCCATAGCACCAAGGCAAATTACCATTCGTACACCTCAAATGTTTGTATGTGATTTCATCTATGAATTTATTGTCTAACCAAGATTTTAACAAAAAAGTAATTCTTGCGTTCAATGCATTTAATGGGTTCTTATTAAGTAATCTATAAGTAGTAGTAGTAAATTTTATTGGTCCCCTTGGGGTTTCAATTTCCTTACAATTTAACAATACAGCAGCCGCATATACAAAGGTAGTAATACAAACAAAAAAAAAACAAAAAAACAAAAAATATAAACGCACGCTACCATGACCTCTTCGCTATTAACCTCTTAACCTATCTTATTGCTAACTTAACCTATCTGTCCTAAGGGGTTGGACTTCCGCTTTGGGTCGCCCGTTGCCCAGGCCATCTCCCCTTGGCTTCTGCCCAACCCCATGTACACACACACACGCTTCTTGGACTTCCGTTTCCTCTTGCTTTCTTTTCTTAAACATTCTTCCCCTTTGCCCCCCTCACGTCATTCTCTCCTCCAATCATCCTCCTTCCCTCCTAATCTCTCCACATCCACACTCCTCTCTCCTCTCCCCTTTCTTATCTCCCTTTCTCTCTCTATCTCTCTCATCCATCCTTCCCCCTCTCCCTTTTCTACTAGTATCTCCCTCACTACTTCCTGCCAACTCTCTTTCCTCTCCCCCCTCACTTCACACCTCTCCCATACATGCTCCCAAGATTCTACCTCCTCTCCACATATCCTACATTTTCTCTTTTCTGCTTTCTCCCAATACCTGCTTTCTAAAATCTCACTTCCTAATCTGAATCTTGCTATCCTCCTCCATCTACTCTCTCCCCAATCCTTTCTTAAGTATTCTGGTACTCCTTCTCCTCTAACCTCCTTGTACCATCTGTTAAATTCAGATCCCTTTATTCTCTCCTCCCTCTCCCTCCTCTGCTCCTCCAGATCCCTCCTTCTCAACTCCCCAAACCATCCCTCCTCCATTCCTCTTCTCTCCTCCACCTCCTCTATCCTCCTATCTCTTTTCCTAAAATATTCTTCCCTTTCCCTTTCCCACTCCGATCCCACTCTTCCTATTTTCGCCCTTTCTCTCATTTCCTCTCAGCATTTCCTCGCCAGCTCGCTTCCTCTTCCTTCCTCCATTCTCTTCTCGAAATTCCATGCCCTTTTTCCGGCTCTTATCCTCAGCTTCTCTCTTCTCAGTTCCTCCCTCACCATATAACCTGGCGTTCCCCTCTCTACTCCTAATATCCATCTCAAGTATCTTTCTTCCATCCTTTCCATTCCCTCTCTCTCCTTCCACCCCCATATTTCCTACCTACCCCGTAGCTCATCACTGTCCAAACCAATTTGTCAAAAAGCCATAATCTTCTCCCCCAATCTTTTCCAAACCTTCTCTTTCCTATTCCCCATACTTGCCCCATAATAGCCGCCGCTCTCCTCATCCTATCTTTCACCTGTCTTTCTTGTCCTCTATTCCTCTGTAGTCTATATCTCAGATACGTAAACTCCTTCACTTCCTCCATTTTCTCTCCTTTTCATCTCCACTCCCTTTTTTTCCATCTTCCTCTCTTTCTCCTAAACCTCATTATCTTCGTCTTCTTTGCGTTCAACTCCAATCTCTTGTTGTCTAGATATTCTTCTAACCTTTCTACCATACTTCTCAGCTCATCTTCCTCCTCTACTAACAACACCATATCATCTGCGTATGCCAATGTATAAATTCTTTTTTCTCCTATTCTTACTCCTCCTCTTCTCACCTTCCCCATTTTTTCCTCTAAGTCCGCTATTAGGATGTTGAATAGTATTGGACTCAATGGGCACCCCTGTCTTACTCCTTTCTCAATCCAAAAACTCTCTCCCACTTCTTCCCCTATCTTTATCCTGCATGTTGTCTCTCTCATCACCATCTCTACCCTTCTTCTCAATCCTTTCCTTACTCCTCTCTCTTCCATTGCCTCCATTAATTTCTCCCTGTCTACCGAGTCAAAT
The DNA here is from genome assembly GCF_048542155.1 of Nylanderia fulva. Lineage (NCBI taxonomy): Eukaryota > Metazoa > Arthropoda > Insecta > Hymenoptera > Formicidae > Nylanderia > Nylanderia fulva. The sequence continues at coordinate 431,597 of NW_028191079.1, forward strand.
GCTGCTCTCAGATCTACAAACATTGCCGTTAGCCTTCCCTCTTTTCTTTCGTCTATTGATTAGATAATTCATCACGTATATGTTGTCTATTGTTCCCATTCCTCTCCTAAACCCCATCTGATTTTCTGGCACTATCCCTTTTTCCTCCACATCCTTCCTCAATCTTTCTGTCAGTATCATCGTATATACCTTATACATTGATGGCATCATGGTTACTCCCCTATAGTCTTCCACCTCCTTTCCATCCCCTTTCTTCCTTATCGGTGTAATCACTTCCTCTATCCATCTCTTCGGCCATCCTTCTCCTCTCCATATTCTATTACAAAAATCCAGCATCCAATCCTCCACGTTCCCTCTTCCATACTTCCATACCTCATTCGGAATCTCATCTATCCCTGTCGCTTTTCCTGCTTTCAGCTTCTTTATTGCCTCTCTCATTTCCTCTCTACTTATTTCCTTCTCCTCTTCCTCCTCCTCCTCCTCTGTCCTGTTCCCCTCCTCTCTTCTTTCCTTTCTTACCTTTCTCTCCTCTGTTCCTCCTAGCAACTTCATAAAATATTCTCTCCACTTTCTCATCTCAATTTCTTCATTTATTCCTTTCCATCTTCTTCTCTCTCTATTTACTATCTCCCACACCTCCGATTCTCTTTTCACCTCTGCTGCATTCTTTTCCCATTTCTCGTTTTCTTTCTTTTTCTTCCTCTCACACAATCTCTTGTAATCCCCTCTTCTCTTCCTATATTCCTCCCCCTCTCCTCCTTCCCTCCACCATCTTCTCAGCTCCCTCCTTACCTTCCTTTTCTCCTCTCTGCACTCCCCATCCCACCATCCTTTTTTCTCCTTCTTCCCTTTCCTCCAGTCCTCCTCTGTTGCTCTCAATACTTCCTTCATCCTCTCCTCTATTCTTTCCCATTCTCCATCAATCTCTTCCTCTCCTCCTCCTATTTCTCCTATCTCCCCCAATTTTCCCTCAAAAATCCTCCGGCCCTCCTCATTCCATACTCCTCTTTTCCCTCCTCTCGACTTTCTTCTCTCTCTTCTCTGCCATCCTTCTATCTCCACTTCTATTGGGTGATGATCTGAGTCCACCTTGTCTCTTATTCTTAATCTTCTCACCTTCTGTCCGCTATCCTCATTTCCAATTACGTAATCTATAACCGTGTTCCCTCTTCCTCCTGTAAAAGTCCATTCTCCCTCCTCATCTCCCTTTGTGTTACCGTTCATTATGTTCCAACCTCTTTCTCCCATGAATTCCAGTAGTTTTCTTCCCTCTGCATTGATCAATTTGTCTTTCGACTTTCTTTTCTTTTCCTCTATCCTCTCCTCTTCTGCATTCTCCTTATCTCTGAATCTGCCCCCCTCTTTTCCTGTCCTCGCATTAAAATCTCCTCCTATTATCGTGTAAACCTCCTCCTCTTTCTCCTCCGTCCACCTCTCCATCTCCCTGCACGCCTTCTCTATTCCTTCTCCTACGTATACTCCTATCACCCTCCATTTTTCCTTCCCTATCTTTACTCTTCTTACCACAAAGCCTTCCTTACTCAGCTCCATCATTCCTCTGCAATCTCCTTTTTTATCCCCATAATCATGCCTCCTTTCGCTCTTCCTTTCTTCTTCTTTCTACTTGCTTCTTGCATTCCCCATACGTATCCTTTCGGTAGGTACCTTCTCATCTTCTTCCATCCTTCCTCTTCCATCCATGTTTCTGACAACACTATTACGTCCCATTCTTCTAATCCTTTCCAAAAATCTATGTCCTTATTCCCTACTCCCGCTACGTTCCAGAAAACTACCTTCCATCCTTTTCCTCTCTTCTCCTTTTCCCTCTCTCTCTCTATCTCTATTTTAGCCCATCTTCCTTTCTCCTCTCCTCTTCCCCCATTATCATATTCTTTACATTTCCCTTCTAATCTCTCTCAGAACTTCCTTCTCCTGATCCCATCTCTACCATTTTTCTCCTATTTTTATCTTGCCATTACTTACCCATGTCCTTTCTCCTCTTTTCTCTTCTCTCCTTGCTATTTCTCCCAACTTTCGTCTTATCTCCCTTTCTTTCCATGTTAAATCCGTGTCTATCCTTTCTTTTCTACCTTTCAGCCTCTTTTTCTTCTCCATCACTTCCCATTTCTGTTCTTCCTTCTCCAATTCCATCACCACCATTTCTCTCCCTATTTCTCTATCTTCCCCTATTTTCCTTATTTTCATTATCCTCGCCCTCGCCTCTATCTCTTCTAACAATTTTTCGGCTCCCTCTCTTCTTTTCCCCTCTTTGACTACTAAGCCTTTTATTACTATATTCTTTCTTTTTTCCTCTTTTTCTACTATCTCCCATTTCCTTTTCATTTCCCCTACTCTCTTCTGTAAACCATTCCCTGTGTGCTCTCTTCTTTCTTTCTCTCCCTCCTCCTTTTCCTCCATCTTCCTCTCCAGTCCCTCTATCCTCCTCTTCATACCTTCCATGTTCTCTATTATTTCTTTCTTCTCTCTTTTCCACCTTTTCCATCTGCATCTTGTAATCTCTCCTTATCTCCTCCATCTCTCCTCTTATCTTCTCTCCCTGCCCTGATCTCCCTCATTTCTTGCCACATATCTTGCAACAATCTTTTGATCTCTCCCTTCTCTCCATCCTCTTCACCTCCTTTTTCCAGTGATCTCGTTGTCTTATTGCTTCTCTTAAAGATCTCTCCGCTCCCTTCTCCCGTTTTTTCCTCTAACTCCCTTTTTTTCCTCTTCAGTAGATCTTCTATATTCCCTAGACTTCCACTTCTTTCTTTTCCCTTTTTACCTAACGATCCTATTATTCCTTCTCCCTCCGCTCCCTTGCTTCCTTCTTTTTTCCCGCTCCACATGTTTTCTAAACCCTTTTAATCCAAATCCTCTCCGCTTTCCTCTCTATACTCTTCTTTTCCCCTGTTTTCCTTTTTGCCTACTTCTCGCCACTCTACGTTCTTCCTAATCCTTGCTTCTTCTTTCCTAAATTCCCTAGCTATTCCCTAGCACCTTTACTCTATTTTTCTGCACCCCGCTTTCTTTCTTTATACCCTATACTCCCTGCCCACTCTCAGCTGTCACCAGCCTCCTATTTCTCTCTTTCCTACTTTCTCTGTCTAACTATCCTCTCTCACACTACTCTCTCACCCTCTCACTCTTCTCCCTCTTCCTTTTCAAACTATCCTCTCCACTATCTCTGTGCTCTAACCCCTTTAATCGTCCTCAACTCTTCACTATCACGCACCACGTGTACTCTACTTCTGCACCGGAAACGGAAGTCCAAGTAATCTATAAGTAGAAATGTCTTTCAATAAATTATTCATTTTCTCCGCATAGTCTGTCCGATTCATCAACACCGTAACCTGGCCCTTATCTGCTTTTGTTACAAAATAATATTTTTATTTAATTTCAAAAATTTCGAGCACTCGGAGTACTTATTAAAAATGTATCTATCCATGTAACAAATATGTTTTTATCTACTCAAAAACTTGTGTACCGAACACGCTATCGACAATCTTACATTATCAAGGTTATTCTTGGGAAACTTTCGATGATTGACTTCAAAATTTTTTATATTTTCCAATACGGAGATTTTCCTATCGTTTTTGTCATTTCTACATATAGGCACACCAAACTTATCACCTAAACTCAAAAAATTCATCAACGAATCAGGAACGTTACTATTACACTGATATTCACAATCCATTTACTGTAATCTATTTTTCTCAATAGATTCTGAACCCCATAATACTTTCGACTGATATATTCAAATTTGTTTTTGAGACGCAACTTCTCACTCTTATTATATTTATGGAGCCTTCAGCTCGTGCGTCCATCCCCCGCACTCGTGACCAATTGTCAACTTTCCGCACTTGATACACAATATACTATTATCTCTAAGTTTAATAAAGTAACTTTACTACAATGCTGAAGATGTAACCATTTACATGTAACACTTCTGCTATAAAAAACAGTTGAATTACTTGCTGTATTGTTGTTAATATGCGGAGGTAAAATATCATACGTCTACACCGGAGTAAAAAAATAATTAATCCTAATTTATGAAACATTACTTGATTTACCAAACGTTATAAGAATTACAGAAAAGAAATGTATTTTACAAAAAAAATTAAACAATATTTTAGTTTTAATAATACTGATAATATAAATTTAATTACCTTTGTTTGACTCGAATCTCCACATTTTCAGATGACATTTTTATTTAATGTATCTATATTATCTATATTATAATAGAACTTATTTTCACTTACGTGTTCTTTTTGTATGTCACTTTTCACGCACTTCTAAACAAATATCGCTATTCAATAAACGACGTTAACTTCCTTGAGCTTCAAACTGTTAAAACGTACTGCAAACTGCGACTGCGAACTTGTAAACGCGTTCGCTCTTGTGTTACCGCGGCCCGCTTGGCAACACCGCTATTACACACAGTTTGATACTATTAAAATGATTTCGATATAACTTTTACTATGGCAATATCACTTTTTATCACATCAATAAAATAATTTTAGTAAAACCGGCGCTGAAACTATATTATAAAGTGAGAAGAATAAATTTTCGCTATGTTGTATAGTTACAATTTATTTAGTGTATATTTTTTATTTTTCTTTGCAATACTAACATTCATTCAGAAAATTTTTACTTTGTAATATAAAAATTTTTATAAAATTAAGATTTAGAAAGACAGGGCCAACTATAACGAGCATATTAAATTAGTGAGAGATGTAATGTCAACACATAATTGATTTATTTCTTAGTAAATACAATGATAATAAAATAATATAATAAAACGTTTCGGCTGTTACCTCAGCCTTCTTCAGTAAATATAAAAACAATAAAAAATTCTTTTAAGTAGAATTATGACATATTACGCATTAGAGTCTATTTTTTAATGAACATTTTGGTTTGATAAGTCGATGAATTTAAATTGGGTTACGCTTATATCATTTATTAAATTAGATATTGTTTCTAGTCGGCTAACCATTTTTTAGCTAAGATGGTAAACTTTTTGATTATGTCAAAAAACATGTAAACGAGTTCCCTGTTGTTAGTAGAACAGGTTGACGGTCCATTCCACGTCATCAATTCTTTTGAACATTATTAGTTAAAATTATCGTCAGAACCGCTTGATATGAGAATTGAAAACAATTAGATGTTATCCAGCATCAAAAAGTTTACATGTTTTTTGACATAATCAAAAAGTTTACCATCTTAGCTAAAAAATGGTTAGCCGATTAGAAACAATATCTAATTTAATAAATGATATAAGCGTAACCCAATTTAAATTCATCGACTTATCAAACCAAAATGTTCATTAAAAAATAGACTCTAATGCGTAATATGTCATAATTCTACTTAAAAGAATTTTTTATTGTTTTTATATTTACTGAAGAAGGCTGAGGTAACAGCCGAAACGTTTTATTATCATTGTATTTACTAAGAAATAAATCAATTATGTGTTGACATTACATCTCTCACTAATTTAATATGCTCGTTATAGTTGGCCCTGTCTTTCTAAATCTTAATTTTATAATATCACACGAGCCTCGTCTTTAAATATCTAATTGTTTTCCTTATTAAATTTAAAAATTTTTATTATGAGAAGAGTAAAAATTACTTTGCTTCATTGTTTTTAAAATAATGACTATAGCATTTAAACTTATAAAGTCTTGATGGTCCACAGCTACTGTGACATTATAGTAATATTTAATATAAAATTTTTTCCGTGTATATATTGTAACTGTACTTTTTTTTTATTCGGTCGGATAACTAGTTATCCGAAAAGTAGGGCCGATGTAATTGGCCGACGGCACACCTTCGGCGCGGAAAGCGGGAGATTCGCGAAGACAATAAATTTTCGTTTGCCTGGGCGCCAGGCGCGAGATTCGCGCCACTCTAAAAATTCATAACTAGGAAAAGACCTTTCGTAAATCTTAAAACATCCCGAAAGTTCCGCGACGGCAATACTCGACTCGTTCAGAGCGTCAGAAAATAGAGGGGGGAGTTTGGACGAGAGAGAGAACGGAGTTCGAGAGTGGCTATTTAGAATTCCCAAAGTGTAATATTAATTGAATATATTTGAACAATGATGCGAATAAATAACAAGAAAAAAAATATAAATGTTAGGGTAATATTGCATACAAAAAAAATAATATTCTTGAGATAAGATATTAATTGAATTCCGCGCACTTGTCGTTCGTGGTGGGCGGCGAGTTCTATAGGACGCCGAAATACAAAGCGATCGAAATCGCATGTTACATTCGTAAAGATAAGATACAGCGAAAGTACGGCTGACACGCGGCGCGGTGTTATGATTCCGCGACCTTTTGACGACATGTCGCGGAAATATTCGGTTACACGCGGAACCCGGGAGTAAACTTGCCCGTATACGTAGCGAATAGTTATTCACGCACGAGACTTAATATGGTCCGTGCAAAGTAATTGATTCTAGTAACCTCGGCACTACGAAATCTCCCGTAAACTATAGTAGGTTCCGCGCGATTTATTCCTGATCTATTACGCGGGCGTCCTCCGCGCAAGTACACCAAAGTAGCTAATATGCCCGAATAATCGCAGGCGCGAGAAAGAATACACTATATCTCTTATGCGACGGTCGAGACGATTACATACTACGATTTATAGCTCTAACAGACGAGAAACGGCACAATAACTACGAGTACAAAAATTTATTCCTAGATATTGGTACAAAGAGATCGCGGCGACTGTCGGCGTATCCGCGGGAGAGAGAGCCTCTCTTAAGATGCGCGCGGGAGAGAACACGCGATCGGCCGGGCGCCGAAACAAAAATTCTACGCGTAATACTTCTAAATTTTCTCTTAACCTCTCAAAACAACGAATGCGAATAATTAGTAACCGGCCTCGGGCGCGACACGTGTCTCTCCCAAACAATCTACGCGAAAAATGGGCGACTTTACAATTCTAGGGCCATTCGTCTCACCGGTATCTGCGTGGTCGTCGCTGCTTCGGCATCCGGGATCGGAAACCTCTGCGCTCTGCCACGTTCCGCCAGACAGTGACAAGCAAGAGGCCTGCCGGAATCACGCCGATAATAAATTGGGCATTTTCTACCCGTGGCGCTTCTTATCCTGGCAGGGCCGCCGGGCGTCCCGCGGGACCCCGCGAATTCGCTCGGTGATAATTCTCGTCGCCGTTCCTCTGTCCTTCCGCCTAGAGTTCCAATGCTCCTTTCTATACTTCTCGTCGGGAAGAATCCTACGAGCGCACCGTCTCTACTGTCCCTTCTAAAAATCCGTCGGATCGATCCCGAATTTTTTTATACAGCAGGATAGGCTGAGGCTCGAGACAGTGTATCTCCCGCGTCTTTCGTGCCCGGGGCTCTCTCGCGCCTCGCGAGAGAGTGGCCATCCCCGTGTCTTGCCGGAAGCTCTGCGGAAGAAGGAGTATTTTATGGCGATATCCAGGTTCTTAAAGTGAGAAGCAATCAAAAAAATCGGTGTGTGAAAAATATTTACCGGGCGTAATCCGGACGTGGTGGCCTCTCTTCGTCCTCTCACTTTCTCTCTCTCTCTCTCTCTCTCTCTCTCTTTCTGCTTCTCTGGTTAAGACACGTAATCCTATACAAAATCACTCGCCAAAACGCAAAAATCGCTACACAACAAAAAAAAAATACAAATAAAAGTAATACGCGGGACGGATGCGCGGGGTGCATTCTCCTACGCGGAAGAAAACGCAAAAATTATTTTTGGGTGCTCTCTCTCTCTCTCAAGGGTTGGCGAGAGAGCAAAGATTCCCGAATTTTCCGCCTTCGCGGTCGGGCCTTCGGCCCTTGTGACGGACAAAAAAAAAGGGTCACGTCACAATATATATCATATAGAGATTTGTACAAACATACTTAAAAAATATATTATATCTAATTGTATATACGGTGCTGGCAAAAAATTAGGAAACGGTGTAAAATCTTGAAAAATCTTGATTTATTAGAAAAATGTTTTAAACAAAAGTTGTAAATGTGAATAACTCTGCAAAAAATTATCGTATCAAGATGAATAAAAAAACATTTTAAAGAGGAAACTCTGTACTACCATACATATATGCATTTTATGCAAGTGAGTTGCGACATTTGACTTACGCCATGTATGTACATTAGCAAACTCGAACCATTATTTTTCAATTTTGTATGCTCTCGTTTTGTCATTCGCCATTTTTAATAAATTTATCTCGCTGCATTGAAATGAATAGATTATTAAAATAAAAATTCATAGCTTTTATTTTCATTTTATAGAAATCTTTTTATCTTTATTATTTACGAAGTTATCGTCATTTGAAATTTGGTAATTTTTTTCCAAATTTTAAGTGTACCACTTTTTTTGAAGTAAGTGTATGTACTTAATTTCTATTTGCCGAATTTCTATTTTCCTTATATGTATAATTATTATTCCTGAATTTCTAGTATATGTACTATATGTAATTTTAATTCTCGAATTTCTATTATATACATAATTTTAATTCGCCGAAATTTTATTATGTTCATAATTTTAATTCTATATTTTTACTATGTACATAATTTTAATTCGCCGAATTTCCATAATGTACCTACATAATTTTAATTCGTCGAATTTCTATCATGTAAATAATTTTAATTTGACGAATTTATATTATGTACATAATTTTAATTCGTTGAACTTTTATTATTTACATAATTTTAATTCCCGCATTTCTATTATGTACACAATTTTTATTCGTAAATTTTTATTATGTTTATAATTTTAAATCCCAAATTTTTATTATGTACATAATTTTAATTCCCGAATTTCTATCATGTATATAATTTGGATTCCTAAATTTCTATACTGTACATAATTTTAATTCATTGAATTTTTAATTTCTATTATGTACATAATTTCAATTACCGAATTTCTATTATATAAATAATTCTAATTTGTCAAATTTCAATTATGTACATAATTTAAATTTGCCATATTTCTTTTATGTAAATAATTTTAATTCACCAAATTTCTATTATTTAAATAATTTTAATTTGCTCAATTTTTATCGCGTAGGAATACTGTTATAGCCCGAAAGGCTATAATTACAAGTTAACGGATATAAAATCCGCATGGAGATCGCTGATGCAGCAGCGGGCCGGAAACCGCGAAGACGCAAGCTAAGAGCTTCATCTTTCGAACAGCTCTTAGCTCAAAATCTAGCCGCGTATGCAAAAGCTATGCACCAATCGGGTGCCTGTCGCCAGGCACCCCTTCCAAATGAAATAACGAAAAACCGAGTTCACGTAAGAACTCGGGAGTGAACAGAGAGCGAGTTGAATTAGACCAACCTACCGAGACACATCAAGGATAACTCCCGACTCGTAATCAGACGAGTCGTTATTTAGCTAAGTCAGAATAAATCTAGAGTCGCGTCAAACGAACGAAAAAGAGAAACGAAGTTACCAGAGGTTTTTTAAATAACCATACGCCGAGTCTTGTTAAGATTATATATACCAATATACATATATATATATAAATATATTGAATAAAGAAGTAATTCTACATTAAACAAGACTAAAATCTACGGAGAAACCCCGACGATTCAGAAGTCCACTTCCTAATCCGGCAACATCCCTTCTGTGTCTCACGCGAGGCACAACAATACTTTTTTAAAGTTGTCTCCGAGATAATTAAATTAATTATTTCGCGTCGGAATACTTTCTTGAAATTGTCTCCGGGACAAATTATATACATAATGAAAGTAAAGAATTAATTTTATATACAAAATAAAAATTCGACGAATTAAAATTATGCATATAGATATAAATTTGGCAAATTTCTAGACGGAGAAAATTTTCTCCTATTAAAAGAAATAAATATTGTAGGCCAACTAAACAAGCAAAATTACATAAGATCTAAAGATTATTAATAATTAAATTCTCATTCCATTAGAGAAACAATATATGTACAACGTAAACGTTTCGACTGCACTACAGTCTTCTTCAATACATAAAACTTAAATATTAAAATACAAAGTTAACGATTCTTCGCTGATAAACAATTTAATTCGCGTAAAATATCCACAGCATGATTAAATGTCGCAAAACTTGGAATCTCAGACCAATCGTCTTACTCATCCATTGTTCATCAGCGAAGAATCGTTAACTTTGTATTTTAATATTTGAGTTTTATGTATTGAAGAAGACTGTAGTGCAGTCGAAACGTTTACGTTGTATATTGTTTCTTTAATGGAATGAGAATTTAATTATTAATAAATCTTTAGATCTTATGTAATTTTGCTCGTTTAGTTGGCCTACAATATTTATTTTTTTAATTTCGTTAATTTATACGAGCCTTTCATTAATTAATTTTCTCCTATTATTTTCTCCATAATAAAAAACATGTTAGAAAGAGAGAAATCGCAGAGATGTTTTTTATCAAAAAAGTTAATAATACAGTTAACCTACATAAAGACACAGAATTTAAACATCTATGACAAAATTATAAAGATCGTATAAATTCTATATACTCAGTTTTTGATGATCTATCATAACGATAAGATGCGGTTACTTTCTTTCAAAAGTTCTTCCAAAAGTTTTTTCAAATGTTTTTAAAAAATTCCGATAATTATATTGTTTAATAATGACAACAGTGTCAACTAACTGCGCTTTTATTAAAAAAGTATGTAAATTTTAATTCTTGCGTTTAACATCAAAATGTTTATCTTTATTAATTTTAATTAATTGTATCATTCTAGTTTTTACTTGAAAAGGACCAAAAACAGATGGTCGAAACGTTGTGGAAATAAAATAAAAATTTTCTTGGCTAGTTTGGGTCGAATTTAATATATCGTTCCCATTTTAAATATTACAGCGACGTTCTAAGTATTCAATTTGATTTTCTCCTATTGTTAGAATTTACCTTGAAAATTATGTAATTGTGGAATAATATGGGGGTTG